>NC_083230.1:81040062-81369750 GCF_032191835.1 Heteronotia binoei
GGATCACTGTTGCCAGGTCGCCGCGCTCCAGGAAGGGGGCCAGCTGGCTCGCCCGTCTAAGATGAAAAAAGGCGGACTTGGCAGTAGCTGCTATCTGGGCCTCCATTGTCAAGGGAGGCTCCAGTAGAACTCCCAAGCTCTTAACTCTGCGCACTGCTACCAGTTGCGCCCCATCAAAAATTGGGAGGGAGACCCCGCTCCCTAAAACGCCGCGACCCAGGCAAAGGACCTCTGTCTTCGCTGGATTCAGTTTCAACCCACTCAGCTTAATCCAGTCTGCCACAACGCCCGGTCCAGATTTTCTGGGGCATTGCCAGTCCGGTCGCCCATCAATAGGTAGAGCTGGGTGTCATCAGCATACTGATGGCAATCCAGTCCATGTCTCCTGGCAATCTGGGCAAGGGGGCGCATAAAGATGTTAAATAACATCGGAGAGAGAACTGCTCCCTGTGGCACCCCACAATTAAGTGAGTGTCTCTGGGACAGCTCTCCTCCAATTGCCACCCTTTGTCCCCGACCCTCAAGGAAAGAGGAAAGCCACTGTAAGGCTGACCCCTGAATCCCTGCGTTGGCAAGGCGGCGGGCCAGCAGCTGGTGATCGACCGTATCGAACGCAGCCGATAGGTCCAACAGCAGCAAAACCGCCGCACCGCCTCGATCCAGGTGCCTCCGGAGATCGTCCATGAGAGCGACCAAGACTGTCTCTGCCCCATGTCCCGGGCGGAAGCCGGACTGGAATGGATCTAAGGTGGAAGCGTCCTCCAGAAACCTCTGCAACTGCAGTGCAACAGCCCTCTCAATAACTTTGCCCAAAAAGGGCAAATTTGAGACCAGCCGGTAATGTGCCAATTCGGTCGGGTCTGATGTAGTCGTTTTTAGGAGAGGGCGGACCATTGCCTCCTTCAGAGGGGCAGGAAAGTGGCCCTCTGAAAGAGATCTATTTATGATGTCCCATATAGGACATCTTAACTCCTCCAGGCAAGCTTTAATAAGCCAGGAGGGACATGGGTCAAGATCACAGGTTGTTGCACGTGCAGCAGAGAGGACTCTGTCAACTTCCTCCAAGCTGAGCGGGTCGAAGTGGACAGGATCAAACTAGAAGGCAGGCACGGAGCCTCGAGTATACATACTGAATCCAATATGGCAGGGCAGTCGCGGCAGAGCGATTGGATTTTATCTGCAAAATATTTCGCAAAAGCCTCACAGCCTATCTCTAATTCCTTAACATTTGGTTTGCCCTGTGGCAATGTAGTAAGTGTTCGAATTATCCTAAATAATTGTGCTGGGCGCGAATTTGCAGACGCAATCTTAGCCGCAAAGTATGTTTTTTTTGTGGCCTTGACTGCCATCTCATAGGATCTCATACATTCCCTATAAGATGCTCTAATGGCTTTGTCTCGAGTGCGCCGCCATTGCCTCTCTAGCCAGAGATCTCGGAGAGCCATTTGGAACCATTCCGGGTCCATTTGGCTCCGCGGGCGAGCCAAAATAGGCTCAACGCCTAAGCAGGTTTGGGGTGGAGCATTCATACGAGCCTTAAGGGCGCGGTGGTCCGACCATGGCACCACTTCTATGGTTATATCGTCCACCACAACCCCAGCCGCAAAGATCAAGTCTAACATGTGCCTGGCTTGATGCGTGGGGGATGTTACAAATTGAGAGTCCTAGTGTAGCCATAGATGACACTAGGTCCGTCGCCTGGCTAGAGGCCGGGTCATCCGCATGGACATTGAAGTCACCCAGGATCACCAGCCTTGGGTGCTCCAATGCCCAGCTTGCCGCCGCCTCAAGCAGGGACGGTAAGGCGCTGGCCGGTGCGCTAGGCGAACGGTACACCAGCCAAATCGCCAACCTCTCTCCAGCCTCCCACGCCAGACCGACACACTCAATACCCTCGATCTTTGGAGCTGGGAGCGCCCTAAAGGAGTAAGCCTCTCTTACGAACAGCGCCACTCCTCCCCCCCCCCCGCCCGTTCAGTTCAGATCTATTGAACTGAAGATGGCCTTTTTAAAGCTTTGTATCCAGCTTTTTTACTAAATACATTTTTCTTTTTACTGAATATTTTTTATTAAAAAGCCTTAGTAATTATAGTGATTATTCCATCTCTAGAAATTACTGCATGATAAAGGCATAAGTGCTATTATAAGAGCAAAGCAGTTGCAGACATGCATCTAAATCATAATTTCTCTGAATGTTTAGCAGCTGAAATTGTAGTTTGACTCCTGAAATATAGATAGTGTAAAGTAAACCATGGTTTGGTGTGGCACCTGAATTGAACCAATCTGATGATTACTTAAAATGTACATATAGGTGAATAATAGCATAAAACTAATTTCCCCTTTCGATTGTGTCCCCTAAAATACCTTTTTTTTTTTGAAAACTTTACAGTGATGGTAGACAGTCTGCAGTTCATCAGAGATGTCTGTTTAGTTTTTTAAAAAAACAAATTGAGACTGGATAGAGCTACACTGTGAGACATCGAGTTTCCAGCCTCTTGATTCTCCCATATCATAGTTTGGAAGCAGGTGAGTGTCATTTGTGATGAAGAATCAGTGGGCAGGAGAAGGGTTTTCACTTTCTCCCATCTCACACATACCACCCAAGTAGGCTGTGAACTTGGTAGTGAGTGAGCTAGGAAATAGAAGCAGGGGGAGCATTTGCAGGGTGAAATTAGTGGGCATAGTAGGGGTTAAACATCACTCACTCTGGCCTGCTGATTCTGCTCTGCCCCTGTGTTATTGGGCAAACAATTAATTGGGCAACATTCTGTTGCCTGCATTTGGGTGCACACAAGAAAAGGAAGCAATTAGTTAAGAAAATAATCAGCTGCATCTCTGCTAGCATTTTGAGGCATCTGGAAGTGATACTAGACATACAGAAAAGAAACAGATCTGTTCCCTAATTAGAGGTATGAACTCTACTCAGTTCACCTTTCGGAATGCATATAACATTCCTAGGCATAATGTGTTATGGAGAGCTGTATTCCAGTATGTGGCTGTGCTTTAGCTAGTACCCTTTTCTTTCAAGTTTATGAATCAAATTCTTAGTTTATGTATCTTGAAGTAAAACTGACTTTCCACAAGTTTATTGCCTATAGCTGAGCTTGAATGTATAAGTATTGGCTGCCTCTAATGCAGAATAAAAAGGGTCAGTGGGACACACAGACATACCTCTTGCTGGTCTCACCCCTCCTACATAAGTGTTTTACATGCAATCCCATGCCGTTTCCCCAGTAAAACCAGTGAAATAAATGGGATTAGATTGAAATAATTCTGTGTAGGATTGAACTGTCACTGCTGCCTGTTTGCATAAATGAGCAGTCTTGTTGAGAAATGAACTGTCTCTTAAAAAGAGAGGGGAAGCTTTGGCACAAAGATGTACTCGATTAAGTTTAGTTGTTTAGAATAAAAAACATAATGGAGGGAAAATAGCTGCTTCAGATAGGTCTTTGGGGAGGCAGTATACATGCTTTTAAACAAATGAATAAATTTTAGATTACAAAGGACATCAAGAAAATTTATAATCACATTGACCTTTCTTGATTAAATTGTATTGTGCAATTTTTAAAAAACTCAATATCCTTTAAAAATGTCACGAGGTTTTTTTCCTGGGTTGACTGTTTCCTTGAGAAAGAAATAATCCTTAAATATTCTAAAAAAAGATGACACAAAATGCCTGAACCATTAAGTTATGTTGCAGGAGCCAGTGGTAGCTGGACACAGGAAAGGGTTTTGTCTTTAAAAGTTGCTTGTTTCCCACCTAATCCAGGTGTCCCAAAACATGCTGGTCGGTCAATCTGGAGTGTGAATGAGACAAGACAAGGGCACAGCTGCACAGTGTAGTCATCTAGTTCCCAGGTTGAATGCAGTGTAGGTAAACAGCAGCAACAGGTTTGCAGAATTAAAATATGGCCCAAGGTTCAGAGTCACAAGTCAGATATAGGGTCTGCAGCGGCAAGGTTGGAAATAAAGTGACATGGTCCTTCCACAGCCAGTCTTCTTCTCTCCTCCACCTTTTATAACTAAGACACTTGTCTTGTAGCTGGATTGCACCATGCAGGGGCACATGTAACTCTCCTTACTGTCTGGATCAGGTGTCACTAGGCTGCTAATTGCACACTTCACCATCTTTCCAACAACTCACTCTGAACCCTCCTCCTAGAGAGCCAGTTTGGTATAGTGGTTAAGTGTCCAGACTCTTATCTGGGAGAACCAGGTTTGATTCCCCACTCCTCCACCTGTAGCTGCTGGAATGGCCTTGGGTCAGCCATAGCTCTGGGAGAGGTTGACCTTGAAAGGACAGCTACTGTGAGAGCCCTCTCAGCCCCACCCACCTCACAGGGTGTCTGTTGTGGGGGAAGAAGATATAGGAAATTGTAAGCCACTCTGAGTCTCTGAGAGAAGGGCAGGGTATAAATTTGCAATTCTTCTCCTTCTCCTCCTCCCCTCCAACGGTTATGGAGACTGTGTGTGTGTGAAATGGCTGGTGGAATGCTCCCTATAGTGAACTGTGGCGCTGTACAACTAGGGAGCTGCCATTAGGCTGCAAATCGCTGGTTGGCAACACAGAAGTAGCTGCCTGTAGCAGGCTGTCTGTAACTGGCTGCAAGCTGCAACCTTTACACACCCATTCTCCATCTGAAGAGTCCTTTGCCCCTTCAGCTGACCCACAACAACAGGATGGGTTTCAGTGATGGTACAAGCTTGAAGGGAATGGGAGGGAGGAATTGAAGGGTATACTATGTGGCAAGGCAGAACATGAGTTCTGCCAGGGAATGTAAGCTGCATTACTTATGAAAGGAGGTCTCAAAAATGTACTGTTTATTGTACTTTTTTTAAGACTCTGCCGTTACTAACCTCAAAGCTGCTTGAATAAGAATAAAATATTTAAAATCACACAAAATATCAAACACTAAATAAGTAAGCATTCAAATGCAACAGATTCCATTAAAGTTTCTGTAGCATACCAATAAAATGATGCCCTCTGACCATCATATTATCTACTGGAGATCAGGTGAAATAGATGGCGACGATTTTGCTATTCCTTCAGAATTCTGTTGGGTTACACAGATTCTGATCTCAGTTGGGAGGTTATTTTAGAGCCTTGGAATGATTAAATAGAAACTGTGTTCCTTGCAGTTGTGAATTTCATTTCCTGTAATAGGGGAATATGAGGTAGGGCTTGACAACAGTAGACGAATCCTGGTTGTGAAAGGCTTTTATGTAAGCAACAACTCAATTAGGTTGAGAAGAACCTTGACAATAAGTACTGCTGCAGAGGTAGCTGTGTATGTTCTTGTATCCTCATATTGATCAAGAGGCAAGCAGTGGTACTCTTCTATTGCTGTATCCACTGAGTTGTCTCTAGAGATGTGAAGGCCCGGGGGAAAAAAATTGAAAAATTTAAGGAAAACCCGTCCCCCCCCCCCCGTTTTTTCCCTGAAGCCTTTTTTGTTTTTTTAAAAAGAAAAGAAATTGATTATAGAATGTTTTATTTTAACATGATGAATAAAATATTTTAAGACAAGGTGTTAAAATATTTTCCAAATCATTTCTAAAAAATATGTATGGTATCAGAGTATTCTAATTTCTGCGCACTGATCACAAGCAAGTCCTAGGTCATGCCCATTCATTGAAACTTAGTCCTACACTCCCTTCTATACACTTCTGCCCTCTTCAATTCTTTTTATGAGAATGAGTTTTTTATTTTTATTTAATACTGTGGAGAGGAAATATGAATAATTGTTACTTCTGGATTTTTAAAAATTGTGGAGGTTTTTTGGTCTGTTCCACATAAACTGGTAAACAGTTCAGGAGATTGTTGCTCCATTTGTTACAATTACAAATAAATATTATTTTAAAAGTAAATTCTGTTTGTAATAATGGTTTGGATACACTATATTTTTAATATGCTAGTTGTGATAATTTCATGCCAAGTAAAATTGTCCACAGTCATATTTTATGTTCCTAAAATAACAGAATGACTTTTAATTTGGAAAAGAAAAAAAGGGAGCGCTAATGTAGCATTTTTTCAATTTTTCTGCAAATTTCCATTTTTTGGGGGGGGAAAACCAGATTTTTTTCCCGAGCTTCAAAATTTCTGGAAATTTTACATCTCTAGTTGTTTCCCAAGATAGAGAATATACTACCACAGTCAGTGCTTGTGGTTACACAAGTGTGAAGAGCTTTCCTTATATTAAGCAAGGCAGAGTTGGGAGTAAGCAGTGAAGTGGCTAAGTTTGCAGATGACACTAAATTGTTCAGGGTGGTGAGAACCAGAGAGGATTGTGAGGCACTCCAAAGGGATCTGTTGAGGCTGGGTGAGTGGGCGTCAACATAGCCGATGAGATTCAGTGTGGCCAAGCGCAAAGTAATGCACATTGGGGCCAAAAATCCCAGCTATAAATACAAGTTGATGGGGTGTGAAGTGGCAGAGACTGACCAAGAGAGAGATCTTGGGGTCGCGGTAGATAACTAACTGAAAATGTCAAGACAGTGTGCGATTGCAATAAAAAAGGCCAACGCCATGCTGGGAATTATTAGGAAGGGAACTGAAAACAAATCAGCCGGTATCATAATGCCCCTGTGTAAATTGATGGTGCGGTCTCAGTTGGAATACTGTGTACAGTTCTGGTCACCGCACCTCAAAAAGTGTATTATATCATTGGAAAAAGTGCAGAAAAGGGCAACTAGAATGATTAAAGGTTTGGAACAATTTCCCTACGAAGAAAGGTTAAAACGCTTGGGGCTCTTTAGCTTGGAGAAACATCAACTGCGGGGTGACATGATAGAGGTTTACAAGATTATGCATGAGATGTAGAAAGTAGAGAAAGAAGTCCTTTTCTCCCTTTCTCACAATACAAGAAATGGGCATTCAATGAAATTGCTGAGCAGTGGTGTTAGAACGGATAAAAGGAAGTACTTCTTCACCAAAAACGTGATTAACATATGGAATTCACTGCCACAGGAGGCGGTGGTGGCTATAAGCATAGCCAGCTTCAAGAGGGGATTGAATAAACATATGGAGCAGAGGTCCATCAGTGGCTATTAGACACAGCGTATTGTTGGAATTCTCTGTCTGGGGCAGTGATGTTCTGTATTCTTGGAGCTTGGGGAGGGGCAGAGTGGAAGGGTTTCCAGCCCCACTTGTGAACCTCCTGATGGCACTTGGGTTTTTTGTTTGTTTGTTTTTGACCACTGTGTGACACAGAGTGTTGGACTGGATGGGCCATTGGCCTGATCAAACATGGCTTCTCTTATGTTCTTAGAGGCTGTTTAATATATATTGCTGTTGCAGTCAAAAGGACCTGCTAGCAATCACTACTTTTATTAATTCAAAAATTCTAATTGTCCTTTCCCACAGGCTTCATGCTGATATACATAACCTGGCAAATAAAAGACAAGAAAACCAGAATTTATCCCACACACATGTACACTGCTCAGCAAGCCACTTAACAGAATGGTATTCTGAATAGGTTTACCGCACAGCCCTTCCTAAAAGCACACAAGAAAAATAGATTCTTTGGCTTCAGTGACAGCTTGTTTGAAAGTGTCAGTGTTACCACAGAGAATATCCTAAAATGCGCTGATGCCATGCACATTTCCATAGCAGGTATTGCTAAGAAGAGGTGTTTTGATTGCCTGGTGGTGTTGGCATACAGAGCCATACTGGGAAACATAGTCCTTTCGGCACATGGGTCCCAGTTCTTGTGGCACTCTATATAGATGAAAACCAGCAACTTGTTTTGGACCCAGAAACAAATCAATAATGAATGTGAATTTTATATGCCCAAGGTTGATACAGGCTCTGAACCCAGCTGGACAAGGTTTCCCAATTTAAAACGGGTAAGACAATCTGCTCCAACTCATCAGACTTCCTGACCAGTATCACCACCATTTTGTCCAGCTTGTTTGCTCATAGCCATTTGACCACATCATCAAAGCACTGGCTTAGGATGGAAACAGCTGCTTCTTAGTGCCTTGGTCAAAGAATGATAGAGCTGAGTATCAGTAGCATAGTGATGACACCCAGTTCTAAAGTTACAGGCAGTCTCTATGAGCTGCTTCATATATTAAATAATATAGGTGATAGAACAGACTCTTAATTTCTTGCTCATCCGAAAGCCAAGGCAGAGTCCCAGAATAACCAGAGGCCTTGAACAGTATCTCACTCCTGAAACAGGCATGAGCATAATAATGCTATCAAGAATATTGGAGATTACATGTCAGCATCACATGGGTCCTTTAAGGATTCAGTTTTATTTATTTAATTTATATCCCGCCCTCCCCGCCAAGGTAGGCTCAGGGCGGCTAACAATATGAGGGTCAGCAATAGCATGCCCAACCATTTAACAGTTAATATAAACAATATTGAATATGAACTGTTAAAACATTAAAGCATTAAAAACATCTGGTGCTAATTTGATGTATCCAAACAACAAGATATTAGTAGTGGTAATCAGATTTTTAAACTTTTGGAGGTCTCAGACAAGCCACTGGTGGTATTTCTGGGCCCAATCCATCGCTGTAGATGTCATTATGAAAAAGCGTGGTGGAAGAGTGCCATTTTGCAGGCCCTGCAGAACTGTGTGAGCTCTCGCAGGGCCCTCACCTCCGACAACTCATTCCACCAACTTGGAGCAGCGATGGAGAAGACCCTGGCTCTTGTTGATGCAAGCCTAGCTTCTTTGATGCTGTGGATCATCAACCGGTTTTGGGTTCCAGACTGAAGTGCTTGCTGGGGCATATATGGGGAAAGGCGGTCCCTAAACTATGCAGGACCCTGCCCATATAAGGCTTTAAAGGTGATAGCCAGCACCTTGAAGCGAATCTGGTACACTATCGGTAGCCAGTGCAGTGCTTTCTGCAAAGACCGAATGTGCTCCCGTAAAGGAACTCCCATTAACAACCTGGCTGCAGCATTCTGCACTAGCTGGAGTCACTGGATTTGGTACAAGGGCAGACCCATGTAGAACATTGCAGTAATATAATCTCCAGGTGACCGTAGCATGGATCACAGTAGCTAAGTCGTCACGATCAAGAAAGGGAACCAACTGCCTTACCATCCGCAGATGGTAAAAAGCTGACCTGGCAGTGGCAGCTACTTGAGCCTCCATCGTTAAGGAGGCATCGAAGAGTATTCCTAAGCTTTTAACCTTGGGTGCCGGCATAAGCTGCGCCCCATTGAAGGTCAATAAATGGACCTCTGGTCCCAGACCGTGGTGACTCAGGTACAAGACCTCCGTCTTTGTCAGATTTAATTTCAGTCCACTCAGTCTGAGCCACCCTGCCACAGCTTGTAATGCTGCGGACAGATCTTCTAGGATGGAATCGGACTGGCCACCCATCAACAGGTAGAGCTGCACTGCCACAGCATACTGGTGACAATCCAGCCCATGCCTCTGGGCAACCTGGGCAAGGTAGCGCATGTAGATGTTAAATAACATCGGAGAAAGAACCGCTCCCTGCGGCACTCCAGGAATAAGTGGGTGTCACCGGGATAGTTCTTCCCCTAATGCCACCCTCTGTCCCCGACCCTGGAGAAAGGAGGAAAGCCACTGCAAGGCTAACCCCTGGATTCCAGCGCCGGTGAGACGACAGTTCAGTAACTGATGATCAACCATGTCGAACGCTGCTGACAGGTCTAAAAACATCAGTAGTGCCGAGCTACCTCTATCCAGGTGTCTCTGGAAGTCATCTGTGAGGGTGATCAGTACCATCTCCATCCCATGACCCGGATGAAAACCGGATTGATGTGGGTTTAGCACGGAAGCGTCATCCAGAAAACTCTGGAGCTGCACTGCCACAGCCCTTTCATTAATCTTGCCTAAAAACAGCAAGTTGGACACCGGCCAATAGTGTGCCAATTCAGCTGGGTCTAAAGATGGCTTTTTTAGAAGGGGGCGAACCACAGCCTCCTTAAGAGGCCGGGGAACGGTTCCCTCAAGAAGGGACTGGTTGACACTTTCCCTTAGGGGAGCCCATAGCCCCTCATGGCCAGCTTTTATTAGCCAAGAGGGGCACAGGTCCAGCCTACAGGTAGTTGGGCGTACAGTAGAGAGTATTCTGTCAACTTCCTCCAGGCTGAGTGGAGTGAAAGAATCCAAAACTGGACTAGAAGACTTGCTCGGAGCCTCGAGTTCCATTACTGTTTCTAAAGTGACTGGAAGGTCGCAGCGGAGTGACAGGACTTTATCTGCGAAGAAGCTCGCAAAGGCCTCACAGCCGATATTCAATTCCCTAGCATTTGATATACCCATCGGTAGGGTAGTTAGAGACCGAATTGTTCTAAATAATTGTGCTGGGCGCAAGTTCGCAGATGCAATCATGGCTGTAAAGTATGCTTTCTTATCAGCATTGACCGCCATCTCATAGGTTCTTATAAATGCCCTATAGGCTGCTCTTGTCACTTCGTCGCGGGCTCATCGCCACTGCCTCTCTCATCATCTGAGCCTCCGTTTCATTTGCCATAGCCCTCGCGTATACCAGGGCGCCAGCTTTGTACGGGGGCGCAGAGGGCGCCTGGGAGCGATTTCATTGATGGCCGTGGTGAGCCTGTTTTGTCAGGTCTCCACTAGCTCATCTAGGTAATCGCCTTGGGGCCAAGGATCCCGAAGACCCATCTGAAACCACATAGGGTCCATTTGGCTCCGCGGGCAAGCAAAAATATGTTCACCACCCAAAGGGTTGGAGCGGGACATTCAGACGGGCCTTCAGGGCATAGTGGTCTGACCACGGCACTGCATCTGCAGTAGTTCGGTCCACTGTCATTCCTGCCACAAAGATCAAATCCAGGATGTGACTGGCTTGATGGGTAGGAGTTGTTACATATTGAGAGAGTCCTAGCGCCGCCATGGATGACACCAGGTCCGATGCCAATGTGGAGCCCACGTCATCGGCATGGACATTGAAGTCACCCAGGACCAGAAGTCTAGGGTGCTCCAATGCCCAGCCTGCTATAGCCTCCACAAGGGCCGGCAGGGCATTGGCTGGTGCAGACGGCAGTTGGTACACCAGCCAAACTCTCTTGTGCCTCAACCAACATGCCGGCACATTCAACACTGGTGATTCTTGGGGCTGGAAGTGCCTGGAAGGAGTAAGCCTCCCGAATGAACATCGCAACTCCTCCCCACCGTCCGCTGGTCCGTGATTGGTGGAGGACTGAGAACCCAGGAGGAGCTACTTGGGAGAGAGCAATTGTCTCTCCCTCTCGCACCCAGGTCTCAGTCACGCAAGCCAGGTCTATATTCTGCTCCTGCAGGTATTCTCGCAGGACAGAGGTCTTATTATTAATAGATGTGGCATTGTACAGCACCAATGATGGAGGCGGATGCTTTAACTTGGTCCCACTGCTTGCAACCATTGGGATGGGACACAGGTTTGAAGGAGGTCGAGCATTCATGCATCTCGACCTCCTTCTCTTATATAAACACCCACCACTATACTTTCCCCTCCCCAGGAGCACCGGGATTCCCAGCTCAGTCATCTCACATCAGTGGCCTTCTCAGGAGCCTCAGACCAATCAAGATGGAGCACTGAGTAACCTTGTTTTCACCCACTTGCCTACAGCTCTCAGCATTAGAACTGCTGCTTCGGGGAGCTTAATTAACAAAAAATAGAGCCATGTGTCAGTAGCAGATTGATGACACTTCGCAGCTTCAGATGACCTCTCCCAACACCTTCATGTAAATGTTAAACAGCATTGGTGATAATATGAGTCTTGTGATAATGTGGAATGTGGCAGGTCTTCTGTGTTGAGCTAGCTTCCACAAGTGATCTCATTTTGGATGTGGTTGAGCAGAAAAAAAAGTAAACCATTAGTACACTAGTCCAAAACAGTGATGTGATTTATATTCAGGGGTGTCAAACATGTGGCCCAGGAGCTGAATCAGGCCCCCAGAGGGCTCCTATCAGGCCCCCGAGCAACTGGCTGTCATTTGCTTCCTTCTCCCTCTTTCTTGCTTCTTTCTGTATCACAGCTTGCTTTGTGCAAGACTTGTTCAATTGCTCAGGAGCTACAGAGCAAAGCCTCTATGTTCTCCATTGGTTGAGGCTTCTTTCTTGGGGAGAAAGGGGGGGAGGGAGAGCTTGCTTTGCCAGACTCTGTCAATTGCACAGTAGAGCTACTGAGCCAAGCCTCTCTTCTTTCAATTGGCTGAGAGTCCTCCCCCTCGTGTTACCCTGGAGAAGGAAGGAAAGAGCCAGAGCTTCCTTTGCCCAGTTCCCTGGATTGCACGGGTGAGATACAAAGAAAGCACCATTAAGACAAACAGATGCGGGGGCGTGGCGTCGCACGCATAGGGAATGGACGCCTGAAAACAGAGCTCCTTACTTACCCCTGCCAAATCCACTTAAGCAAGCGCCCAGCGTTGTTGTTTGTTTTCTTTTTTTTCTTTAATTAGTATGGGAACAGTAGATGGTCAAAAATCCAGATCAAAAAGAAACTCAAGGAACTCTGTTAAAGACTATTTTCCCAAAAAGCCTAAGGCTAAGGCCTCAGGAAAAGCAAGCAGCCCTGCAAGCAAGATGGCGTCGGGAGAAGGGGAAAACACAGCAGCAGACCTAGCTTCATTTCGTTCTGAGGTAATGGAGGCTTTTCAAAAACTGGAAAAAAATATGACTGACAAAATATCTGCCATGATCCAGCCCCTTTCTGCTCAGTTGGAGGGTTTCAAAACGTCCTTAGAGAAGGTGGCAGAGACTGCAGATTCTGCTTTTAACATGGCATGTGCTGTGCAGGAGGACACTCAGTATTTTTATAAAAGAGATGAATGGGCCACTGATAAAATTATTGCACTTGAGAACCAACTGAAAATGGGGAATGTTAAAATTCGCGGGGTCCCCGAGAACTCTGCCTCTCCCTCTGACCTAAAATCTCTTATAGCCTCCTGGCTATCAAAGGCATTGGGTTTTTCTGAATCTGATCTTTGTGCCCTGGAGGCTGCATATAGAATTGGCCCTTTGCGCACACAGAAAACTTCGTTGCCTAGGGACATTTTAGTCCGTTTCTCTTCTGCCTCAGTTAAATCCAAGCTGCTGCAAAAAGCCCGGGCTATAAATCCACTTCTGCTAGGAGATTACAACATCCAAATTCTACAGGATTTGTCTTCTGAAACCTTGCAAAGGCGGAAAATTTTGAAGCCAATTATTGAAATCCTGAACAGGGAAAACATTAGATATCGATGGGTTGCTTCGTACAAGCTGCAAGTTACTGTACAGGATCGGTCGTTTGTCGCTGGAGGCCTTGACTCAGGCCTAAGCATGCTGAGAGATTTGAATCTTCCTGTTCCCACCGGCCTTATAGAAGCAAGCTCACATGTTCACTCAATAACTTCAGACACTAGATGGCGTCGTGTGCCTATGAACCGTCCTGATCGGCCTGTTTCTCCTAGAAGCTAAACGCTGGAACTGTTGCTATGCAGAAATCTTCCCTTTTTTGTGTGGATTCTTGACGTCCCCCCCCCTTTTTTTTTTTCCTGACATATAAGCTTTGCCTACTGAACTGCTGACTTATAAGCTTTGCCTACGTGTAACTCTGTCACGGCTTAGAAATATGCTGATTGTTTTGTGCCTATGAAGCAATGTTTATATACGAAATTGGGGGGTCCCCCCCCTTTTTTTTTTTGGTTATTTATATCTTTTGAACACAATGTTATGAATGTGAGGGAGTTATTAATTCAAATCAACTCATTAAAGGAAATCTTCTTGGTTGATTGGGTATGCATGATTGGAAGAATGGGGTGACTTGGAATATATGGTTTGAGTAGGAGCTGGAATGGGGAGGCTGGGTGTTGAGTGAGGGAGTGGGAGAGAGGGAGGGAGAGAGAGTGAGTGAGGGGGGGTAGATCAGAGTGAGAAACTTGAATAGTATGACTAGGGTTTTATATCAATATATTTCTTTCTACTATGAGTTAATGAATTGTCAGGACCTTTTCCCTTCCTGTGTGAATTGTTGAATGGAAATGAATCTGTGAGACAGAGGGTGGGTAGGGAATGTATGTGTGTGTCAGTTTGTGCCTTATGCTACTATGAAGGTTTGGAAACTTGTTTCCCTCACCATCATATCTCCCTACATAGGCTTATAAGTGGCTGAAGGATAGTTGGTGGGGAGTGTTTGGGGAGACCAGTATTTAATAGCGTTCATAGTTCTGTTTAAAGTTTCATTGTATTTTTATCATAGTGTCTTAAGTCTTACAATAACTTTGTGATCGAGATCTGATGCTGTTACACATGGTATATTAGTTTGCCTGTAATTATCTTTAATTCACTAACCTGAGTTGGTAAAAGGCACAGGTTTTATTATATGTGGCTTTCTAGGCATTTTAGCCTTGACTCGATCAGCTTTGTTTGGCCTTTCATTATAAACTTTCTATACATTCGGCTCTGTTATTCTGTTTATAAATTTTATTTTTGCTGGGTTGATAGTGTTAAATATAAGCATTTTTGGCAGAGAGGGAGAATGGAGAACTTCAGTTTTTTTTAATTAGCTCCATTTGGTAGTTGTTGCTAGTTGTGTGGTGTCTTCAGTAACGAAGACTTCCGCTTCAAATTTATCCTTTTAAGTAAATAGTTGTTGTTTTCCCAAGTTTGGGTTAACAGAGTTGGAGGGTGAGTTAGTGGCTAGTGTCTGTTAATGCTAGACCACTGGTGTTGGTTATGGTTTTTTGTTTGTGTTACGGGCAGCGTAACTGTATTGAATTATTATGGATTTAGTTGGAAGTTTTTTAAAGCCTTTGATCTGAAATCTGTCCTCATACCTTTGAAATTTGATCTACAGGATTCGCCTCTAGCTATCCTGGTGGCACCTGGGTTCAAAGCTATGAATTGCAATAATTTTGATAACCTTGGTTATTTCCTCTTTCAATTATGGCAGAGAGCCACTTGAAATTTCTATCTCTAAACTGTAATGGGCTAAATAATTTAATTAAGAAAAAACGGGTTGCCTCTGCCATCTCTCATCAGAAACCAGATATAGTTTTTTTGCAAGAAACTCACCTTAAGGGTAACCAGCCCAAGGTCTTCCAGTCAAAATTTTTTGCTCATCAATTTCAAGCTTACGGGTCCTCCAAAGCAAGAGGTGTGGCCATCTTAATAGGTAAATCAGTCCAATTCACTTTTGAAAATTCCTCAATTGACCCTAGGGGTCGGTATATTTTTATCAATGGGGTCTTTAATGGTAGCCCTTATACTCTGGCATCGGTGTATGCTCCAAATGATGGACAAATTGCATTTATTAAAGATACGTTGTCACAACTTCAAACTTTTCATAAAGGGCCCATTATTTTGGGAGGAGATCTCAACTATGTTGTCAATCCTTCTTTAGATAGATCTCAAAAAAGCCTGTTACCTCTATCTGCCAATAAATGGTCTCAATCAAAAGATTCGAATGGCCAAAATGATTTAGCTCAAATCTTTCAATCCTATAATCTGTCAGACATTTGGAGAAGCAGGCATCCAAAAGAAAGAGACTATACCTTCTTTTCTTCTCGTCATCAAACTTATTCCAGAATAGATTTTCTTTTAGTTTCGGATTCTATTTCTAACCTTTTTTTTAAAGTAGACATTGGCCCAATGATTTGGTCTGATCATGCATGGTTGGAAGGTTATATGTCAGGAATCACTGAAAGATCTTTTTCTTTTAATTGGAGATTGGATAGTAAACTTCTGTCTATGAAATCGGTTACAGATTCCATTGAAAAAGACATTAAAGAATTTTTTCAATTCAATACTGAGTGTGGAGTACCTCAGCATATAGTTTGGGACTCGTTTAAAGCTGTAATTCGTGGCAGATTTTTGGCTATTGCCTCTTCGTATAAAAAAGAAAAAGACAAAATTAGATCAGATTTGGTTGCCAACATTACCAAATTGGAAGAGAAATTTAAAAAATTTGGTAGCAAAAAAACTTATTCAAAACTTCTTATAGAAAGGAAAAAATTAGAATCTTTTGACGTCTCCAAGATTCAAAAACAAATGGCTTATATAAAACAAAAATATTGGTTTCGAACTCCTCAATCCCTTAAACTCCTATCATGGAAGGTTAAAAAGAGAATATCCTCAATGGCTATTTCTTCCATTCGTTCTAAATCCGGTACCTTGAAACATTCCACTAAGGATATTGTGGGAGTTTTTAAAAAATACTATTCATCTCTATATTCCTCCCAGCATCCAGCATCAGACCTTATTTCATCTTTTTTAGACACTCACTCAGTTATTAAGCCTGTTTCTCCTGAGGTTAAATCCCTTTTGGACAAACCTTTTACTGCACTTGAAATACAGGAGACTATCAAGTCTATGAAATCCAATAAATCTCCAGGCCGAGATGGCTTTATACCAGAATTTTATAAATTTTTTAATACTTTGTTGGCTCCCATCTTGGCGGACGCCTGTAATCAGTTTGTACAGTCTGGTTCTTTTCCAGTTACTTGGTCACAGGCAAAAATCATTCTTCTTCCAAAGAAAGACAAAGACTTGCTAGACCCTAGTTCATACAGGCCGATATCGCTCCTTAATTGCGATTACAAGATTTTTACAGCAGCCCTGGTGGCTAGGCTTAATACTTTTATAGGGAACTACATTCATCCTGACCAATCGGGCTTTATCCCACACCGTGAGTTAACGGACAATACTAGAATGGTCCTTGATGTTATTCAATACTGCCGGAAATTTAATATTGAGTCTTCCTTTATCTTGTCTATTGATTTTGAAAAAGCCTTTGATTCCGTTGAAGTTCCTTATCTTACAACCTTACTGCAGAAAATGAATTTTGGCCCGAATTTTCTGAAGATAATCCATTCTTTATATAAGTCGCCTTCTGCTATTCTTTCTATTAATAATTTGGATTCTGAAGAATTTAATCTTTTCAGAGGGACGAGGCAAGGTTGCCCCTTGTCTCCTCTGCTTTTTGCAATCGCAATTGAACCTCTTGCTAATGCTATCCGTAATACCAATATTATTGCTGGTATCCCTATTAGAAAGAAACAAATTAAGGTGTCTTTGTTTGCAGATGACCTAGTGCTTTTTGTTACAAAACCTAAGACTTCTTTACCAGCTGTCTTTGATTTATTATCTGTATTTTCTTCTATATCGGGTCTTCGAGTAAACCCATCTAAAACCATTCTTTATCCCATCACAATTTCAGATGCTCTCCAAGATTCCATCTACTCAAATTATCACTTCAAAAAAATGGATAGATATTGGACATATTTGGGGATCAATATACCTTTAAAATTGGGAGATATTTTTAAAGTCAATCATCATTTATTGATTAAGGACATTCTTACTATGCAAAAGAATAAAAATTCTTCACTCATTCCCTGGAATGAAAAAATTCAGATTATTAAATCTTTTATTTTCCCCAAATTTCTGTTTTTATTTCGAGCCATTCCTATTCTTATTCCTGAGGACTTATTTGTGGGTTGGCGTCGTTCGTTCTTAAGATACATTTGGAACAAGGGCTTATCTAGAATAGGGTATGCAACTCTTATTCGTTCTAAATCCTCAGGTGGTCTGGCTCTTCCGGATCTGCATAAATTTTATGAAGCTGCCATTTTAGGAGGCCTTGTCAGATACCATGATGCTGATTTAAATTCAGGCTGGAAGGTCCTAGAAGATACCTATCTAAATAACAAATCGTTTCAATCTACATTATGGGAATTTCCAAAGAAGAGACCTCCTAATATCTCCTCCAACCTTTTCCTTAAAGCCATTTTTCAGATTTGGGACAAACGTCGCCTCTTTTTAGCCCCTCCTATGTCTCCAC
Source organism: Heteronotia binoei (assembly GCF_032191835.1). Classification (NCBI taxonomy): domain Eukaryota; kingdom Metazoa; phylum Chordata; class Lepidosauria; order Squamata; family Gekkonidae; genus Heteronotia; species Heteronotia binoei. The sequence goes on from NC_083230.1 coordinate 81,057,821, forward strand.
TATCTCATTTTATGGATGTTTCTTGGTTTCAACCGGGGTTTTTTTACAAGTCTTTTCCAATTTGGAAAAAATATAATCTTTATAGGTTTGTGGATATTTTGTCCAATGGAAAAGTGCTCGACAAAAAATCTTTAGAAGAGAAAACTGGTGGGACAAAAATCCCATGGTTTGAATACTTGCAAATTAACAACTTGGTGACATCACTCTCAAAGAAATACAATTTCAATCGACCTCTTACTTTCTTTGAATCCTTGCTACAATCTCCTTTTTTAAAGCGGAAGGGACTGATTTCATTTATCTATAAGGGTTTGCTAGACATTGATGCTGTTGATTTGTTATCCTATCAAGAAATTTGGCAAAGGAATAGTTCAATTAATTTTCAGGAGGATGTTTGGCAACAAATCTGGTCATCTCCTTCGTTTGTTTCAAAATCATTGAATATACAATTACAAACTCAAAAAATTTTGTTCCGGTGGTATTTAACACCTCAGAGATTAAGCCATATGGCGATAAATCAATCCTCCAAATGTTGGAAAAATTGTGGAGAGGTGGGCACATTTATACACTGCTGGTGGTCTTGCCCGAGGGTGCAGTCGTTTTGGGCAGTAATTGTGGCAAAAATCAAGGATATCACGGGCTATAGTTTACCCTTAAGATTGGAACTCATTTTGCTTGACTGTTGGAAAGGTATTTCTATTACTTCTCTCAATAAATCCCTGATATCCCTTTTACTAGCTGCTGCTAAAATGGTGTTAGCCCAGTTTTGGAAATCTCCCAATATTCCTCCAGTTAAAGCCTGGTATGCTAAAATCTGGGAGGTCTATGCTATGGACAAGATAGCAGATAGTTTATGCAACATAATTAATTCAGAAGGTAACGATTCTCTGATGTACAAGTGGCTTCCATTTCTTAAATTTTCTTTTAGTCCTGTAGATCAGATGCGTACATGTATTCCTGGTAGATATTATGACATTATTAATTTGATGTAATTAACATATGGACAGAGTACTTATTTTTTAATTCAGCTGCCAAGTATGTATGTATGTGTGAATGTATGTATGTGTTGTTTTGTTTGTATTTTGTGTATATATATATATTCTGTTTTCTGCTGGTATGCTATGCTTATACACAAAGAATGATTGCAGATACAGTCATTGATTGCTTTATTTGTATGTTTACTAAATTCAATAAAAAAAGTTTTTGGACATAAAAAAAAAAAAAAAAAAAAAAAAAAGACAAACAGATGCTACTGTATTAATCATGTTTTGTTTTTAAATCTTTAATTTTGTTTGTGTCCTTTATAAAATTTATATCTCCACTAGCTAGCATTACATATTACGACACACATGGCCCTGCCCGACAAGGCCCCATTTATGTCAGATCCGGCCCTCATAATGATTGAGTTCCAATATCCCTTATCTATAGTATCATTATGAGTGTCTTTCCTCACCAGCTAGGTTTACATTTGTTCATTATACAGTTGCCAGAACCCTTGGTCTGACTTGTAGCTTGTGAAGGTAAATTTCCTGGAAACAGTGAGGGCTGTGGTACTGGAAAGATGTTAACGGCTTTCATGAGGACCACCACTGTGTATGTAGCCCTTACAGTTGTTTTTAGTTCCGTAGTTCAATCTAGGCTGAATATTGTTAATTCAATTCAATAAATTCTGACTACAGTTATTCTTAGGTTTGCATTTCTTTTGGACTTGACAGATATTGCTGTTCACATTGGTGTATTTTTTTTACTATTCCAAGCCATATTTGGTTCTCAAGGTGAGACTAAGTTGTATATTATATTCTTCCCAAGTGGAAGTTGCTAGAAACAATTTCCATGCGGTATGAGTTTGTGTGGCTGCCATTGCCATAACTTTGATTCTGCTTTTACCATGTGGATGGCCTTGCTGTGTGGAGAGTTTAGACACTAATAACTGCTGGGAACATTTGAGTGTATAGACTTTCCATGTTACCAGGTCATCAGCGTAGTAAGCAGATTTTAAATGTTAAAATCCTGTGTGGAGTGCTGTCCTACAGAAAGAGGTTTTCAGCAGCTTCCACTGGGGGTCTAATTCTGAATTGGCCTTTTAGTTTCTCTCTGATGGTATTGGGTTTATAGCTAAATCAAGGTTGTTGACATAGCTCAGAGCTTGTTAGGCTATGGAAACAATCCAGCTGAGGCTCCAGAAGAGCCAGAAGGGGTTCTGTCCTCTGTATAGATGAAACACTGAAATAAATTTTGCATTTTGTTGTATGACTAAGGATGGCTTGCCTCAGTATGCACATACCAAGTATTTGAAATATGTGTTTCCAGAGAGAGGCTGAGTTGAATGTCCTTCGAGGAAGGGAGGGATTAAGGATAGTGGTAATCTGGTTCTTATGTTTAGAGTGTACTTTGGCAGTTGTAAGATCTTAAATGGAGCACACTCAGCCTTGTGATGTAATGAAAGTGTAATGGAAAAGGAAGTGGGGAGGAGTATAGATCTGAGAAAGCTCAGAGTGAGCTTCAACGTCATCTGATAGGTTTTCCAGTCTTCTGAAGCTATTCTTGTATCTACAGTTCATGATATTTATGCAGAAGTTGCAGAGCACAGCCAAAAGTTAGGGTGGAAGTACATCCCCTGTGTGTTTGTGTGCGTGTGTGTGTACATCTATTATAGGGGCGGGGGCTGCTTCTGTAGAGCCTTTTAACAGCTGGGCAGATATCCAGATTCCCAGGCTGGCTGATTCTCTTACCCCTGAGACAAACTGTAGCTAGAGTTTCTTTTTGGCCATCTGTCCATCATAACTAGGAGGCTCCTGAGCTGCTTGAGCAGCTGCGGCCAGTTGCCTGGAAGGATAAGTATATAAGTGGCACACTTTGGGCAGGCACGTACAGTTCTGCATACTTAGCAATTTTACCCAGTCTCACTGAAGGTCATTGTGGGCAGCAAGTGGGTTCCTGTGAACATCCCAAATTTAAATAGTATGCATGTAATAATTTTGAATGTTCTATTAGTTTCAAGTAATCATGTTAGAATGAAATCATGATTTCCCTCCTGTGTTTACAGTTACTTGAGTATAGCTGTTCATGTAGGCCATGATTTTTGTGAAGGTCATTGTGAAATGTAGATGTATAAGGTAAAATTTAAAGAACCGGTTAGTGCATATCTAATCCTTTGTCCTTGCTCAACAACAGCCTCAAATTTGTCCTTAGGTAAGATACATTTTTTTTCTTCGTTCCCAGGAGCAAAGTTACTCCACTCTTGCCTTACAGGTGTTTGGATCAAGACTGACTTATTAGGGTTTTTTGTCATGTGTCTGTTGTTATGTTGGAGCCCCATGGCACAGAGTGGTAAAGCTGCAGTACTGCAGTCCAAGCCCTCTGCTCATGACCCGAGTTTGATCCTGGTGGAAGCTGGGTTCAGGTAGCCGGCTCAAGGTTATCTCAACCTTCCATCCTTCCGAGGTCGGTAAAATGAGTACCCAACTTGCTGGGGGGAAAGTGTAGATGACTGGGGAAGGCAATGGCAAACCACCCTGTAAAAAGTATGCCATGAAAACATTGTGATGTGACATCACCCCAGAGCCGGAAACGACTGATGCTTGCTCAGGGGACTACCTTTACCTTTTTACAAGTTCTTGGGTCCTCTTGAATGTTAACTATTGTGAATCATTTCTGTTTGCAAAGAGAGGATTGATTTATGCCAGCCATAGCAAGTAGAATATGTAGTATCTCCTTGCTTGCAAGTTTTAAAGGCCTGGCTAGATAAGCACATATGAGCAGTCCTGTGTGGAGTTAACTCTACTCTAAGCCTGTTTATTTCAGTGTGTTTAGACTGGAGTAACCCTGCATAGGGTTGCATAGTTAGATACAGGATATCTTGTATTAGGTCTGGAATTAGATTTGATGATCCTCTGATCAGATTTCAATAGTTACGATGTAGGGGAGAAGACAGGATCCTTTCTTTCTTGTCTTGAAATTGCATTTATGGAAGAGAGCACTAAATGAATCTGAGTACTGGGATAATTAAACCTTTTTTCTTGTCAGTTCTAGTTCTGCAGTGCAGGAGGTAGGTAGGTGTGTTAGTCTGTTTGAGTCATACTATCAAAAGATATCAAGGACATTAAAGAGTAGTGTGGCATAAATTTTTGTGAACCAGAGCTGCCGCATGGGCTCTAGTATATGAAAATTTATACCACAATAAATTCATTAAGGTGCCATGAGGGCTCTTTGCTATTTATACAAAATGGATACTCATTCCAGTTCCAGTACAGAACTGTCTTCCCCTGACAAAATGCCCCAGTATTCTGAAGAAAGAAACAGGCCTAAATCTTTTTAAAGAGGCACTTTAAAAGCTTTTCTGATGTTGGGAATGGATCAGATAGATTGAGGCAAACCATTGGTGCTGTGGATATTGTGTTCCTTTAATGCAGACAGCTTGGACTGGTAGTCCAGCTGCTTTTCTCTAAATATTAGAGTTCAATATTAGTTCAATTTGAAATAGGAAGAAGGTTCAGGTGCCTCCTGATCCAAGTATTCCCCTTTCAACTTTGTGAACAGGATTTAAGATTCAGAGGTGGGGACTGGGAGGAGGAGAGGGTTATTTGATAATGATTACTTGGCAAGTGTTTGAGGTCTGAGTAGAGAAACCAACTGCTTACTATTTTGGGTGAGTGAGGTTAGCTGTTAGTGCAAGCAGCTTCATGAAGGAATCCATCCATCTGTCAGTATGCACAGCCGGACAGCTTGAAGTTCAGTCCTCCCTAGCCCCCTTACTATTTGCATGTATACATACCATCTCCTTTATTCCCTTGGGGGAAGGAAGTCATTTTTATAAGTGAATCCACTAGTGGTCAAGCTTTTTTTCCCTTTTTTCTTTTTGCCAGGGGCTCACAGATTCTGATCTTCAGATGTTGGCTGTCTAGAATACTGTGTGCTTAAAAACTAGTGTGTGCTTAAAACTAGCGTCAGCTCCTCTTTACGTAGCAAACTGATGAGAGTGTGGCATTGATAGAGCTTTGTGAGAGTTCTGAATTTCTCCTACTTTCTGGATTTAAACAGCTTTCCACAGGTCTGAGAGGGACATTTTTCATCCTGAGAGATTTTGCAGTATGTTGGACAAAATCAAAACCCTTCAGCCCACTTATGGCACGATTGTTCCACTTCCAGAAATTGTGTCAAAGGAGGGGAAGAATGTAGGCTTTGGCCATCATTCTTACCACAGCTTGCGGGAAGGTTAGTAAGCTTTGTCCTGTTTGCCTTTGGCAATTTAAACAGCTTGCACATTTGAAGCTAATGGGGTCTTGTAGCATTGTTGTTCTCTTGCCTGTTTGCAGACAACTTACCAAGTTCCTGTTGCTTTGTAGTGTTTCTGATATATTACTGATAACTATGGTATGCCCAATGAATTAGTGTGTGTTAGTAGGGTTTAGTTACTTGGATGCCTTCCAGCTTCTATTAGAGGCTTTAATTTATTCCACTGTATGAAGGACTCTTCAGAATACATGGAAAACGTAATTAATTTTTAGGGCAAATATGGGAAACAGTCTTCATCACCTGTTTAGTATCCCAGGGAGTAGCTGTGGTATAGTGAGGGTTTTGACTTTTGCAAGAGATAGGAAAGGAAGCAGATTAATGAATATAGATTGCTTGTGAACATGCCAGTATGGTGATTCTCAGAGTTTATAGCAGAAAACAAAAAAACTATGAGATGAAACCCAGGAGCAGAATATTATTATAAGTGGTAAGGAACTGTTAAAGGTTTGTTTGAAGGGAGTGGAATGCATGATGAAATAAAGGAGATGGTATGAATAAAGCAGGATAAATGAACAAAAGAGATCATGATGTTAGGAGGGTACTGATGTGCGGGATATGCCACAGAACAGAAAGACTGAAATAGTTTATTGGAATTATGAAGGGACTGGATGAAATTTGAAGCTGAGAAAAACCATCATTTTAGAAAGGAATTTTGGTCATACTGGGCTCAGGAAGTGTTAAGACGCAGAAAATTGGCCAAAATAAACAAGCCTTGATGACTTGATTGCCCTCTTTAAGTACTTGAAGGGCTGTCACTTAGAGGAGGGCAGGGAGCTGTTCCTGTTGGCGGCAGAGGATAGGACTCCCGATAATGGGTTTAAATTAAGGGCCGGAAGGTACCAGCTGGATATTAGGAAAACCTTTTTTGCAATAAGAGTTGTTCAGCAGTGGAATCAGCTATCTAAGGAGTGGTGATATCCCTCTCACTGGCAGTCTTTAAGTGGCGGCTGGACAAACACTGGTCAGGGATGCTCTAGACCAGGGGTGTCAAACATGTGACCCCGGGGCTGAATCAGGCGCCCAGAGGGCTCCTATCAGGCCCCTGAGCAACTGGCTTCTCCCTTTCTCTTGCCTCCTTCTGCATCTCAACTTGATTTGCAAGGCTTGCTCAATTACACAGGAGCTATAGAGCAAAACCTCAATTTTCTCCATTGGTTGAAGCTCTTCTCCCTCCTGGTCCCGTGGGGAGGGAGGGAAACAGCCAGAGCTTCCTTTGCCCAGTTCCCTGGATCCCACAGGAGAAATACAAAGAAAGCACCTTTAAGGCTGATGTTTTAAGCATGTTTAATTTTAAGGGTTTTTTTTTTAAGTCATTTTTGTCTGTATCCTTTAAAAAGTTCATATCTCTACTGCCTAATCTTAAATAGGTACACACATGGCCCAGCCCAACACGGTCTCATTTATATCAGATCTGGCCCTCATAACAAATGAGTTTGACACTCCTGCTCTAGAATGATCCTGCCTAGAACAGGGGGTTGGACTAGATGGCCTGTATGGCCCCTTCCGACTCTGTGATTCTATTATGTTCTCTTCAGCAATATCAGATCTAGGATGCTGGATAATCCTACTACACAAATTCCTACTCCAAGTCTGAGCCATATTTGAGTTATAGTTTTCATGCCTGAGACATGCCATTCAGCTTAAACAGGAGGCAAACAATGCTGTGAGAGAAAGCAAGCTTCCTTTATTAACTGAGTGATGTTTACTAAATAGCTTAGAGTACGTTCATTAAATAGTTTATTATATGTAGAGTTCTAAAAGGTTTTTTTCCCCTTGGACTGTATTCCATACTATATAGATTACAGTAAGGATGCAGAACATGATGCCAGAATGGACCTTGATTTAGAGCTAAGGTTGCCACCAGACCTAAGTCAACATCAGTGATGTCATTTGAGCCCAGGAGAGGAGCAAACTGTCCAGGTGAATTTAGGATATGCCTGTCTCTATATGCATAGATGCTGTTGCATTGTAATTGTGCAAATCTGTACAAGGAGGACTAGGGCTAGTATCGCAAAGACTCTTCCCTGTCAGGAAGAAGTATTTAGGAAGGGATTTCTCACAAATTCAAGATCAGGGAAGGCAGCATAAACTTGTAAGCTCCTACCCCGCTTTGCTTCCTAATGGTACTTCTCTCAATTGTGTCAGTGAAATGACTCAAGAAGGGGATGTGGGTAGATAAGGGGTTCTTTTCACACTAATGCCCATTAGTGCTGTTTATGAAGAGTTATTTTTCTGCAGTCAGGTGGAAGTGGAATTAGAACAAGGTCTCCATGTAGCACTCAATAGCCATACTCTCCATAGCACCTCACCCCACGCAGGATCCTAAATGCTTACTCAGAAGTGAGTTCCATTCAGGCCTGGGGTCTTGTTGTTCAGTCACACAGTCGAGTCCGACTCTTTGCAATCCCATGGAGCAAGTCATGCCAGGCCCTCCTGTCTTCCACCATCCTCCTAAATCTGCTCAAATTCATGTTAGTTACATCAGTAATGCTGTCCAGTCATCTCATTTTTTGCTATCCCCTTCTTCTTTTGCCAAATTTGTTTAGAACATGGAACACCAGCCCTTTAGTTAACTGTTCTGCAGTAATTTTTAAGTTATGGCCTTTTCTTGCTTTCCTTAGCACTAATCTCCAAAGAGGTGCTTCTCTCTCTCAGACCCCCCTTTTTGCCATAGCTTTGGAAGCAGAGGGATCCAAATTAGGGGTGTATGCAGATACCGATTTCAAAGTAGCCCATCTGAGACTGTCCTGCTGTTATAGAAGCCCACCTCCATTCGATGTCTCTGGCTGGAGCTGTGATTACAACTTGACATTGAGGGTGAAGAGCCTGGGGGTATTCTTGGATGCCTCACTGATTGTGAAGGCACAGGTTACCACCACTGCCAGATCTGCCCTTTTCCATCTGAGGTGGATCAGGCAGTTGGTCCTGTAACTCACTGCCCATGACCTATGCAATGGTCACTTCCAGTCTGGATTATTGTAACTCTCTCTATATGGGGCTGCTCTTAACTTTCCTTCAGAAAATGCAGTTGGTGCAGAATGTAGCAGCATGGGTGTTGATTTTGTCATCTGTGCAGACGTGTCCACCCTGTGCTGTGCAAACTGCACTGGCTGCCTATTAAGTACTGGATCCATTTCAATGTGTTGGTGCTTACCTTCGAAGCCCTATACAGCCAGGTGCCAGCATACCTTTGGGAATGCCTCTCCCCATATGAGCCCCATAGGACTCTACGGTCTACTGGTGGAAGAGCCCCATAAGACTCTACGGTCAACAAAGCAACATCTCCTGATGGTCCCTGACTCCAGGGTGTCTTGCCTTGACTTGGGCCAGGGCCTTTTCGGTTCTGACCCCTACCTGGTAGAATGAGCTTCCATTAGAGAACAGGACTCTGTGGGATGTACTACAGTTCCTGTAAGATGGAGCCTGTAAGATGGAGCTCTTCCACCAGTTGAGGCAACAGGTGTTCACTCTGTATCTGGCCTCCTCTCCAGTGAGCTCAGGTCTGAGTGATCACTTGGGCCCAGTTGGGTGCTTATTTGTGGAGGCGTTGTTTATTTTTAGCACTGATGATCTGATTATTTTAAATGTATTTTAATTACTTAATGGATTTTAGTGTAGGGTTTTTGATGGAACCTGCCTTCCTGTTTGCAGGGAGGATAGGATACAAATGAAATAAAATAATAAACTCCTCACCTCAGTCTTAGGTGAGAGGCTGCTCCTCTCCTTGGAGAAATCAGTTGCCTGAGTTATTTTGGTAGAGATAGGAAAACCTTGTCCTCGCCTGAGAGATGCCCATTTCCCCCAGTGTCATGAGAGGGGAGGCAGTTTGTGGGTGCCAGCAGTGCTTTCAGGCTGCTCAGCATACCTGTATAGTCAATATGTGACTCACGGACTGCATGATGTCCAGTCATAGGCTAAAGAACTGAAATTATACTGGAAAAGTGCAGCTGATCTGGGAATGTCTACAGAGAGAGAACTGTAGTGTAGTGGGAGGTAGATATATCAGTGATGCCACTAAGATAAAAGGCAATAACCACTTGACATTTTAAAAATATGTATGGATACAGGGTGTAAATATATCTATTGGGTAGGTGCATTTTAATTTTGTGCCATTTTTGCTCTCCCTCACTCCAGTCAAGTATGGGGGAAAGCAAAGATGCTTACTGTTATGAGAGCTTTCTGCTCTTTAAGACATGTTTCGTAGCCAAGATTCTGAATTGGCTGTGTCAAAAGTGCTGCAGTCTGCAGAATATAAACAACTGCATCCAAAGCATGGCCAGAAGAGGCATTTACAGGGCTCGTTCCAACCACTTAACCTTCTAAACCAGAAGGCCACCTTCTATGCCATCCCAATGATGTGCAAGGCAGAATTGGCAGCAGCATAGACATAGGGGCTGCTTAAGCTCAGAGCCCTTGCACAGGGGTAGCATCCTTCTATCCATGCCACCACTGCTTGGGCCCAGGGACCTCTCACAGTGGCAACAAGGACTGGGGCATTTGTTTTATGTCTCATAGCTGGAGGGAATAAGAATGGCTCAAAGCAGGCCACAGGCAAAAGTTTGGGGGGGGATGCATAGCAGAGCCTTTGGATCTAGTCTTTCCTGAGTGGCAACAGCAGGGACAAAACAACCAAGGAATCTGGGGGCCACTGGGGCTAGTGCCTCTCCTGTCCTCACGGTACCCCAGTGGTTACTTGTTCCTTTTCTATTATGACTTAGTTCTTCGTAATTAATGATTTACCAGAGGAGTGATGAGAAGTAGTAGACTCAGTGCAAGATGGAAAGATGGAGAGAGTAAGTATGTGTTGAAATCCAAAGCTGCAGGTTGGGCCTAGTCCTTCTTCTGGGTATTTTTTTGTATTGTGTGTGTGTGCACACCTGGAAGTCATAGCAATCTCTGGTGACAGACCCCTACTAGGGGCCTGGAGGATATTTAGAGAGATAGCTGAATAAAGCCTGCCCCTGTCTCCTGACTCCGGTATTCCAAGTACTTACCAGAGATGACCCTACTTAGCTTCCGAGATCAGGCTTGCCTGGGCTATCCAGGACTGGGACTAGTACTGAAGTAAGAAAACAGGAATATTCTTGGAACTGACATTTTGGGTCAGCCAGCCTTTTAACTGAATTTTATCTCCTCGCTCCATACCGACCCCACTTTTATGTCTTTTGCTTTTATGTCTGTTTTTATGCTGACTTTACTGCTGGGGTAACTAGCTATTGTTTTAAAAATAATGATAGGTGTTATTGCTGCTGTTTTCATTTATTGAGCTATTTTAATTGTTGCTTGATTTTAATTTTTTTAATTGTTAAAATGTTAGCCACCTTGTGCAAATTCTGAAGAGTGCACAGGATCATACGAATCTCTTAAATAGACACATTTTAATGGTATGGTGAAAACAGGTTGCTTTTCAGAATCAAAGTGCAAATTTACCCTAGAAGCTGAGCAAGAAGCAGGACATGATAAAAGTTAGGGCTAAGCACTAGGAAGAAACAGGATACTTGGGCATAAACCAGGAAAGGTATTCACAAGGAATTGAGCTTGAATAGCAGTGAAATGCCCTCTAATTGCTAATGCAAGGCTCTTAGGGGTAAAGAGGAAATTAAATAAATGGTCTTGTATAACAGGGAATACAAGTCTAGGTAGCCAGTCAGATATTCTAAAGGTAGAATCACCGTTAAAGACTTTGCTTGGAAATTTTATATTAAAATCCTGGGTAGCTCCTGATTCAAAGCAACTGTTTAAGGGCTGATTCGAGCCCAGTGACGCCCAGTTGATTCACTGCTGCTCGTTGTTTCCCCTTGGGTGCCTGTTATATCAACTGTGCTTGTGAAATGTATTTGTGGAGGCCGATGTCATAAGCTCTGGGGAAGTGCCCTGCACTCGAGGAAATTGCAGGCCTTGTATATGTGGTGGTGGGAGATTGCAAATGCTTTGTAGGCTGTAATTTCTGGTGTCACACTGGGCTTTTGCATTGAGCAACAATACCCAGAGAAGCATTATGAAACTTGCTATTGACATTTCTGTCCATGCTTTACAGATCTGACACAGCATACAGGCAGGATGCTATGCTGCCTTCCTGCTGTAGCTCTCTTCATCCCATTGTAGGTGCCTTGATTTAGATGCAACCTTTAGGGCTGTGAAAAACGATCCTCAGTCATTTGCATACCTGTTTCCCCTCCCTCCTCATGTTGCAGTTTCCTTTCTTCTTGTTTCCTTGCAAACCATAGGTGGTTGTTTCAACCAGCCTGCAAACCATTGTTTGTCTCACTTTGGTTACCAAGTAACAGAGAGAGAACTGTAGTGTAGTGGGAGGTAGCGTCTAAGCCCAGGACTTGCTTATATAGCATCAGTCATCAGCACCATTACATTTGAATCACAACCAGTGTTTGCTTACAGATGCCAAATGTCCCACGCTAAAGGAGGCCTCTGTGAAACCACTGACATATCTCTCCCCATGTAGTACTTAAATATTGAAGTCAAATTAACTTTTATTATAGCTTACAAGCCACATGGAAGCAGAACACTGTTAATTAATTACCTAAAACCATATCACTACATATATCATTCATCTTAGTACATCAAACAATGATGTCCACTGTGAAGGTGACAAACAGTATGGACTGTCTGCCAGAGTCTCGAGGCGGCAGGAGAAAGGTTGTGGGCCTAGCTTGCCTGGGAAATTATAGATGTTTGTATGCAAATGCTAGAAGTGTTCGAAGTAAAATTGCTGAATTGGAATGTTTAGTGTTGGGAGAAAACATAGACATTGTGGGAATTTCAGAAACTTGGTAGAATGAGGAGAATCAGTGGGACACGGTGATTCCTGGATATAAGCTATATCGGAAGGATAGGGAGGGAAGGGTTGGAGGTGGGGTGGCTCTGTATGTCAGAGAGGATATACGGTCCAGTAAGACTGAGGTCAGAGAATTAGATTCCCTTTTAGAAATGCTTTGGGTTGAAATAGAGGGCCCAAAAGGAAATTTAACTATGGGAGTTTGTTATCACCCACCAAATCAAAAGAGAGAGGACGATTATAATATGATGGAAGGCTTAAAGATAGCGGCTAAACGTAAAAACTGTGTCGTAATAGGTGATTTTAACTACCCGCAAATTGATTGGGTCAATATGTTTTCTGGTCGAGAGAAAGAGATTGAGTTTCTTGATGCTCTCAATGACTGTGCTATGGAGCAGATGGTCTCAGAACCTACCAGGGGTGGGGTGATCCTGAATTTGGTCCTAAGTAATGCCCAAGACTTGGTGAGAGATGTAAAAGTGATTGTGCCACTTGGGAGCAGTGACCATAATGTTATTGATTTCACCGTTTGTATAAATAGGGAGTTGTCCAAAAAGACTGCCACAACCACGTTTAACTTTAAAAGGGGTAAATACACTGAGATGAGGAGGCATGTGAGGAGGAAACTGAAAGGAAAGGTACATACGGTCAAAACCCTTGGGGAAGCTTGGAGGCTATTTAAAACTATAATCCTAGAAGCTCAGATAAAATACATACCACAAGTTAGGAAAGGCACAAACAGGCATAAGAAAAGGCCTGCATGGTTAACAAACGAAGTAATGGAAGCTGTAAAAGGTAAGAAGGACTCCTTTAAGCGGTGGAAAACCAGTCCAAGTGAGATTAGTAAAAGGGAACAAAGGCTGTGGCAAATTAAATGCAAGACTGTGATCAGGCAGGCAAAAAGGGACTATGAGGAGCATATTGCAAAAAACATAAAGACCAACAATAAAAATTTCTTCAAATATATTAGAAGTAGGAAACCAGCCAGGGAGGCAGTGGGGCCCTTGGATGACCAGGGGGTAAAAGGATTACTGAAGGAGGATAGGGAAATGGCTGAGAAGCTAAATGAATTTTTTGCCTCCGTCTTCACTGTGGAAGACGAGAAATTTTTGCCCGCCCCAGAACCACTAATTTTGGAAGGTGTGTTGAAAGACCTGAGTCAGATTGAGGTGACAAAAGAGGAGGTCCTACAACTGATAGACAAATTAAAAACTAATAAGTCACCAGGTCCGGATGGCATACATCCGAGAGTCCTGAAAGAACTCAAAGTTGAACTTGTGGATCTTCTAACAAAAATCTGTAATCTTTCATTGAAATCTGCCTCCGTTCCTGAGGACTGGAAGGTAGCAAATGTCACCCCTATCTTTAAAAAGGGTTCCAGAGGAGATCCGGGAAATTACAGGCCAGTCAGTCTGACTTCAATACCGGGAAAGTTGGTAGAAACCATTATCAAGGACAGAATGAGTAGGCACATTGATGAACACGGGTTACTGAGGAAGACTCAGCATGGGTTCTGCAAGGGAAGATCTTGCCTCACTAACCTGTTACATTTCTTTGAGGGGGTGAACAAACATGTGGACAAAGGAGACCCGATAGATGTTGTTTACCTTGACTTCCAGAAAGCTTTTGATAAAGTTCCTCATCAAAGGCTCCTTAGAAAACTTGAGAGTCATAGAGTAAAAGGACAGGTCCTCTTGTGGATCAAAAACTGGCTGAGTAATAGGAAGCAGAGAGTGAGTATAAATGGGCAGTCTTCGCAGTGGAGGACGGTAAGCAGTGGGGTGCCGCAGGGCTCGGTACTGGGTCCCATGCTTTTTAACTTGTTCATAAATGATTTAGAGTTGGGAGTGAGCAGTGAAGTGGCCAAGTTTGCGGATGACACTAAATTGTTCAGGGTGGTGAGAACCAGAGAGGATTGTGAGGCACTCCAAAGGGATCTGTTGAGGCTGGGTGAGTGGGTGTCAACGTGGCAGATGCGGTTCATTGTGGCCAAGTGCAAAGTAATGCACATTGGGGCCAAGAATCCCAGCTGCAAATACAAGTTGATGGGGTGTGAACTGGCAGAGACTGACCAAGAGAGAGATCTTGGGGTCGTGGTAGATAACTCACTGAAAATGTCAAGACAGTGTGCGTTTGCAATAAAAAAGGCCAACGCCATGCTGGGAATTATTAGGAAGGGAATTGAAAACAAATCAGCCAGTTTCATAATGCCCCTGTATAAATCGATGGTGCGGTCTCATTTGGAGTACTGTGTGCAGTTCTGGTCGCCGCACCTCAAAAAGGATATTATAGCATTGGAGAAAGTCCAGAGAAGGGCAACTAGAATGATTAAAGGGCTGGAGCACTTTCCCTATGAAGAAAGGTTGAAACGCTTGGGACTCTTTAGCTTGGAGAAACGTCGACTGCGGGGTGACATGATAGAGGTTTACAAGATAATGCATGGGATGGAGAAAGTAGAGAAAGAAGTACTTTTCTCCCTTTCTCACAATACAAGAACTCGTGGGCATTTGATGAAATTGCTGAGCAGACAGGTTAAAACGGATAAAAGGAAGTACTTCTTCACCCAAAGGGTGATTAACATGTTTAATTCACTGCCACAGGAGGTGGTGGCGGCCACAAGTATAGCCACCTTCAAGAGGGGTTTAGATAAAAATATGGAGCAGAGGTCCATCAGTGGCTATTAGCCACAGTGTGTGTGTATATATAAAAAATTTTGCCACTGTGTGACACAGAGTGTTGGACTTGATGGGCCGTTGGCCTGATCCAACATGGCTTCTCTTATGTTTTTGGCTTTTATTCAGGCTCAGCTATAGTGATAGCCAATCAGATTCTCAGAATCTGTATTTGGCATGGAAAGTACCTGAAAAATACTGATAAGGTATTTTGGAGTATTTTTTTGCCTCAATTTATGCCAAATGTACACCCCTATTCTACAAAGAGAAAGCAATACCTAGTTTAGATGGTGGGTGTTGTCACTTTTCCTAAATGCTGACTCAAGTTTGTATCCACAGTCTAATAAATCAATTATATAGATTTGATTTTTACACTTGTGTGATATGTATAAATTGATTTGTGATATATTTGTATAGACCTCACATGATTGCTTTTTGGTTTGGTGAAAATGAGTGTACATGGTCATAGGTAGTTTCTGCAACCCTGATTACTACTGTATTCTTGTGCAGTTATTCTGTTGCTGAAATTGAGAAAACTCACTGCCTGTGTACTATTCTCAGTTTGTGAATCCTTACTTTCTCAATTTAAGTACTTGCCGTCATTTTTGTTGCTCATCTATCTGTCAGCTAGAAATATCTCAGTTGGAGAAGTAGCTCTTGCAAATGGAATGTGATTTAAAATAAAATAAAATAAAATAAATGAAAGCCTGTATTCAGAAACAGCTTGAGCAGTTAATCTCTGTTTTTGGTATAAACAGATAATCTCAGCAACGTATCAAAGGGAACACAATTTCTTCATTTAATTTGGATGCTTTAGGCGTTTTCTCTGTATGAAGAGCACAACATGTTTATATATTCAATCATCTCTTTGCCACCCAGTGAAGCTTTTCATGATTGTCTGGGGACTTATTAGGTTCTGGTTCCAGGGATACTTAGGAATCCTCCTGGCCCACTGTAATTTACTCGCCAGGCACTTCCAGAGAAAAAATTGTCACATTCACTAGGGTTTAGACTCCAGAGTTACATCTGTGGAATTGGTGGAGATATCCAGTGCACAGTCTTATCCAGTTTATGGAATGAGTATCACTTGGTACAGTTTAAGGATGTATAGAAGTAGCTTGGACAAGTTCATGCAGCCACCTCTGTACTGGATCCTTGCCCTTCCTGGCTCATAAAAACCAGCCAGGGAAGGATAACCAGCTGGGCCAGAGAGGTTATTAATGTCTCCTTGTGAGAGGGAGTGGTCCCATGGGGGCTTAAAAGTGGCAGTGCTGAGACCGCTTCTTAACAAACTCTCTCTTGACCCAGAAGATCTGAATGACTACAGGCTGGTTGCAAATATCCCTTCCCTTGGCCAGGTTCTAGAGAACCTGGTTGCCAAGCAACTCCAGTCACTCTTGGATAAAACTGATGACCTGGATCCATTTCAGTTGGGGTTCAGGCCTGGTTTTGGCATGGAAACAGCCCTGGTCACCCTGTATGATGATTTGTGCTGGGAGCAAGACAGGGAGAGTGCAACCCTGTAGATACTACTGGACCTCTTGACAGCTTTTGATACCATCGACTATAGTATCCTTCAGGAGCTGTTGGCTGAGGTGGGAATAGGGGACTATGTTGCAGTGGTTCTGTTCCTCTTTAGATGGCCATCTCTAGAAGGTGGTGCTGTTCAGCGATGTGAATGCTTTATCACGATGTTTCGCAGAGGTCTGTTCTGTCCCCCATGCTATTCAATACCTCCATAAAACCACCGAGTGGGGTCATGCAGAGTTTTGGTGTGTGTTGCCTTCAGTATGCTGATGACACGCAGCTCTATTTCTCCTTTTTGTCTTCAGTAGGTGAATGGTCATTATGATGAACTGTTTGAGGGCTAACAAACTCAATCCAGACAAGACTTAGATGTTGTTGGCCCATGATTTATTTGACCAGATAAGGGGTGTTCAACCTCTTCTAGATGGGGTTGCAGTTTCTGCTAGAGAGCCAGTTTGGTGTAGTGGTTAAGTGTGCAGACTCTTATATGAGAGAACCGGGTTTGATTCCCTACTCCTCCACTTATACCTGCTGGAATGGCCTTGGGTTAGTCATAGCTATCACAGGAGTTGTCCTTAAAAGGGCAGCTGCTGTGAGAACCCTCTCAGCCCCACCCACCTCACAAGGGTGTCTGTTGTGGGGGGATAAGATATAGGAGATTGTAAGCCGCTCTGAGTCTCTAATTCAGAGAGAAGGATAGGGTATAAATCTGCAGTCTTCTTCTTCCCTTGAAGAGATTCATAGCTTGGGGGTGCTCCTGGATCCATTTTGTCATTTGAGGCTCAGGTGGCATTGGTGGCCCAGAGTGCTTTCTATCAGCTTCGGCTTGTGGCCCTATTGTGCCCCTATCTGGATAGCCTGGTTTCAGTGATCTACACTGTGGTAGTCTCCAGATTGGATTACTGCAACACAGTCTACATGGGGTGTCTTTGAAGATGGTTTGGAAGTTACAGCTGGTTGCAGAATGCAGCAGCCAAACTTAACAGCTGGGACCCAAAGGTCTGAACATATAAGTCCAATTCTGGTCTGCCTGCATGCTTTCAATCACAATTCATGGTACTGGTTTTAACTTATAAAGCCCTACATGGCTTCGGACCATGATATCTGTTGAAGCACCTCTCATGGCATCAGTTTCCCTGGACACTGTGCTCAACCTCCAGGGCCTTCCTCTGGGTGCCAACTCCTGAGGCTCAGATGGAGGCAGAGGACCTTTTCAGTGGTGGCTCCCTGCTTTTGGAACAGCCTCCCAGTTGGGGTCCACCTGGCACCAGACTTGCCATCCTTCAGCACCAAGTCAAGACGGCCCTCTTCACAGAGGCCTTCGAAGCTTGAGCTGAAAGTGAAACTGATCTCCACTCCATTGAAACACATTGCAGCACAGACAAAGTTGCAAGGGAAATGTGGAATGGATTTTCCATCAAGGTCTCTGGACCTTTGATCTCTGAGGCTGACTAAGTTTCTGCTCTTTCAGTTCCCTCCCTTTTCTGCCTTGTCTTTGCAGACTGCAGCATGGACAAAACTGCAAGGAAAATGTGGAATGGACTCTGTATCAAAGCTGCAGGGAGAACGTGGATTGGATTTTCCATAAAGGTCTCTGTTCCCAGCTAGATAGGGCCAAGGAACCTTTATGGATAATCCATTTCACATTTTCCTTGCAGCTTTGTCTGTGCTGCAGTGTCTTTCAGTGGAGTGGAGATTGTTTCACTTTCAGCATTCCTGTATAGACAGTGGAAGCTCAGGCTTCCTGAAGTTGTGTCCTTGCAAATAATGGATTGATGCTTTGAGTCAGCTTGTTTCTGCTCAATGGATTTGACCTAGTGAGTACTCTAACTTGAGACCCTACAGTCAAAGGGAAATATTATACTTGAGAGCCATTGCCAATCTGATTAGATCCTGGGAGGGGGTTGGGGTTGGAGAAGCTTGCAGTTCCATTTTCTTGTTTTTCCAGGCTCAGAGCATTTTATATTTTAGTTTCTGCTGTGATTCGTGTGCTTTTTCTTGAGGTTTTATTTTAAAAATTGCATTGCCAAATCGCGCTATTCCTTCACCTTTCCATTTTAAACAAGGCATTGCAAGAATTTTAAGCATGTTTTTTATTTTAAGTAAAAATATAATATTTTTAATTGTATTTGTCCATGCCCTTTATAAAGTTTATATCTCTGCTACATCACATTACATTTTATGATACACAGTTGCCTGGCCCCGCAAATTTCCATTTGTGTCAGATCTAGTCCTCCTAATAAATGAGTTCGACGCCTCTGGTCTAGTCCTTTGTAACCTCAAGGCTTTTAAATTCCCCTCAGCCCTAGAAGACCCCAATGACTCTTTCAGTGTTGGCATTCCAGAAGCTTATTAAAACTGTTCTTTTCTTGGTGGGCTTTTGTGATGGGGAGGCATTTGTTCTGTGCCTGGTATTAATCTGTGACTATTTGTTGGTTTACAATGTTGCTTGGTCTAGGGGTTTGATTACTGCATTTAGCTTATAAAACATTAAATATACTTTTTTGCTAGCATATTGGGTTTCTTGGTTAGTACTGTTTGTTTCTAGCTTCGTTTATTTAGTTTGTGGTTAGATCTTTACTGTTTACAATTACATTTATTGTCTTATATTAATTTTGTTGTAAGCTGTTCTGAGTGTTTTACAAGTAGAATTTTTAAGGCATATTTTTAAAATAAATAATATATTTAAATTTCAAAGAAATGCATAGTAACTACTTTACAGAACCATGGAAAACATTGGTTTATAGCTAGTTACTAGAATACTCATATTTTCCTACATCATACATCTTCCCTTCCCCTATTTCTTTTACATTATTACATGACACTTTTCTCATGGTAAAATAGTACACAATACATGGCTTACTTAACAAATAAACAAAACAGTAACAGATTTAATAAATTTTCTTATCCAGCTTTATCAAACTAATGGTATATAAGAAGGTGCCTTATACCAGCTTGGCTGTTGTTCCACTGTATAGGTTTGTATTTTCTGCTTTAAGAGTGGCTCTCCAGGGTTGCTGGGGGGAAAAATATTTACCAATTACCACTATCTGAGATTCATTAACTAGAAATACTAGGACCTAATCCACAGTCCATCCCCCTTGAAGTTATACTATACAAAAATTCTGCTGTCTCGTTCCTGTGCATGTGCAGAATCTTTGAGAAGTTTAGGTAAGTAGTTAGTGGGGAAGATAAGGTATCCCCCTCCCAATGAGATAGGATGTTATGGTGGATAGTATCATTGGAGATTTGAGAAAATTTAAGAGTTCAGATTGGTAGAAAGTGTCCCCAATGAATTATTTTGATATGAAGTAAAAGGATGGCATCCCATTGACTGGGATGACTTGCCAGTTCCCTGCTCCCTAGTCTATAATAATGTGTTGCAGATACTTTATCCATCATGGTTCATTCATTATGTAGAAAAGTGTTCGTTAACTGAGTGCCTCAATTGGTTCCTGCCAGTGTTGGTGCTCTTTCCTCCTTCTACCCCTTTGTAAGCTGCTTCCCTTAATTTTTGTTTAGCTTGCTTTGTCGTCTATTTTAGTGACTATGGCCAGTGTTTGTTCTTCAAACCAGGATCAAAAACCCATTTCAAACTATGGTTTCTGGTTGTAGGACAAGCATTTACCTTGGTTAGACAGGATTTAAATATAATTTAAACCAATTCATCCTTTTTAATCCATTTACTGTTTGCACAAAGCCACATGTTTTAAGGTGACATGCAGCTGGCCTAGAGAAAGTGCTTCCACAGCTTCAGAGGCATAGATTCTGCTGTAGCCGTTTATTGTGCAGGGCCATTTTTTTCTGATTAAACAATCTCTGTATACATCAGGTACACAATCTGTGTTTTCTCTGTGGATTCTGGTTAATTGGGATCCTCTGGTGGGTACCTGGCTAACTAATATTTAGCTTTCCAAAGTAAGATCTTATATACAAATTAAAGAAAATAAAGTGGCCTTGCTAAAATTTGGTTTAATACTTTGCTTTAATACTTCAAATATTATGCATTTTTTAAAAATTAGCTATGCTTTCTGAGCCCAGTGAGGGTCACCATGACACACTTTGTACTGAAAGAATATCTGATATAAATTTTCACAAATATCTTTAGGCATAAAGATTGTAGAGTCTGCACAGGAAAACTGGAACTGGTGAACATGGAAAAACTGGATGAAGTGTTACAGGAAGGGGACCATCTGATTGGTACACTTAAGACTTTTCACACAGTGTTATATGATTGTAGCAGTAGATACTTGAAGTTGAACCTTTCTGTTGTACCCCTTTAGGTTTATTTGTTGTACTCCATGTTCTTAGTATACCTTTTCTGTGTACATTTTCCTCCCATTTTATTCCTATGCTTCTCATCCTACTGTCAGTTTCTTCTTTTTTACATTATTATTAGACATGGTCCCAGAATTTGGGCAAGGCACTAGTTTGGTTTGAGCAACCCAGGAGCAAAGCACAAAGCTGTTGAACAAAAGGAAGTGCCCTGCATACATTTAGCTGTGCTGAATATAGCCTAAGGTGGCGTTCTACCTAATATTCAGCAGATTTTTATATACCATAGGCCAGTGGTATCAAATTTCGTTGCAAAGACTCTGAATATTACTTAGATTGTTGTTAAAGAGCCAAAACAATTCTGTACTGAGCTTAAAATACAGTCAGTAGGGTCATAAAGTAGATCAGTCAAAATGATGATTTGACTGTCGTTGACACTGTCTGGAATGGAAACCATATTTTAGACATTTCACTAGTGTAGTTAGCGTGTCAGCAACTGATGAGTATGATGTTCCGAATAAAGTTCAAAGATAAGTATTTAAAGTTGTGCATCATTTTTATATACATTCAGAAACAAAAGATAAAGAATGTGCAGTCAAGATGCTTACAGGATAAACACATAGGGTTCCTATTCGTGTTACAAATTAATCTGCATAGCCATGTAGACTGACTGTACCTCTCTGACAGCTTTTAAAATCTCATCTTCCCCAACTTTTAAGTTATACTGGGTGGGTGTATTCTATAGAAAACTTGATTTACTGAACATTAGTCTGTGAGGTGCCTGCCTAATCTGGTCTTTGAGAAGGGGTTCCCCCCACCCCTGATGCTTTTGGGTAGTCTTGTTGTTCTTCATGGATACTGCTAGAATGCATATAATGGCCAGTTCACTCAAACACTCCTCTTTGAAATGTTTCATGGGTAAAAAATGTTTTTCTTCTTTTAAGGATTCCTGGGAACCCAATAATGCAGTCATAGGATGTATGGTTTGCAGTGAAGCTGTCTAGAGGTGGAGAGGAATACTTCCTTAAAATGTTGATAAAGAAGTCTCCTTTTATGTTTAGCATTTGAATTTGCAGTCCTGCTTTTTCAAATGTGAAGGAAGCTACCACAGTCTTCTTAGTGTTACTGCATTACAGGATATGAATATGGGTTTCTTTTCCTCAGCTAATTTTAGATTGAACTGACAAATGACCCCCCTATCTTCATTGTGGCTGCTAAGAAAGCTATAAAGAAGAGGATTACATTTTAAAAATTGTGGATAGTTATGTTTGTCCATTAGAATGCCCAGAGACAGCAGTGTAGTAAGGAATGTAAGCAACTGTGGTAAGGAAGCTTTTAGGTTCCACAGAACTCTTCATGTGGCTAAATTTTCAGTTTAAAAAGACTTTGCAGGCATCATAGTAGTACTTTATGATACAGTGGAAAGTTGAAATTTATCTCGGCTTTTTTTCTTATGCCTGTTGGTGCCTCATTGTATCATCAGTTATTACTGGGTTTCTTCCCCGAGATGGAATATGCAGCCATATAATCCCTTTAGTTTAGGTGTCCTTTACAGTCTGCTTCACTTATATGCTTATGAACAGCACAGACTGCCAGAGTGCATAGACAGTTCACATTCCCCCTCAGCCATCAACGGATTAAAGTGTTATTCTCTGAAGTTATTCCAAAATGGCATCATGTTTCATTTACAAGGCAAAAACTTATTTGTTAATGGGCACTGATGCACATTCAGCAGTGGATCTGAGTTTGTGGAGTATCTGGCAAGAACATGCTGAAACATCTGGTGCATGGTATTAAGCAGTATACAATGTTTCAGAGATTTGTTCTCATTCTGGCTGTAGTACTGGCAAATTATATTGTAAGAAGAAATTTTAAAACAAGCAAGCTGAAATGTAAGGTATTTCCCCCAAACGTTAGGCTGTTTTGTGTCGTCTTTCTCAAGTGTCTGACAAACCTGTACCAAATACATTCCTTTGTTGTGAAAAAGCTGTGGGAGCACTTGTGGATGAAAATTAATTGTTTCTTGCGGTATGATGAGGTCAGAGAAGTTTAGGGAGAAGGAAGTTGAGGAGCTGTTCAGTAGGATATTTCTCCACTTGTTAATTGTTATTATTTGGGTTTGAGTTGTATTTTTATTGTTACGATTTTGGTTGCCTTGGGCAGATTCTGAAGAGTGCACAGGATTAAAAAATACCTGTAGCAAAACCAGGATTTCACATGCTTTTCTAGTGGTATTCCATAATTGAAACACAAACTTCTTCTAGACATGGAGCAGAATGCAGGCCATGACAAAGGGTAGAGCTAAGCATTAGGAGAAACTTGGGAAACTCAAGGAGAATCTAGAGACCTTCTCTATATAATACAGTCATTTTAGAGTCTTTCCACGAGTCAGGAAGGACAACTTGTTCCATTGCCAAATTACAAGTTTTTGTGAGAGGATTTAATAAACTACATCTAAATTTTTTGTAGAACTCAATGGGGAATCCGTCTTTCCCCGTTGCTTTATTGTTTTTGATTGAAGATAATGCCTCTAAGATTTTCGATTCCGAAATAGGTCTGTCCATAAACTCAGTATCGTCTTTAGACAGTTTCCTGTCAAATTTAGCATTCCTTAAATACTCCTTAAAGTCCAAGTCTCTTTCTATGGATGATTTATATAAGGAGAAGGAGTACTCCTGAAAGACTTTAGAAATTTCCTGTGGTGTTATATGTATAGTGCCGTATGGACTGTCTAGTGTATATGTACGTAATATGTATAGTGTGTAATGTACGTAATATGTATAGTGCCGTATAGTCACGTATGGAGTGAATCAGCGAGTTTGCACATCTTTGTTGAAGTCTGAACTTCAATAGCCTAAGTGATTTCGTAGTTTTAGTGACAAATTTCTGTTTCAGATATAACAACTTTTTTGTATATCCGAAGTTTCAATCAGTTCTAACTTGTTTCTCTCTATTGAAAGCTTTAAAAAGGTTCCCTCCCCATATTTCATATGCCTTTTCTTTAGTTCAGCAATTTTTGTTTTTTTGCTTCATCACTGCTTTGCATCTATTTTTATGACATGCTGCAGCTATTGAGATGAGGTTTCCTCTGAGTACTGCTTTAAATACATCCCAGACCATATGCTGAGATACACCACAGTCATTATTATGTAGGAAATAATCCTGTATCTGCTTATTTATGTCATCACAAATGCTCGCTTTTGATAAGAGCAACTTATTTAGAGTCCAGGTTGGGCCTTTATTGTCTGATTCTTGAATTGCCAAATCGTCAATCACCCATGAGATTGTTCTGGAGCCAATGTTGGCACTGTGTACATATTTTAAAAGAGTTGGGGAGGTTAACATATAATCAATTCTGGAGTAGGAATTGTGAACATGCGAAAAATAAGTGTAATCCCGTGCTCCCTGATTTAACGTCCTCCAGAAGTCTACCAAGTTAAAGGATTGTAAAAGATCATGTAAACCTGTCTTTTTAGGAGTATGGGTTTTTACCTCTTTATGGTTTGACTTATCAAAGACTGGATCTACTATGTAGTTGAGGTCTCCACCTATGATGATCTCCCCTTGCCTGAATTCCATCAGCTCAGAGAAGGTTTCATTCAGAAATTGCAGTTGGCCACTGTTTGGGGTATACATAGAAGCAATTGTTAGTTGATTTCTATTTAGGATGCCCTTAACAAAAACATACCGACCTTTAGAGTCTGATTTCATGTCTTGAGAAATAAAAGATGTGGATTTGGAAACAAGAATTGCCACGTCTCTTGCCTTTGAAGATCCTGTGACTTGAAAGACTTGATTAAACCATTTGGAACGTAAAAAGGAAGAAAACCCATGCTTTTTAACATGGGTTTCTTGAAGACAAACCACATGGAATCGTTCTTTAACTAAAAAAATTGAAATTTGTGCACGTTTAATAGGGTTTTTAAAACCCCTGCAGTTCCAAGTAAGAATTTTTAAGTTTTGAGACATTGTAAAGTCAGGTACTAGATTTTAGTAGGCTTCAGAAGATGCTTGAGAATCGTGATTAGGCTGAGCCAAATTAAATATTACTAATTGATCGAACACTCAAAAAGACAAAGAAGAAATTTTTTTTTCAAAATAACTATATAAAAAAACCTAGGTTAAGCAAGTTTGCTTATTACCCTAACTAGGGTATAGTTTCAAGGCTTCCTTATTACAAGGAAGCTAGGGAAAATACCTTTAGGCCTCCCTTCACAGAAACTGTTAAAACTTCTCCTGAGAGGGTGAAAAATACAACCAATGAGAATAGTCACGTAACCATCCTCCTTCCCCATTGTAACTGATTGATAACAAACTCCTTATTATGTTTAAAGCTTACTGACAATTACTGCATTTTAAAACAATAACTAACAGCATTTTGCATTAAGTTCACAACATATTTTCAAACTTTAGTTTTGATGTCTTATCTATAACTGTAGAAAATCTATTAAGGCTATAAAAGCTTTTATATCACAACTCTCAAACAACAAGATATATCATGCTAGCAAGAACAGCAATAGAAGTCTTAACTAAAAAGATTAAGATTATATAGAGCAAATACAGTCTTCACCCTAAAGCTAAGTGTTAACTGTCTCTCCACTGGACAGAACAAAAAGTGTTAGAAACGGCAACAAACCTTCTCCACTACTATCATGTATATAGTTTTAGACTCTCAGTTAGGGAAATTCAGTGAATTTTTAGCTATTCAAATATTGTAGAGATTTTCTTGACTAATAGCCTATGTTAGATATTCAATAAATGAATTTGAATTGATATTTTACAAAAGAAAAAATCTTCATTTTAAACAGTCATCAGTACAGTCCAATATTAAAAATCAAAGTCCTAAAATTGATTTACAATTTAACAAAGATTTCATTAGTATAAACTTATTTTAAAAATCAGAGGTCTCTAGCTAGCAAATCACCTATAAGAAATGAAGGTAAATAAATTTGTTTTGATATTTTATAAATAAGAGTTAATTGATTTTAAACCTTAATTAGTATAACCCAAAATTAAGAATCAGAAGTGAATTAATTGATGTATGAATTAACCTTGATTTCATTATTATAAACGTCATTTAAAACTCATAAGTCTTTAAGCAGTACATTTATCACCCTTTCATTTGGTATTTTGTAGTGACAAATAGTAAAGAAAAAAAATCAGCATAAAATAATATAGATATATTTGATACTAGTGGCAGAGTGATATTTATCCCTTCTTGATGTCTAGCAAAACTTAGCCAGCTAGGGATCTGAAACTTAAAGGAGAGACAGGAGCATTAGAGCTTCAGAAAAACAATGACTGTAGTTAACATTCTATTTTCCCCCTTAATATTAAAATCACATTCTAGTTATTGAACATTGAATATATAACACTTAGAAACTTAGTGTTACTAACACAATAAATTGCCGCAATTAAGGCAACTGTTAATGTATAAAACCTCTCTTAATTAAATTTAATAAAACTATTAAGTTCCTATGAAGCTTCGTCTTTAGCAGTGGTTCGGTTTTCAGAAGTTGGGAAAAGCTTCCGCAGTTCTTCCTCCTCTTCCGGCACAATTTTCAAAGAGAGAGTGTTCATTAAAGCCATTCCCGTCTGCGCATCATGGACTTTATACAGGACGCCATTTTTATAGAGTAAAATGTCAGAGGACGGGCTTCATGTGAACCGCAGATTACTTGCATGAAGCTTGTTAGTTATGATTTTCAAATGCTTCCTTTTTCCTAGCATCTCGGGAGCAAAATTAAAATCCGTTTTCCATTGTGCGTCAGCTCGTTACCATGTCCTGCCTTTTGTAAAATCATATCTTTTATCCTTGAATTAGAGAACTGTACTAGAATATCCCTCGGGAAATTACGACGCGCTGATGCTAGGGGGCACAGACGTTGCACTCTTACAATGTTCGTTGCCATATTGCCTGTTAGCGACAGTTTTGTTTGTAGCCGTTCCGAAACAAATAATAATAAGTCACCTTTATCTTCTTCCCCCTCTTCAAATCCGCGAAGTTTTAGATTTAAGGCCCGCCATTTGTTTTCCAAGACTAGTAATCTGTCTTGCATTTTATTTTCATTTTCTATGACATTGGTAATTTCCCCTTTAAGGGCCAGCCCCAATCCTGCCGATCTTTCTGCTATTTTAGCTGTAGTAGCAATGTCTTCATCTCCTTAACCTGCTCTTTTAGGGGCCGAATATGCTCTGTGATAGAGTCATTAAAATATTTATGGATGTCCAAACGGAGAAGATCTAGGTCTTTACGGCTAATCAGGCCATCCTCCTCTTGTATAGGAGTAGCAGGAGTGCTGGGCTGAGATGTTACAGGGCTGGGCGCCATTTTGAAGGTAATCGGGGAGCGCATATTCGGGCCACCAACCTTTGACAAACCCTCTGGCGTAAAAAAGGCAGAAACTGGAGCTTTTCTTTCTGAAATCTGTTTCTGTTTCTGACGAGCAGCTTTACCCTTCGTCCTGGATGACATCGGAGTCTGTGTTGTTCAGTATTTGTACTAAATGGGGAAGGAGGCTATCAGAGCTTTCTTATTTTGCGTCCGCCATTTTCCTGCGATGCTCCGCCCCTCCCTGATATGTGATTTTAAAAGGTCAAGTGAGATCTTAAGAATTGAAAAGTTTGGCAAAAATGTTATATAAATAGTTAATTTGGATCTCTTGTTAAGAAGGCAGACAGCACAATTATTTAGTAATCTGGTAGATCTGCTCTTAGTATGTTTGTTTGGAGAAACTGTCTAGACAGATAAACTATTATGTCTTATCTTTAGTTTATTTTTATTTTTCTCCCTATGTTCTATGACATTTTAAATTGGATTTTTCTCCTCTTTCTTTTTGTTTGAATTAAGTTAGTTAGAAGGATAGATATTTGTTTCATATGCTTATTTTAATGATATTGTTAAACTAACAAATTAGTCTGTGCTTTCAATATGGTTAAGCTTAGCCAGCCAGTTCTGTGTTGAGATGGCTCTGACTCTTTTATACTTATATGTGCTGAAGAAGAATTGGTTAAACTTGTATTTTAAGTAATAGTTTAGTAAAGAATCTATAATGAAAGATAAAGATGGTAAAATATATGGGGAGAACCTCATACTTGCAGGTAGAAAGAATTGGGTATTTTACTTGGAGGTAGAATTGTAACTGACATATTTGCATTTCTCTTTGTTTCTGCTTTTCCCACTTTTTACCCACCCCTTCCCCTCTTTAATGTATCTACGCTTGTGCCTTTTCTCTTTGTAGTTAAAATCAATAAAAATGATACAATCCATAAAATATTTCGAACATTGACAAGCACTTAAATTGCCCAGCCACTACCTGTTCAGTTACCTTGTTCAAGATGATATATTTGAGTCTGGGTGGTAATTATTAAATTCCACTGGGGCCCGGAGTAGGTCTCCATAGGAGTGAATGTACCACTGCCTAACTTCAAAGTAGGGATGAATACTTCCTCTCTCAGGTTTATTCAGCAAATAATTCATCACTAAGTGCCACTATCCCTAAAACAATTATTTTTATTATTAGAACTGCTGCTTCTTAAGAAAGAGTGACTTATGTACATCAATGTTCCCTCTAAGCTGAGTTAGCTTGAGCTAGCTCACAGATTTTTAGCCTCCCGCTCACACATTTTTTTTCTTAGTTCAGGAAAGATGACCCCAAAGCACAATAATCTACGCCAACTTTAATGCCAGTAGCTCACAACTTTAATACCAGTAGCTCACAAAGTAGAATTTTTACTCACAAGACTGTAGCTTAGAGGGAACATTAGTGGTGGCCAACCTTGCTTAACCTAAGAGCCACATCGAATAAATGTCAGATGTTTGAGAGCCACAAGACATGAACATCAGATGTTGGAGGGAGGGAGGGAAGGAAGGCAGGCAGGCAAATAAATAGGGGAGGTGGAGGTAAAAAGAAAGCAACTTTAAATGCATTCTCCAAGCTACCAGCTGGCTTGGTGAAGTGATTTAAAAGAGGCAAATACCTGCTCCAAGCCAGCTGATGGGATAGTGGGGGCTTTGGGAGCCATACATGTGACTGAAAGAACCACATGTGGCTCCCAAGCCACAGTTTGGCCACCCTTGATATAGATGCAGGCATAAGGTTGTATTTCTTCAGATTTTGAACAAAACAGTGTTCTTTTTTAAAGAATGCTCAGATGTTACTGTTCTAAAGAAGGGAAGAGAAATGGTCCATACAGCAATTTTTCTCTTGAAAGTGGACAAGGATTGAACTCTTCTTCACTGATGAGCAATTGAAAAAGATGATTTTCTGTAGAAAGAAAAATTTTGGCAGTTGTGTGTAGACATGATGTTGCTATCCTTAAAAAAAGAATCTGAAAAAAGTGCTTCCAGTTTGAACTACACATGCAATAGTTGCCAGTCATGTTTTAAGATGATGTTAGAAACAATTGATCAACAATTAAGAGTTGATTCTTCTGTTTCAAATGGTACTCAGCTGGTTTTGACTTTTCTGGACAAGTATCCTACACATTCAGGGTGCAGATAGATTTGTCCAGCAGCTCCTTAGAAACCAAGAGTTGCGGGATATGAGCTTTCAGGAGATTTTCAGATGGGGGAAAAACAAATTGGATACCCTACATCTCCACCCTCCCTAAAGACATGTGGGTATTGGTTGCCCTGATACAACAGCTCCACACTTTCAAGAAGTGTTGCTTAGAGATAGGCAGAATCTGACATGCCACTTCTGCCTCTCTCTGTCAATGTGTACATGCCTTTAATCCAGCTAAACAAATAGCCTGTCTTATCTGAGAGTTGCCATACACCTAACTTAATCCTTTTGCCCCTGAGTGATGAACACTCAGGGTTTTCTAAATAAAAAAGGGACAGAAGATGAATATAACTACTTACATGGGCACAGTGGGCTGGGATAGGATTTCCAGCTCAGACCCTCCTCCCCAGTGGGGGACTTGGAGGGGGGGGGGTGTCCTCAACATGATGACATCATGTTGGAGATGCAGCTCTGTCCCCAACAATGACTACCCCTTTCCCTCCCCTCCTGCTAGATACCCAGCAGCAGGTGCCTTTTTTGCCTCTGGGATAGATATGCATCTCTGCCAGACCAGCCACAATTCATTCTTTGTCTCACTTTGCCCAGGTCTCCAAACTTCTGTACATCACACTTCTATATACTATAACAGAGAGTTTTACCATGCATGTATCTTCTGGAGATTTTGCTGCAGGGAGCAGTAAAATACTGTTAGTTTCATTTATTTT
This sequence comes from Heteronotia binoei, assembly GCF_032191835.1. Classification (NCBI taxonomy): domain Eukaryota; kingdom Metazoa; phylum Chordata; class Lepidosauria; order Squamata; family Gekkonidae; genus Heteronotia; species Heteronotia binoei. The sequence goes on from NC_083230.1 coordinate 81,087,612, forward strand.
ACTCAGGAACAGTTTTGGCACTGTTGTGTGGGTAAAAGGAGAAAAAGGAGCCATCCTGAGTTCTTTGGGGTGGTTAACAATGTTCTCTTTAAGCTGTGGAATCTTGTGAGCAAAAATTCTACTTTGTGAGCTACTGGCATTAAAGTTGTGAGCAACTGCATAAAATCGTTTGTTCTGGAGCCATTTTTCCTAAGCTAAGACAAAAATGTGTGAGCTGGAGGCTAAAAAATTGTGAGCTAGCTCACAGCTTAGAGGGAACACTGTTAGTTAAAAATCTAGATAAATTAGTTCAGTGAGTGCCACCTAATCTTCTGTGGCCACAACAGCCCAAACCTTTTTAGATGGAATGATTGAACAAAGTGATTCATCTTGTTACAATATAATTGGCGTTAAAGGATGCAGTTGACTTTACCAGTGCCTTTTATATGCACATACCCATGGCATAATTTACATAAACTTCACAAAATTAGGATGAATATCATATTAATGACTACTGGCATAATGCAGTTTCATGGTATATTTTGTGCTTTTTCTGCATAGAAAGAAACATGAAGTTTCAAGGACATACATGGGATATCTTTTACTTCAGTTTCTAACCCAGTTTCTAACCCAGAATTATTATCATTCTGATGTTTGTTTGTTGTATTTTCACATTTGACACCAAGATTAGTAAATACAGCTCCTACAAGAGCTGTGAAACTAAGGGGGAACCAACCCTATGCTGCCCTCTTTAATTCCACCCCTCCTTCCAGTGGAGTCTCTCTTTCCCTGCTCTTGGTTTCTGTGGTCGAAGAGAAGAGCTTGCAAGTTTGCAAATAAGCACGCTTATTTGAGTAAAGCCATAGGATGACCATCTGACCCCATATTTTGTGAATTTATTTTTAATCTTTTGTGTTGCAAGTGTAGAGTTATATTGTGAGTTACATGCTCTCTCTCTATCAGGAAGAAGATACATTTCCATAAGTTTCCTTAAGTTACACATTCTGCTTAGAAACTGCCAAAAATACTAGTCTAGAGGATTTATATAGGGCACTCTTCCAATATTTACCAGCAGCATTGGCTTTCTGCTCCACTGTTTGATAATGCATTGGCCATGGCCAGTGAAGAATTTAAAAAAAACTAAACATTCAAGATTTAAAAGAAATAAAATATGGGTAGAATGAGGTAAGTATAACCTAGATCTGTAAAATGTTGAACTATAACTTAAGATTTCCCAGTCTCAATTTTTCCTTACTATGAATAATTTGTGTAAGTATTTTGGCTGCAGATATCTTTATAGCCAAAGGAGGTGGGTTGGCTCCTTTAGGTCTTGCAAAATTCATAATAGCATTAGTAGTCCTGACAACCTTGTTGACTCACAAAAGGCTTCTCCAGAATGTGCTTCATGAAATTGGATGCAGCACAAAGATACTTGAAAATCTTAACAGTTCTATATCTGTGTTATCATCCTATCCCCCACAGTTGTGGCTTGGGAGTAGTTAATAGTGCTTTCCCCTCTCTTAACACAAAATCCCACAATATCCTTGAGAAGTTGATGGAAACCAGTGCCATATTTCCTGCATATAAAATAAAAACAAGATGAAAAACAAGCAATTTCTGTGAGAAATGCCAGGAATTATTGGAGTCCCTTATGTTCACCATCAAAGTTATTTAGTTAGTTGGAATAAGTAGTGAAAGTTAGAATGACAGCCCTAAGAAAACGGAATGTTGATCTCTTAGCTCCAATACATTCCAATCAGAAAATACTGAATAAGCCTAAAATTCCTCAAGAAGATAATAAAGAATCTCAAAAGTTCAGACTGCCTCCAGAATTACAAAAATCCAATAGCTTCTTAAAGCCTAGCAAAATAAATTTCAGCATAAGCTTTTATGAGTCAGAGCTCACTTCCTCAGATCCATTAGGCTTCGAAATATACCCAGTACAAGGTGTGGAGTTTACAAAGACAGTGTTTAAAACAAGATCTAGTCCAAAACCAAGTTGCTTCAGCTAGAGTAGGTGTGAGACACTTCCAACCAGCTACAGCAGCATCTAATGTTCATCAAATTTTAATGCAAGTTGAAATAGTTATAAGGGACAGGGATTTGTGAGGGATTCCTCAGGGTGTTCAGTAATTGTATAGTCAGAATGTCCTGACTATGAATACCAGATCTGTTCCACAGACTGTTGAAATGGGGTCTCCTTTAATGTTTGACAGTAGTATTATTGCAGCCTTCTAAGGGGTAGGGTAAATCATGTTTTATGCTTAATAATAACTTCTAGCATTAAATGATAGCAAATACTCTGTGAATGTGGAGTTCTGATAATACCCCTTAGAATGGTGTCAGTTACTGGGCCCTTTCTTTTTAAAACTTGCATGATTTACAAAGGGGCTTGGTGCTATAGAACATCTTGAGCAACAGGCCGTTTTCATACTTTGTGGATTTTTATCAACCTATTAAAACTCTTCTCAACTTCCTCTCTCTGGTGTCTGCAGCAGACTACGGAAACCTTGGTGCCTGAGGCTACTTCTGCAATTGCAAGAGTTAGAATTGGGTGGGGATGACAGGACTTCGGTCCTTTCTAATGTTCTGCAGCTAGAAGAAAATAAATTGAACAGTAAAATGTGCTCTGTAATGTGGCACATTACAGTAACCTGCTCTCAACTTATTTTTTTGTCTGCCTCCTCACAGTTCTGCAGTTGAAGCTCCAGCAGCGACGGACACGGGAGGAGTTGGTTAGTCAAGGGATCATGCCTCGTAAGTATAACTTATTTAAATTTTCCTTCCCATGTAAATACACTGTACTTTTATTCAGAGAGAAAAGTAGCTTTGTGTCTATTTCAAAATGTCTGTCCTTGCAAAATCTATTCTGCTTCTTAAGACCCATGTTTAGAATGTGGGAGCCCTGTGCAAATAAAGTTACTTCGTTTCAAGAAGAACCATCACAATAGCATCTGCCTTGTGGAAGTTAGCTGCTGCCCAAAGTAAGAAATAGCTTCGTTTCTGTCTTGAGACTAAGAAGTCTTAAGGGAGGATGTTGCCATGATAGAAATGTTTGAAACACTGTGTGTGTGGTAATCACTTTCCTAGCAGACTTCCTGCCTCAAGCACTCTCATTGTCATTCTTGAGCTTGGAGTACAAATACACATATGCTTTGTGAATGTTTGACTGGCAAAGTGTCCACTCCCAAAAATCAGCCTTCGATTTGTAATGTTGTAGAACTGCACCAAAGCAAAAACCTGTAGATGGTGGGTTTTATTGAATGGTGACAAGTCTTATAGCTGTTGATGGATAACCTGGGTGATAAAATGAATATACACAGGACTATATGAATCTTTCCCGCTCTGTTTATTTAAACAGTTTCTTTCACTCTCTAAGGGCAACCCTAAGTAGTTCCACTCCCCTAAGTCCATGGGAGTCTCTGGGCTTAGAAGGGCATAACTCTGTTTAACATTGCACTGTCAGCTTCCTGTTGAAAACCTGTTTTCATAGAAATGAACAGTTGTGATAGAAGTAGGCCTAAATGTGTCACCTGCATCAGCCACTATAACATAAGCACATGCGAATCATTTTGGCATTGTCTTCATTTCCCCCGAAGCCTTCACACAGGCTGTAGCCTAGTAACGGTTTCCTTTTCTGTGCAGTCCCTTGCATGGTCACTTACACATGGGCTGAGTAGTCTCAGTTTCATTCTGAAGTGTATTGATTCTGAGCACATACTCAGTTACAGGATTCTCCATGCGTGTATCATTTACTAACAGGCCATCATTATATGTGTGTTTGTGTGGACTGCTGAGGTGTGGGGGAATAGTAAGCAACCTGAATATAGATACACAATACATTTCCATGGGGTCCTTCTCAGTAAAGGTCTGGGTACCAGTTTTCAACACTGGTTTAGCCTCCTCCCATCACACCATTGTTTTCCCCTGCAGCATTCTGGTAACTGTGATTAGCAGTTATTCACTTACATGAACAAAAGTAAAGGGACCCTGGATGCTGTTTGTGTGGATGCTCAGCCTGCCCCTGTTGATCTTGGTAAATGATATGAAACTCAGTTTGTATTTATTCTCAGAATTGTGTCTCAGACTTTATTCCCATGGGAGCCATGGACAATTGAGTTTTTGCACTGAAAACTGGGATGGTCCAAATCCATGATCTCTTCTATAGGAAGTTCAGAATCAAGGCAGTGTTGCTGTTTCTGCTACAGTGGTGCCTGACCCTTGAACGAGAATGCCCACATTTCTTTTATCCATGTCCCTTTCTTGTCCCTCAAGGGAAATGTTCAGTTACGTTGCTGAATATTCTTTTACCTAGCTTTTAAGAAAGGTCAGGTGCTTGATCCTACTGTGTAAGTTCGTCCACAAGATAAACAACCAAGGTTATTGCTGAACTGAGGAGGACAAAGTGTGATTTTTGCATTATGAACTCTGATGTCTTGTTTTATTAATATTGTGGATTGTTAGCTAGGTTGCTATTGAGAGAGATTTGATAGTCCTTAAGGCACTAGCTTTAACATGGCAGTGTTATCAATTTGACACTGACAAACTTTAAAAGACTTAGATGCTTCTGCTTGGTGTTAGCCATGGAGATGCGCTTTACTACCAGTGCCCTTCATTCACATTACTGGAACATTTATATTAAATAATTCAACATGTATAGAATTGTATGGGTCATTTGTGAGCATACCTAGACTGCCATAATGCCTAGAAATAGGAGCATCGCAGTCAAAGTTTTAATGCATTTTGTGCATTTCTACCCTCTTTTGTTGCCTTTTAATGCAGAGTATCTAAAACCAACTTGTATACTCTCATTATTAGCTTTTTTTGTGTGTGCCAACTATGAAATATATTTTTGCCCTGAATAAACGTGTAAAATGTGCTGACTTTTATCAGCTCCATTCAACATATCAGCTCGTATTCAACATAAATAACCTTGAGTAGTCATCATTTCCAAATGCATTGCGGCTGTCACCAGTAGAAATATTAATTTAAAGGCACTTGTAGAAAGTAAATGTTTTAATTCTTCATGATAAGGTCAGAGCATAGCTGCAAAATATGCACCATAGGACTCATTCCCATTATGGGAAAGTTTTGTACAAAATATACACCATTTTGAAGAACATAAAAATGTTAAATGTTTAGTTAATATTCCATGTTCTTCTAATGTGTATTAGCTGTTGGCGTTTGACTACAGGTGTCAAAACCATAGAACCTTTTCTTTGGTATGATTTTTTTCTTCATACAGTAACTTCAAGGCTGAACTACTGTAATACATTCTATAAGGGTCTTTAAAGTCAACTTGGAAACTCCAGGTGTCACAGAGCACTGCTGCTCAGTTATTAATGGGAACTAGGTGGAATAGGCCTATTATGCCTATTCTGCAGTCACCCCTTTGGTTATTGACCAGTAACCTGGTGCTGTTCAGGGCACTTGTTGTCGTATACAAAGGCCTTCATGGCCTTGGACCCAAATAGCTGCAGGACTGCCTCTTCTGCTATGCTCCACTGCAAAAGTTATACCCACTGCAAATGAGTGAAAAGAACAGCTGCCTGTACCTGAGCTTTTGTTTTTGTGACCCTTACCTTGCAAAGCCTGCCTGAGTCAGGAAGGCTCCCACAACATCATTCTGCAGAATGTGCAAAACAGACATGTACAGGTTAGCCATTTTATGAAGATAAAGTAGGATTGTCATCTCTTGCACTCTTTATTGTATCCATTTGTTTCTTTTGCTGCCTTGTATTCTACTTTTATAATTCTTGTCCTGTATTTTCTATGATATGTCATGTGTTAATATCTATTGGTTTGTTTATATTGTCTTCTGATACTGTCATTCTAGTACTGTTGCATTGTTCATTGGATGCCTTGGTAGAGGTCCTTTTGAGTCTGTGGGCTCCTTTGGAATTCTGCCATGGAGTGGTGGAGCCAACCACAAAACAACTGTCACAGAAGGCAGAGCCAACCACAAAACGTCAGGAAGTGAGGTTATGCATAAGCACTAACAGAAACTCTTCTGCCTAAGAGGATGCCTTTAAAGATGAATATGCTGTTTAAAAATCTTGTCTTGCATATACACAGCCTACCTGCAGTTGTGCAGTGAAGATTTTTGTAGTGTGGTGGCAGCTGCTGCCAAAGCAGTGTTTCAACCAGAAGCCCTTCTGGGCAAAATTACCACCTAGAGCTACCCACTTTCTAACAATACTTATTGGGTGCCACATTGGGGAACCCTTCCTTACACTGTTTGAATAAACTGTATTTGTGGTTTGCTTTGAGTCAAAGCAGAAAGGTGAGGTACAAATAAAATAAATACATATTTTTTGTTGATGCATCTTCCGTGTGAATGGAGTTGAAGGTTACTAGGCATCCTGCTGGTGATATTAGTATGCCACATACAATGAATGAAGTTCTTTGCCTTTCCTTTTCCTGACCTGCTGATACATTTCAAAATGCAGTTATCTTCCAAGACAGTATTACATGTCTATTTTATAGGGCATGTTTCATATAATTCCAAAATAAAACTGCAAGAGACATCTATCCTGTGTCAGGTTTCAAAACAGACACCCCTGAGATGCATGTGGTGAGCACTTCCATTGTGCATTCTGCAGGTCATTGGATACTGGCAACACTTGCAAACCACCAGGCAGGCAGGAAATTCACAGAGACTGATTATGAAAGCATAGCCTGAGCAAACACAGGGCTCTGGTAGTTGTAGTAAAGTCTCTTTCTTTGCCTTGGGATGAACAGAATGGAGCTGGCAGCAGAACACAAATCAAGCTGCCCTTGAATGTTAATGCTGCTCTGTAGTGCCCCTTTGTGATCAGTGCAGGAACAGCTTTGTTGGAAAGTAGCCACAACTTTCTCAATATTATCATGAGAAGCTACTGTTCAGTTTAAGATCTGTGTGTAACTGAACTTGCAAATGAATAAGATTCAGGAATGGCCTGTCCTTGGCTTATTTTAATGTCATGTGCATTTGGCTATGGATGCCAAGATTATTACAGTTGACCACCCTAAGGCCTCCTATAGCAGCTTATGTAGAACACTTCGTCTAATATCATCCTTGTCTCTTTCTGTTATTTTCTACAAGCTTAATGATGATCCCTTCTCCTTTCTGGAATAGATGTGAATAAATCCTTGGTGCAGTATGGGAAATAGTAATATATTTGGAGATTAAACACAAAAGACTTCACATTAAGGCACACAGAAGAGCTTTGAGAGAGTAAATTTTATAGGGTAGATGAACTTACACTGGATACAGTGGGTACACTGGAGAAAGAGACATTGATGTGGTCAAGTTTGCAGCTGCTATGGTCTTTCTATCCAGCATCTTGTTTACAGACTGTTGTCTGGTTGACCATTGTGTTTTAACAGATATTGGGCTACTATATTCTTATGGAGAACAGCTGCAAATGTTTACCTTCTTTGTTGCAAAGGTTTACTGTTAGATAACATGAAATAGCTGAAATAGCATAGCATTCTGCAGAAATGTTTGGAGCCCAACTGAACTGATGCTGTTGCAGGGATGTAACAATCCCTGTCATGTAATTTAAATACCAACAGGGTACGTAACTAGCAGTAGTTCTTTCATCTCCTAGAAATTTATGGAAAGTGTGCAATCTGTGTGTTACATCTGTGCACTAATCCATGGATTTCTATGACTCCTAAAGCTGTTAACACTCCAAAGCAGATTCTGTGTGTATGTATTTCAAGAGTAAAGTGATAAGCATCAGTGGTGAGCAGCATTAGCTTTCTTAGGCTGTTTCCATTAATTTTATCAACAAAAGGCAATTCTGCTTCCTCACCATTTTGGCCAGATGGGAAAGATAGCTTAGTTAATGTTAAATGTGAACAGCAAAGCTATCCAGAAAAATGATTTTATGCCAAGTTTAATGCACTGAGTGTTCCCATAGCACAGGCTAATTCAGGGACCTTTGGCCAAGAAGTAGTTTTGTTTTTAATGTTATTGCTGTCCTGTGAAGCCAAGTCATTTGGTACTTCCTGGTTAGTCACTCAGGATCACACATACCAGGGAGGGAGCTTTTCATGTTTGTGATGTCTGAGAATGCCAGAAAGAAGGGCAGATTTTTTTAAAGCATCTGTGGTGGAACAGTCCTGTTTCAACAGGCAGGCCCTGTTCCACCCTGCCCTCCAAGGTGTTCCCAACACCTGGAGAGGCTTTTCTCTCTCTCTCAGGTAACCACTGCCACTACCTGATCTCTGTATGGAATTGCCCTCTGAAAGGGTCAGGATTCTCAGCTTCTCTTCTGAAGTCTGAGGCCTTGCCTCTGTGTCTCCCACTGCTGGTCACTACGGGAACCATTTATTGCCTTGCAACCTCTGGAAGATTAGCCACTTGCCAACTGACTGCCTTGTTGTTGATTGGCCTAGAGCCGCTATAAACTGACTGACTGACTGACTGCCTTCCCCTGGCGCTCATTTTAAAATAGTGTATCCAATATCAATGCTCTCTCTAAGCTGTGGAGTCTTAAAATTCTACTTCATGAATTACCAGCATTAAAGTTGTGAACGAGTGATTTGGCTGCTGCATAAATTAGTTTGCTTTGGGGCCATTTTTCCTGAGCTAAGGCAAAAATGTGTGAGCCAGAGACTAAAAAACTGTGAGCTAGCTCACACTACCTCAGCTTAGAGGGAACACTGTCCAAGATAATAGAGGTCTATGTGGTAGAGAATCACTACCAGCATCAAAAGTTGTACATTATTCATCAAAGAGAAAATGTTCACAAGCATACTTTTAGCACAGTAGCAGACTGAGCAAGGGATTCATAAGAAATGGGTAAAACTCGCTTTCTGTGACCCTCTCTTTATACATGCCCTATCAGATGTTAAAATTTAGGACAGGCTCCTTAGCTTAGAACGTTATAGATCTCTACAGATTACCAATACATTGCAGCTTCCTCTGGCTGTCCAGGCCAGCACATGGTAATGGCCACCTCCTTTAGACCTCAGTTAAGAGTTCTGTCTACTCTGATGAACGCAGCACAAAAAATATCTTCCTGCTTGCGTCCAAGAGTTTTATCATCTCTCTTTCCCTCCACCCCCTGACCTGGTCAGAGTAACTTTTCCTGGAGATTCTTCCTGGAGCCTTTCTAGTCTAAAGGCCTCAAAATTTCTGTCCCCTGCTTGGAGAAGAGGGTGAGCTTAACCCACCCATTATCTCTCCTGCTAGATCTATTAACATTTATATGAAGGTGGACTGAGGTAAGCCTTGAAAGCAACTCAACTGACTTCCCCCTTCTTTCCTGTTCTTTGCTCAGGCAGAAAAACTTTAAAAACCTCCTGGTAAAGGTTTTACTCAGTTCAGCTCTCTACCCCAAAAATGCATTTCTTCACAGCATCATTAATGTCCACTCTCCTACTCAAAAGTTGACAACTAAAATCCATCCGGGGGAGTTTCAAAAGCTGTTTCTTTCTTCAGCATCAAATCTTAATGTTGCATAACAAGTAGAAGCCTTGTGGTGTGCACAATCCTTTTTAGACTAGTTTCTGTTCCTAGATTTTTTTAAGCAGTAGAGGGGCTGGATCCTTTGCAGCGGTAGAGGATCACACTAACAGAAAAACTAACAGTTTTTCACAATAGCTTCTTCCCTCTGCAACTTTCTGTGAGTGCCAAAATTTGTTGTGAAGGATTAAGGGGGGGGGGGCTGCATGAATAAATAGCTGTGCAACATGGCTGGCTGTAGAGAGGTGGATGAAGCAGGCAAATTTGTTTCTCTTTCCTTATTCTTATGCCAGCAAAAGCCTAGTGGTGTCAGAGAGAGGAGGTGCAACATGATGTTGCATGTTGTCCCCATCTCACTCCAACCATTCACATGGCTTTATGTCCATGCTGGCCTCCCAGCTCCCAACGTTGCCTTTAAAAAATTTACACTCACACACACACACACACACACACACACGTGTAGTTTTTGAAGCCCACAAGCAGAGAAGAAATTTAAAAATCAGCAAACTGTAACACTGGTGGCAACTCTACAGAGTCTGCATGTTTTAAAATACCTTCATGTACACAGTTGCTGTACCTGAAGAAGCGAACTCTTGATAGCTCATACTCTGCCATATATTTTGTTAGTCTTTAAGGTTCTACTGGGCCCTTGCTCTTTTCTACAGTTGCTGTCTGTATTCCATGTATTCAAATGCTGATAAAGTTGCAGGGTCCTCAATCCATTGGATTGTGGGAGGTGGACATTTATCACTTCAGTGTTGTAGACTGGACTTCTTCACCTTTGGCTAAGATTAAGTATAGCATTGCCTGTTTAATGGTCAGGAGGAGAATGCTGCTTCAGAGATATGCCTGTTCTGGTGGCAGCTTGACTCCTTGCTGTATCAATACAGGGATTGTTTACAATAACTATCTGCTCATGTTCATTGTCTTTGATGAATATTGTCTACTTGGATTGTACTGTTTGCTTCCTAAGGATGGAATAACGAGTCAGACACAGTGTTGGAATAAAATTGGGCCACTTTATTAATTAAACTCATTAACAGCAAGGGTACCCCACCAGCAGCCTGGCCAGGGCTAGGGGTCACCACGACTGCTCCCCTGCCATAATGGGCGAGAGACCCAGCCCCCCGGCCAGAGCTGAGTGACTCAGCTCCCTCTGGGCAGGCCCAGCAGGGAGGCCCGCACCAGAGGGCCCAAACCCAGAGGTGGAAGGGTACCCCATTGCAGCAGCAGTTGAGGCTGCCCCAGTTCTAAAGGAGTGGGTCCCAAACCGCACCCCTGACAGCCCCAACTTACCCAAAGCCCGAGACGTCACAGCCCAAAACTGGTGTTTTGTCAAAGGGGCACCCTTGGAGTGAATAAACAAAAACCCATCCTGACTACCCCAGACTGCCAAATAAGAAGCCAAAGCTGACACAGGACACAAATCAAGCTCAGAGCAACTACCCAGCTCCAGCACAGTACCCCGCTGCAACTGATCTGTCTTAGAACGACGGATGGTAATGAATTCCTTATCCCCAGACATCTGCAAATCCCTCAACGCCCTACCAGAAACATCGTTTCTGGATTGAGCCACCAACTCGCTCACCCTAAGCGCCCCAAAGAAGGCCAACAAGGACGCGGCATGAAACAAACGTGCCTCGAACAATGAGGAACACACCCCGTCCCACACCCTCTTTAAGCCATGCAGAATCGACGGAGACACCGGATTCCGCGTATCAAACCTAGGACCCACTCCTTTAGATCTAGGACCGGCCTCTCTAGACCACCCCTCCAGCATCTTTCGAATACGAAAGTCTGCTGTATCCTCTTTATAACCTAGCGCCTTGCTGGCAAAAGCCAGCGCAGACAGGCACCCTCTAATAGATCGCACCGCTAATCCCTTACCTCACAATGTCACACAGTAATGGAGCAATTCCGCCACTGAAAGGAGCCAAACCCTGCGATACCCTACCTCTGCCCGAAAATCCTCAAACTGCCGCATAGCCCATTCATAAGACTTCCGAGTGCTAGGTGCAATGGCTAGACCTATCGCTCTGCACGCCTCGGCTCTCCAATCAGCCATATCTCCTGGGGCATTGCAACCGGCTCTCTGTCGGCCTCCGGGGCCAGCTGACGAAACCTCTCCATCTGGTTACGAGATAGAGCATCAGCCACCCCGTTACTCACCCCCAGAACATGCTTGGCTAAAAACAAAATGTTAAGCCGCAAACAGTGCAGAGTGAAGGCCCTCACCAACAGCATAACCCGCCCGGATTTGGATGTAAGGGAATTAATGACGTGGACAACCGCCATATTATCACACCAAAAATGCACCGTGTGATTGGCCATATCCTTCCCCCACAGCCAAAGCGCAACTAAGATGGGAAAGAACTCAAGAAACGTAAGTCTCGGTTCACACCCATCCTCACCCAGGAGTCAGGCCAACTATCCGTGCACCAATGTCCACGAAAGTAGACCCCAAAACCTAACGATCCCATAGCATCAGACATGACCTGGAGCTCAGCTTCAAGCCTCAAATCGTCCCTCCAAAAAGAGACTTCATTAAAGGACTTCAAAAATTCCTGCCAAACCTCCAAATCATCCCTCATGCTGCGTGTGACCCTAGTTCTGTGCTGCGGCAGGCGTAACCCTGCCATAGCATCACACAGCCTTCTAAGAAAAGCCCTACCTGGAGCAACCACCTTGCAAGCAAAGTTGAGGTGGCCAACCAGCTGCTGCAACTCCAACAACGTAACTTTCTTCTTAAGAAGAAAGGTAAAAATCCTAGCCCTCAATTCCCCTATTTTCTGAAGGGGCACCCTATACAACTGCACAACCGTGTCAATCTCAGTCCCCAAAAAGGTCAACCTCTGGGTTGGTCCTTCCTTCTTCTCAGGCGCTAAAGGAACCCCAAGCTCTGCCGCCAGCTCAACAAAGCCAGACAGCAGCTGAGCACAACACCCCGATCCCAAAGGGCCCACAAAGAGGTAGTCGTCCAGATAATGAACGACGTCCTGCAAATCCACTTTTTCCCGCACAGCTCATTCTAAAAATGTGCTGAAACGTTCAAAAGCTGAACATGATACAGAGCAGCCCATTGGCAATGCTCTGTCCATGTAAAATTGCCCCTCAAAACAAAACCCCAAGAGCTCAAAATCAGCAGAGTGAACAGGCAAAAGGCAAAAGGCCGACTTAATGTCGTATTTCGACATTTCAATCCCAACCCCACAACGCCGCACCACGGCAATGGCCTGGTCAAAGCTAGTATACCTGACCGAGCATAAATACTCCGGGATCCCATCATTCACAGACTTTCCTTTAGGAAAAGACAAGTGGTGAATCAAACGAAATTCACCAGGCGTCGTCTTGGGAACCACCCCCAGAGGAGAGACTCTTCAGATTACTCACTGGAGGACATGAAAAGGGGCCCAACACCCTTCCTTCAACTAGCTTCTTAGCAATTTTATCTCTAACCACTTGCTCTAAACCCAGCACCGACTTATGGTTACCTGAAAGAAACGGAACTCTAGGCTCATGAAACGAGATCCTAACACCAAACTTAAAACCCTCCAACAAATACAAACTATCGGCCCTTCTAGGATACCTTGCCAGCCACCGCTCAAGAGGCCCCACCCTTATCGGGCTGGGGCCCTTTTTTAGCTGGAAAGGCTCCTCCGCCTCCCCCAGGCTTCTTCGGGTTCTTCCTTCCCCTGGCTCTGGGGCAGTTGTCAAAGGAATGTGAGCCCCTGCACAAGGGGCATTCGTGCCTAAACTGGCACGCTTTTCTGTTACAAACCCCGAGGGAACCAAACTCCCAGCAGAGCATGCGGGGTTGAACTGCCTGCCCCGCAGTGCTGCGGGGAGAGCTCGACGAAGCTGAAGCTGCAGAGGAGGACCTATTAACCAAATGGCCGCTGTCAGAGTGATCACCCAGATTAGGCCTAGCAGGGGACATGACCTGCAGCCAAAGCTGCTGGTGGATCCTGTCCCACGGAAGAGACGGATAAAGGGAGGCCCTCATCCGAAACTCTTCGTCATACTGTAGCCACGCAGGCCCACTAAAAGCCATATAACCCTTATATATGATGTCCAAATATTGAAAGAGGGCCGCCGCCCTCCAAGGCTGGGACCGGGCGATCACTCCTGCGTAGATACAAAACCCTGGAAGCCAATTGGCCCAGGATCTGTCCACCTTACGCTTCTTCAATTTTTCCTTTTCCTTTTCGTCTAAATCCTCATTTTTTTCCCCCAACTCCCTAAAGAGTAAGGAAAAAATATCTACATACTCCCCTTTTAATATTTTTTCCCCGCATTGCGGGGAGCAGGTGGTCACCTAATGGTAGGGCGACATCTCCAAAGGGTAAAGAAGCAAAAGGCACCATCCCATAAAGGGAAGGTGCACCGATGAAGGGACTAGCCATACCCATAGGACCAACACCCAAACAAGCCCCGCAAGGACTTCCTTGCCCACTAAACCCAGGCCAAGTACAAGGGGGCCCAGACCCATAAGCAGTAGGCATGCCAGAACTAGACGAGGGGTAACCTTTCCCAGCCAATAATGTATGACCACAAGAACCCCATGGCCATGCCTGACCACCTCCAACCTGTAAATTGCCTGCCAACTTACCAGCCCATCCAGAAGGAACAACCGTTGTCCCCAGACCAAACGCTCCAGCAGCCGTTGCCGCATCTGCCCTACTGGACCCAGCATCCTTATCCATGGCTGCACCAGTAGACCTGCCCTCCAGGAGAGAAAGTCTGGTCAGAACGTTGGCTTGGCGACCCCTTCTGGATGCCCCAGCACCGTCCAACCCCCCAGGACAAGGCAGACCTGACGCTTGCTCAAGCGCCCTCAGTCTGCTCATAATGTTTGCCTCCACCACCCCATCACCCTCCTCATCAGATGAAGATGCAGGAGGTGGAGGTCTTTTAGGCGGCGCCCTGGGTGTCTTCGGCACCGGCTTCTTCCCTTTGGATTTCCCAGTCCCCTTGCCACCAGCCATGTTGCTCAATAAAAGCCCTAAAAGGCTACCTCACAAAACTAACAATTAAAATGGCCACCACACACCCTTGCCGGAGGAGCCCAAAATGGCCAACAGCCCAAGGAGCAAGCAAAATGGCACTTTAAAAAAAATGGGAATACCCCAGGCCCCACAGCCACGCAAGCAAGCAGCGCCCCTAAGCAGACACCCCCCAGGAGGGACTCAGAAGGCACAAACTGGCCCACCAAACCCCTTCCCCTTACTCAGGGAGATCGAAAGCCCACGCACACACTAAAGATGGCCAGCCCTCCACTGAAGCTACAAAATGGCCGACCCACGCAGTAACGTGCGAAGAGGGGGGAGAAGATAAGACCACCTACAGTAGGTAGGACTCCCCACGGGGCCCAATAGCACGCTAAGGGGGGGGAGAAGAGAAGGCCACCCACAACAGGCCGGACTCCCATGGGGCCCACTGGCACCCTAAACACCCCCGGACCCGAATAGAAGGCCCCCAGCCACGACGCTAAGGCCCCCGCCCTGAAGCCGCTGACACAGCCCGCAAATGCCGGCTCCTGGAGCACAATGCCAGACCGTCCCTCTCCAGCCAACAACGATGACTCAGCCATGCGGTCTCATTTGGAGTACTGTGTGCAGTTCTGGTCGCCGCACCTCAAAAAGGATATTATAGCATTGGAGAAAGTCCAGAGAAGGGCAACTAGAATGGCTGGAGCACTTTCCCTATGAAGAAAGGTTGAAACGCTTGGGACTCTTTAGCTTGGAGAAACGTCGACTGCGGGGTGACATGATAGAGGTTTACAAGATAATGCATGGGATGGAGAAAGTAGAGAAAGAAGTACTTTTCTCCCTTTCTCACAATATAAGAACTCGTGGGCATTCGATGAAGTTGCTGAGCAGACAGGTTAAAACAGATAAAAGGAAGTACTTCTTCACCCAAAGGGTGATTAACATGTGGAATTCACTGCCACAGGAGGTGGTGGCGGCCACAAGTATAGCCACCTTCAAGAGGGGTTTAGATAAAAATATGGAGCAGAGGTCCATCAGTGGCTATTAGCCACAGTGTGTGTGTATATATAAAAATTTTTTGCCACTGTGTGACACAGAGTGTTGGACTTGATGGGCCGTTGGCCTGATCCAACATAGCTTCTCTTATGTTCTTATGTTCATGACGCTTAGGCAGCCTGATCCCTCGACACCTCCACCGTCGGAAGCCCCCCAATGAGCCAATCAGACGCCGAGGAGCCTTCCACAGGGAGGCTCTTCACAGACGCCCTCTCCGATCGTCTCCTCGGCGCAGAATGAGGAGAGCCCCGATCTGACCATTACTGGTCATACCACGCCTCCTCATCTGCGCGCCCAAACGGGCGCCCCCTGACTCTTCCCATCAAGGGAAGAAACCGTGCAACTGCAGCCTAGCAGCTACACTGCAGGCTGCAGGCACATGATAACCTGCAAAATAGCAAGGAGGCTACACCTGCATGCTTCCCATTTTGCATTTTCCCTATTTTACTGCATTTATGCGAACTGCTTTCACAGTAGTGAATGCAGTGAAACATTATATCAATATTTCCCTTGAAGAGGACCCACAGAATTGTTAAACCTGAGCCAGGTAATGAATGTTACACTACAACTGAAATGTGTTTTTGGACATGGTAGATATTTAAAAGAAAGATAATATGAAGCCCTTCAGGACAAGATGATACTCTTAAATAAGAACATAAGAGAAGCCATGTTGGATCAGGCCAACGGCCCATCCAGTCCAACACTCTGTGTCACACAGTGGCAAAAAAAAATTATATATACACACACTCTGTGGCTAATAGCCACTGATGGACCTGTGCTCCATATTATTATCTAACCCCCTCTTGAAGGTGGCTATACTTGTGGCCGCCACCACCTCCTGTGGCAGTGAATTCCACATGTTAATCACCCTTTGCATGGAATGCGTGGTGTTCAGCAGTGGTGCTGTCAGGGCTAGACTTTGGGACAAGAGAGAAGGGCTCTTGGGCTCAGGAGGGCACAGTAGCATCACATTTGAAGTATGCATTACTATCACATTCAGAGTCTAAAAGCACCTGGGTAACTTCTGCCAGATGTTATGGAGAGGAGATCAGTGCATGGTTGCCATTTTTCAGTATAACATATAGTTTCACCCTGACCTAATGCAGACAATATTTTTCAGGCTTTTACTGATCACATTATTGTATAAAATCCTGGCTTTGAACTTTCTAATGCAACCGATGCAGGGAATAAGTATGTCATTTAAAAAATAATTCCTGTCAACTGGCAATCAAAGGCATAAGAACACCTTCACAATGCCGATACATGCCTTGACCAGCTTGGTTGATGATGCCTTGTAATGGATTGAACAAATCCTTCTAAAATCTAATTATACTGTCTGCCCTCCTTATATCTAATGGCAATCTGTTACATAGATTAATCATGTATAATCTGCTTTGCCTGAATTTTTGAGATATTAATAGCTCTTGTTCCCCAGGTCTATATATGACTCCTTTAAATTCACATGTACTAGTGTAAAGTCTTGTATTGCAAATGAGTCCTTCTCTACTAATAATCTCCATTGTCTACCTGTCATTAAGTTCTTCTGGTTAGGAAATTTGTCAGTCTTTAGAAAAAATGTTCAGTTTCTTATCCATGGGGGTAGTAATGCCATTAATTTACTTCAGTGGATTGCAGTACGGATTCTGTCCATAAACAGTATTCTGTTACTTAACAAATTAGATTTTTTTAAATATTTCTTTCCTGTTCTCCTAGAGCATCTATGCAAGGTGGCTTATTTAACAACCCCCCCAAACACTTAAGTTATACTTAGTTATACTTAAACGATTAAACTATAAACTATACTTTCTTATACTTAAACTATAAACTTTTAAAAACTCATCATTTAAAACTCAACTGGAGCAGAAAAATGGCTTAATACTTTGAATAGCTTAAAATTTGTCTCTTAAAATAGTTCTCAGTCTAGAAACAGACTATAAAAATGATGTAAGAAGATCAAACACAATTTAAAACCTTAGGTGAGAAGAAATATTTTGGCCTACTGCCTAAAAGAGAGTAGGGTAGATGCTAGGCAACCTCAAGAGGAAGGACATTCCTTGGGCAAGATGTCACCAGTGAAAAAGACCACTTTGTGGTTGCCATCCTCATCTGTGAAGGTGGGGGCACAGAGAGCAGGGCTGATAAGGAAGATCTTAACAACTGGTAGGCTGCATAGGCTTTAATATTAAAAACCAGAACTTTGAATGGTGTGTGGAAACACAGGGGCATCCAGGACAGATCTTTCAGCAGGTGATCTGATTCCTGTGTCTTGTAAGCTACCTTGGGTCAGTGTTGGACGGATGAGATGGACATGTTGAGATGAACATGTACATGCTGTTTAGTCATCTTTTTTGCCACAATAAATGAATGAGTTATTCCTGGAGCTGTAAATATTATGATAAATATATAGGAAAAAATATTTGTGAGCACCAAAGGAACCACTAGTGAAAATTTTAGCATTAAGCACTTAATAAATATGCAATTAATATCACATGTGTTGAGGATAAATACTTACAAGTTATGAATTCAGTATGCATACATATTAAATAAGTACGCAGTAAATAAATACCAAAGGCATAATAAATTAATCTAAAACAATACCTTCTTAAACACTAAATTGTCCCAATATGTTCATTGTATTAATTGTAGGTGTGATGACCTCATTAAATCAACTACACCCATATCTAAATAAAATTACAATTCAGTATAAAATTAAGGTGTAGACTAGCATTCATTTGTTATATTTACCACTGAGAGAGACCAAGCTTCGTATAAGTTCTCTTTTCTGTCTTTAAGGGTTTTAACTGTTCTCTGAATAAATTTATGGATCCCTGGTGTTGTTTCGTAGGGGAGATTTGTGACTGTCTTGCAAAAAGCAATTTGCCTATAGTTGGTGCATTCGGCACTAATTCCTAATCATTCTTGGGTAATTTAATTTTTACAGTTAAGAAGGAAGAATTCTTTTCCAAAATGCATTTCTACACATTAAATTTCTGTGATCATATCATTCACTGTTTGCCCCAAAATATAACCTCTTTAAACATTTCCTTCATATATGGTAGGAGGCAGGTTTGTGATTGGCGCAATACCAGCAACCACAAGAATGACTTTGTGGAGCTGTTTCTGACAAAGGGAGTTTTGACTGAGAGTTATACCCCCAGAATCTTGTTGGTCTCTAAGGTTCCACTGGCCTTGACTGTAGCTCATGTTGCTATCTCCAAAGGTTCAGGGTACCTTCTTGAAAGTTTGCTGTGTTTCTTAAATTAACAGAAGAACAGATCCTTTTGTGCCAAAAGATTTTAATTGGAAGTTATTGAAATGCAAGTATTCATTTTTGTTGAGAGAGACATTGTCATTACCCATTGAATCTGCCTAACCCGCTAAAGTGTATTTCTCCTGCAGATTAGAATTACCTATATGATAGTGCCATTGGGGCCGAAAGCAAGACAATTAGTCTGATTTTTCTGCCATACTTAAATTTATTAACACAGAGGATTATTATCACTTTCAGTTTTATTAATCCATAACAAGGCATATCAGATTATTCAACTAACAGGAGTTACACCATTTTAAATTAGTTTAACTATGTTATCCTGACTACATCTCAGTTTTAAACTGAAGATTCCACATTCTCCTTTTCCCCATTTATCCTCAACTTTTTACTTGCCAGTATAAAGCCAGCACTAATATTAGCTACCAAAATGTCTTCAAGTTTTCTCCATAATCTTGAAGATCAATTTTTTTTAAAACTTAAAATGATAGTTCATTACTCAACAGTTATTGAGTTACTGCATTTCATAAATATTGCTGCATGTATCTAGATTATGTTTTGAGGCTTTGTGCTGGAAAAAGTCTCTTGGCCTCATAACTGACATGGTATAATTGTTTGACAGTTCCAAGCCATTTGTTATGTACTTTTTAGGCAGCCAAGAAAAATGTACACAGTTACATTTGGATGTTAGTTTGGATGAAGTCTGATACTGCTGCAGTGATCCTTTTCAGATATGTTTTTCTTCCAAGAGAATGTTAGGGGGAAGTAAAGAGAGACTTGTTCCCTTTTGGCATTTTCAGAGGTCAAATATGAAAGTTCTGTACTTTGTCTTAGTGCCAGCACTGGAGAGAAGTACAAACTGGAGCGTTTCTCTGGAGAAATACCCATAAGATACTATGATGAATCAGACTAAACGCTGCCTTTGGGGTATACACTAAAAGATCGGCATGGTTATTTATGTATATATGTATTTACTTGGAACATTTCTATGCCACCTCTCCAATAAACTGGCCCCAGGCGGTTTGCAATATAAAATGTCATAAATCTGTTGAAACCCAGCATTCAAAAGCACAGCCAGGCATCAAAAAACACCAAACATGGAAAAGCTTTAAAAAGGTCTGTCAAGGAGTTGGAGTTCATAATTTATTATGAAGACAGGCAACTTAATGAAAATATAGCCAACAGATTACCATAGATCAAAGAGCAAGCAAAACAAACAAACAGCTAGCTTTATTTACCTAACGCTGTTTAGGAGCTCTGTTAAGTGGCACAAATTTACATCCAGATGAAGGCCACTAATAAGCAGGCTCTGTGGCCCAGCAATTGTGAAGCATAAGAGTAGCCCTGTAGTCCATGAAGATCTCAGTGAGATAACCTCTGGAGTTGTATCTCAGTTATAGTTTTGGGCCCTTTGAATCAGGTGCAGATGACATCCAGTCACAACCAGTGCTCTCACTAAGCTGTGAAGCCTTGTTAGCAAAAATTTTACTTTGTGAGCTACTGCATAAATTAGTTTGCTCTGGAGCCATTTTTCTCGAGCTGACAAAAATGTGTGAGCTGGAAGCTAAAATACCATGCGCTAGCTCACACTAACTCAGCTTCAGGAGAAAACTCTGGAAAATTACATCATTGCTCCTGGTCTTCCCCCTCCCATCACTCTCATAGGAAACTATTTGTCTGCTTCTACTCTGACCTTGAAAATGATAAGGTAGTGAGCAGGCTGAGCCCCACTAACTAGTAACACCTTTAAATGTGATGGCCAGAACTCCCTTTGGAGTTCAGTTATGCTTGTCACACCCTTGTTCCTGACTCCACCCCAATGTGTCCTGGCTCCACCCC
The DNA here is from genome assembly GCF_032191835.1 of Heteronotia binoei. NCBI lineage: Eukaryota > Metazoa > Chordata > Lepidosauria > Squamata > Gekkonidae > Heteronotia > Heteronotia binoei. Next base: position 81,108,199 of record NC_083230.1, read on the forward strand.
CAAAGTCTCCTAGCTCCAGTCTCAAAGTCCCCATATATTTCTTTAATTTGACTTGGCAACACTAAGTAGTGTAAGCCTCAAGAGGAACGGCATTTTACAGACAGGGTGCCACCACTTGAAAACCCCTTTCTCTGGTTGCCCACCTACCTTACCTCCAAAAACAGGGGCACACAGAGCAGGGCTTTTGCAGAGGACATGTTAGACAGGGCAGCATAGTTAGTTATCATTCCGTTTTATTGCTCAAACTGCTGAGGAAATTGCATGCCTTGTTGTGGTATATAACAGATTCTCTAGAATTTGGCACTGGGACTTCTTCCATCTGTTACTCTGCATACATCAGGTAGGTATTCTTGGGTCCCGTGTTCTTCTCTATACCCTGCAGGGAAAGCACATAAGCCTTCTGTTGGTAAGTTCTCTGGCTGCATATCAGGCAGGTTATTGCTGCCTGTACCTCCAGATCATTCTAAAAAACTGGTAGGGGAAGGGCACATAGTGGAGGTATCTTGAGGAGGGTCCCTTGGTACCTCTTTCCAGCCACCTAGTCTTGCATGTCAGTCAGAAGAATAACAAAACTCTTAAACATTGTCTTATGCATGCAGTGAACCACTAGTCTAATTCTGTATTTTGAACTCAAAAGCCATTCTGAATAAAAATGTGTACATGGAAACATAAAAATTATCCTTGTGTATACAGTGTTCACATGGGATAAAACAAGATTGGCAAATTTAGAGGAAGAGTTGGTTGTATTGTATCTCAGTGGCTTTTTAGGTCCTCTGAGGGTGCCTGCTGGTTCACAGTCCAACATCTTCATTTGCTAGTGAAGGCTCTTAAAGTCTGGGAATGGGTTTAAATGAGGTTATAATAGTTAAACTGTTTGGCCCTGGTTAAGTACCAGGGTTACTATGCAGAGACAGGCAATGGAAAGCCGACTCTGAAGTCTCTTCCCTTGAAAACCTTGTGGGGTCACCACAAGTCTTTTATACAGTTTTTGAAAATGCAGAATTCCTCTTGCTTTGGCATTTTCTAATTGATGATCTTACACATATAAACATACAAGCACAACATAGAATCATAGAGTTGGAAGGGACCTCTAGGGTAATCTAGTCCAACCCCCTGCACAATGCAGGAAACTCACAAACACCTTCTCCTAAATTCACAGGATCTTCATTGCTGTCAGATGGCCATCTAGCCTCTGTTTAAAAACCTCCAAGGAAGGAGAGCCCACCACCTCCCGAGGAAGCCTGTTCCACTGAGGAATCGCTCTAACGGTCAGGAATTTCTTCCTGATGTTGAGCCGGAAACTCTTTTGATTTAATTTCAACCTATTGCTTCTGGTCCTACCTTCCGGGGCCACAGAAAACAACTTTGCACGATCCTCTATGTGACAGCCCTTCAAGTACTTGAAGATGGTGATCATATCACCTCTCGGCCTCCTCCTCTCCAGGCTAAACATCCCCAGCTCCTTCAACCTTTCCTCATAGGACTTGGTCTCCAGACCCCTCACCATCTTCATCGCCCTCCTTTGGACCCGTTCCAGCTTCTCTATATCCTTCTTAAAATGTTGTGCCCAAAACTGAACACAATACTCCAGGTGAGGTCTTACCAGAGCAGAGTAAAGGGATACCATCACTTCACGTGATCTGGACACTATACTTCTGTTGATACAGCCCAAAATTGCATTTGCCTTTTTAGCCACCACATCACACTGTTGACTCATGTTCAGCATATGATCCACTAAGGCCTCTAGATCCTTTTCGCACATACTACTGCTAAGACAAGTCTCCCCCATCCTATAACCGTGCATTGGATTTTTCCTACCTAAATGCAGAACTTTACATTTAGCAGAACTTTACATTTGCATAGCTAAAGAGAAGGGTGTAGGTGTTCCTTGAATCACTTCCAGTTGATGTGTAATGACATACTAAAAAATTGAATTCACTGTTATGGAATGTGGTGGATTTGTAACAGATACAAGACTAATAGATCTTTCAAGTCCAGTGTCTGCACAATGATTTATGGCTACATCATGAAAATGTCTCCATTTCAGTCCACATTTTCTATTTCTGTGTGCATCTTTAGGCCAGTCTGAATCAAGGCAGGTTTTGACATATTGTTGTAATCATTACCCTAGTTTACATATATTTTATGGGAACTGTTCTAGCTGTTACAGTTGATGTGGGTTGCGTTGGTGTGGAATCCTTGCAATAACATCACTTTCTTTCCTTTTTTGTTCCTCTTTGGAAAGGTAATAGCACTGTTGCTTACAGAACATGGCTGACGCTCACTACTGTAATGTGTTGAGGAAAACGGCATTGGCAGGCATCAGCATTACTAGTGAACTTATTAAAATCTAGCAGGGGAAACCCTCCAGAGCTGTACAGTGCTGATTGGCGTCTTAAAATAGGACCTGTCTTGGCCATGCTCCAGGGGAGGGGAAAGAAAGAGAGAGAGGAAACTCTCTGTGAATCAAAAATACCCCTTAGATTTTCTGTATTTTTAATGCGTTGGTAGACAAATGTTCTTTCTTGGCTTGTTTCCTTCCCTTTTTGGTGTGGATGTTCTTTAAATTATTAAATTGAATTTGGGGATCAACCTAATAACATGCAGTTGTATGTAGTGTGAGTGCAGACATGTCAGCATATTTTGTACATCTTGTGTGAGGTGGTGCAGTGTGGTGCTAAAGTGTTCTTTTCTGTCACTTATTACATAGTTTGGTGGCCATTTGCTTTGGTAGACAAATAGTGGAAAGGTTGCATTTGAACAACAGGATATCCTTTTTAAACATAGAGTGTTCGTAACAGTCCTTGAAAATGGTCTACATTCTCAGCTGGTTTAGGTTGGCCAAACACCAAGATGTGGGTTTAAATCAGCTAAAGACCTGGTCCATGTGCTATCATATGCAAGAAGCACTCCCTGTACCTGGATGGATAACTTTAAATTAGCATGGGTCACATTTAAAAAGAAGAGGGGGCCAACTTGTGTAATTCACTCATTGTTATTTTCCCAACAGCTCTGAAAAGTCCAGCTGCATTTCATGAACAGAGGAGAAGTTTGGAACGGGCCAGGGTAAGCTATCAGTTCTTTTAAGAGTTATTATACCAGGTGTCTTCCAAATCTAGGCCTAAAATCCTTCTAAGCCACTGATTTTCTCATGAAGATCTTGAGTTTTACCATTCTGTGCAACACTTGAGATATGACATAATTGTTTTTATGTCTCCCAGTCCCCTTGTGAATGATATCATCAAGTGAATTAGAATCCAAAACCCAAAGCTCTTGACCTGAGATAGTGTCCCTCTTTACCTGCCCTACAATTTATTTGATTCCCCCGATGCCTACTGTGTTGGCTTGATAAAACAGAAACTAACTGAAAAGCTTTTCTAAAAAGAAGACATGTAACACAGGTGCCATTCCTTAGTGATCTTAGGACCTCTTGGAGAGCTGGATGAGAACAGCATTTTTATCTGAATGTAACGTTTCAAGCCATGCTTCCTACAAGGAGATTAGGGCAGCGTATATGTGTCTCCTTTCCCCATTTGATGCCCGCAACAACCCTGTCAGGTTAGGTAGCCTGAGAGGGAGTGACTGGCCTAGGTCACCCAGAGAGTTTCATGGCAGTTTGGGGATTTGAACCTGGATTTCTCAGATCCTAGTCAAGTCCAGTTATCTAACCATTGCATTACTCTGGGAATGCTTTGGCTACTGGACAGTTTATTTTTATTTGAAGCCATTAGAACTGGAGTTTGGGCAAATTAATTCAAATGTTGCTGCCCTGCGAGAAATATATGGAGACCGGTCTTTCAAGATATGGAACTGGTTTAGTCTGAGTTTACCTATCAATAGATTCCTTCCTTAAAAAAAACATACTGGAAATAGATATTTAACATACTACAGTGTAAAGCATCTCAAACAACACTTGGCTTTTAAGTTTGGTAACCCATTTTCCTCAGGTTTTCCAGTCAAGTGCTGTAGAATCAGCCTGCCTAGCCAGAGAGTGAGATGGTTCTGTGCTTGTTGCATTCTCCAATGTCAGGCCTAGTTAGAGCCTGAAGAAACAACTGTTGCCATATGCTGAACAATCCAACATGCATTTTTAAGCTATTAAATTCTTGCTGTTCTACTTGGGATCAGCATGTTTTGTGTTGATTGTCCTGCAGACAGAGGACTACCTGAAACGGAAGATCCGGTCCCGGCCAGAGAGATCAGAGTTGGTGAGAATGCACATCCTGGAAGGTATGACCCCTAGTAGTATGGTAAAATTTCCCTCTTATTACCAATGTGGTATCCATGGCTCTTCCCCCTTGTTTTTGTTCAGTTGAGGAATGAATGAGAAGGGCCTGGAAATTGGACTATGAGACTGAGAACTCATTCTTGAGCATCTTGCAGATAAGATTGTTCGAATGAGTAGCCTATCAGACCCATAATCACTTAAGCATACATCATAAGAACATGTGGACTGGCAAACATCTTTTGTGAGCGAGATGGACAAAGTTGGTACTCATCCAGGACCAGTGTTTTGATTGCTTGTGCTGTGTATGTTGTTTATTTCATTCTGCTCTTCTGAAGTCCCAACATGATGCTGCAGCAGTAGACCTAGCACAGCACATTGCTTTAAAGGTTTCCCAGGAATGTCACTTGTATTATTGCATCGTTGGCAAAAATGGTACCATTGCTTTAGAAATAGTTGTCCTGCAGTCTTCCTGTGACAGCTGTGAGGAGAAGGGTGAACTGTTGTTGGTTAGAATTACTCCTCCTGAATTAGAGACCTAGCTAAAATAGTGTTTAAAGTGCATGGTGTATGTGTGTGCAAAAGCAAGGGATCCGTTAGAAATAAATCATGTATTATTAGTGAGGTTCTGAATGCTGTGGCTTATTTGGGTATTTGTTTCAAATACACAGGGTTAGTCTTACGGTGAAAAACACCCATGCATGATGAGGTGGGCTGAGGGAGGGAGTTATATTCCAGTTTACTCTAGAGACTAAGTTCTGCTTCACAAGAGGATGGATTTGTGATTGCATCTGTGAGTCCTGCACTGATCATGTTGTTGCTGCTTCCTTTGAGCAGAGACATCTGCTGAACCTTCCCTGCAAGCCAAGCAGCTGAAGTTGAAGAGGGCCAGATTGGCTGACGATCTCAATGAGAAGATTGCCCAGCGGCCAGGTCCCATGGAGTTGGTAGAGAAGAACATTCTGCCAGTGGAATCTAGCCTGAAGGAAGCTATCATTGGTAAGGTTGGTGGTAAGAAGAGGTCTGTGTATATGTGTTGGAGACATTGTGTTGGAGGCAAATTGCAAACCACTCCCAATGCACAGAAATGCTTATTCTGTCTATAGAAACAGAACAGAATAGTTAACAGCTTCAGTTAGAAATACAAAACTCTTCTCCAAGCAGAAGTATACCAAAACTACTAGAGTAGCAGGAATATAATTTATCTCCGTGGCTGCTGTAGGTTTGATCTTCTTCGTGGTCTCTGTGCAGTCCCACACATGGGTCTTGCCGCAGGCAACGGATCCATACCTCGGAGCTCCAATAGCTCGCCTATAGCGTCTTTTGGCGCGCTTTCCTCCCGCCCTGGGGAGCTGGCAGCGACTGCGCATGCCTGGAGCGGGGGGAGAGCGCCTATTCCACTCAGTTTCTTCCCTTCCGCCGCCCGGACAACACCTACCTCGTTGCGTTCCTCCTCTAGCTCGTCTCTTGGTATCGTACTACTTTCTTATTTTCTCTATTTCTCCTTCTCTCTCCGTTCGTCCCCCCCCCCCCCCAAAAAAGATTAAATAAGAATCCGAATCTGCGCTATCTGCCTTCTTTTCTATTCCCCCCCTCCCCTCATCCCTCCCTTCCACCTTCCCCATCCCCGTCCGGAACGGATGGAAGGGAAAATTACCTTCAAAAGGTGTAAGCAGTGTGCGTCTAAGATCCCATCTTCTGACGGCCACTCTCTCTGCCTATTCTTCTTGGGGGAGTCTCACAGAGTCGACAACTGCCCTCACTGCGCTAATTTTGGGAAGCAGGCACGAAAGAACAGAGCAGCCCGTCTTTGTAGTTCCCTAATGGAGTCTTCTCTTCGCGCGGTACCCACCTCAGATCCGCCGCCTCCCCCACTAAGAGCGGGAGATTCGGCTCTCTCGGCCCTTCCAGACGCCCCCAGGAAGCATAAGTCTGAGAAAAAGGCTTCCAAACATGCTGAGGGACATAAGGTGCCTAAAAAGGCCCACCATGCGGATTTGACCTCGTCTAAGTCGCACCGCTCGAGTCCAGGAGCCTGCAGCCCAAGGGCTTCGACGCCGAAAAAGCACCGCGACCCGACGCCTTCCAACCCCGCCCTCACGTCCGTGCGGGTTCGCCATTCTCCCATTTCCTCTTCCGCAATGCCTGCGCCTGCGCAATCGTCGGCTCCTGCGCAATCGAGTCCTACTTTGACTCCGATCTTACCACCCGAACTCTCGGCCCCTTCCGACGTCATTTTGGAGATGCCACAGCTTACACAGCATTCCATCGAGGTTATCCCTATTGGCTCTCGATCGCCTTCGGTTCACAGCGTCGTCCCCTCGGATATTCTTGAGACGGATCCTCCTTTCCGCCCGGAATCCTTCCTCGACATTCCAACTCCAGCACTTAAGGAGTCTTCCACCCAGGTCCCATCTCAACCGCGACCTCGACCACACTCTCGCTCGCGATCTCCGCTCTGTCCACGATCTCCGGTCCGTCAGCGTTCTCGTTCACGATCTCCGGTCCGTCAGCATCCTCGTTCCACGTCCCCCTACCGAGAGTACTATCGGGGCCATCGACGCGACCGCTCTCCATCTCAGTCTTTGTCCCCTAGGCCGCCCACGGTCTACCATAGGGACCTTCGTTCACCATCGGCGTTCAGCTACAAGCGTCATTCCGAATTCGAATCCGAGCCGTATTTAAGAGATGTCTCCACACCTCGGATCCGGGAGGTCTATTCTCCTAGACCCCGTGACTATTACCATTCTAGGGACCAGCAATCCCCGTACTATCGCTATCCGTCTCCCGCCCACTATGGAGAGTACCGACATCCATATTACTGTTCTCGAGACCGAGAGGATCATCGGACCCGAGAAGACCTCGACTCCCTTACAGCGCACCATCACGCCTATCGGTCCCGCGATGCCTATCGGTCCCGTGATGCCTTACAGTCACTTGCTCCCTCTCGGAACCGGGATACCCCCAGGGCACCTTCTGCGGCGGCGTCTAAGCCACCTCCATCGCCGATTAAGCGCCCTCGGGACCCATCACCAGCCAAATCCAGATCACCTCAACGACCTGAGTCGGCTTCAGACAGAGATTCGTCGGACCACTCCGACTCCGAGGAGCCTCCAGCCTCTCCTTCATCGGACCACCTTCCTCGACTCTCACCGTCAGATAGTTCTAAGGCCTATCTCAATCTCATCAACACTATGGCCTCTGCACTTAACATTCCTATGTCATCGGATTCTCCTAGGGTCTCAGACGTGGTACACGACCTGGTTTGGACAGACTTTCCCGACAGCTCGACATTACCAATGCTGCCCGTTCACCTCGAAGGTCTCCGTGAAACCTGGGAAAAGCTGGCCTCAATCCCTACTATTTCGAAACGCCTGGACTCCCTTTATAGGGTGCATGCTACGGACTGCAAGTTCCTAGCCTCCCATCCAGCACCCAACTCTATTATTGTCCATTCGGCCATCAAGAGCAAGCAATCTCGCCACCCTGCTCCTCCTGACCGCGAGGGCAGGAAATTGGACACTCTAGCTAAGAAAATGTACAGCTTTGCTTCCACCAACTCTAAGTTGAACAACTACCTAGCCTACTTTGCTGCATACGCATTCAACTTGGCAAATCAGATCACTCCGCACCTTCCATCGATGCCTGACTCCTCTCAGAAGGCCATATCTGCGCTCGTTTCAGAGTTGTCGCGTGTCTCGAAACAACAAATAAATTCTATCCGCCATGCGGTTTCCTGTTCCTCCCGGGTTTTCGCAACCTCTGTAGCCCTGCGTCGCCACGCTTGGCTGCGCTCAACAAACCTACAACCAGACATCAAACAAAGAATAGAGGACCTCCCTTTCGACGGTCTGGGACTGTTCCATGCGTCCACGGACGAAGTCCTCACATCAGTTGATGACGGGCATAAAAGGGCTAAACGCCTCGGGGTCACACAGCCACCCTCACTGCCCTTTAATAAGCAACGACCATGGAAGCCATCCTTTCAACGCCGTCAATGGTCCCCTAGGACACAGGATTTCTGGAAGAGGAAGCCACAGCAACCAAAGCAACCTTTCCAACAGCGCCCACATGCACAACCTTACAAGAAGCAGTCACAGCCAAGCAAGCAGTCTCTTTGACACTCCCAACGCCCTTGCAATACCGTCAAGTCGTCTGTTTCATACACGACTACTTCCTTTTTACCCAAGCTGGAATTCCATCACCACCGACTCTTGGGTTCTTACCATCGTGCGTCTAGGGTACGCAATAGAGTTCACTTCGCCACCTCGCCACCACTACTTCATAACTACTCCTCCGTCTCCACTCCTACATCAAGAAATTCTGGACCTGCTCCAGAAGAATGCCATAGAACCCGTTCCTCCTCAACATCGAGGGACGGGCTTCTATTCGAGATACTTCCTGGTCCCCAAGAGGGATGGAGGCAAGCGTCCCATTCTAGATCTGCGGAGGCTCAACAGGCACATCGAATACAGGAAGTTCAGAATGATCTCCCTGCAGTCCATCTTGCCCCTTATTCCCAGAAACTCCTGGATGGCTTCCCTAGACCTTCAGGACGCTTACTTCCATGTGACAATTCGACCTCAACATCGGAAGTATCTGCGCTTCGCCATGGGACAGGCCCACTTCCAATACGTATCCCTGCCATTCGGCCTCTCCACTGCACCCAGGGTTTTCACCAAGTGCATGGCAGTGGTGGCGGCGGCCCTTCGCATTCGCAACATCACAGTCTTTCCGTATATCGACGACTGGCTTTTCATTGCTCCGACTCAACATCAACTGCAGAGCAACCTCAACACAGCGCTCTCCCTTCTCACCTCCCTGGGCCTTTGTGTGAACACCTCCAAATCGCATCTCACACCTACCCAGGACCTCAAGTTCATAGGGGCTCTTCTTCGCACTTCTCTGCACTGTGCTTTCCTCCCCGAGGACCGGGCATTGACTATCATTGCCTTAGCCAAGTCAATTCAGCAACAACCTCATCAGTCTGCATTCACAATCCAACGCCTGCTGGGCCTCATGGCCGCAACAACATCTGTCCTTTACTTTGCCAGACTAAGAATGAGGCAACTACAGCTCTGGTTTGTGCGAGCCTACCATCCTCTAGTGCAACCGCAGACCGTGGTACTCACTGTTCCCCAGAGAGTACTTCCATCTCTCACATGGTGGACTGTACCCAGCAACCTCCTCGCCAGCATGCCGTTTCTACCAACTCCTCCGATGGCTGTTGTGACAACAGACGCCTCAAAGTGGGGATGGGGAGCCCACTTAGAGGACAAGACCGTCAGGGGGCTTTGGACCCCCGCTGAGAGGGCCATGCATATAAACTGCTTAGAACTGATTGCTGTGCACAGGGCCCTCCAATCCTTCCTTCCACTGATCAGGGGTTGCAGGGAGGAACCAGATCCCTCCGGCTGTGCCGTATTGCCATACTGCTCTGGGAATGGTGTATCAAACACAACATCTGCATAACTGCCATCCACCTCCCAGGTGTGGAGAATGTTCTGGCCGACTCTCTGAGCAGGTTTCGCATAGACGACCACGAATGGTCCATCAATCCGACCTACCTTCGTCGCATCTTCTGATGCTTCGGGACACTCAAGGTGGACGTCTTTGCTTCCAGGGACAATGCCAAATGTCCTCGATTCTATTCCAGGAGAGGCAACGACGCCTTTCTACACAACTGGAGAGGCCCTCTGCACTACCTCTTTCCACCAACCCCCCTACTGACACGGGTGCTGATAAAGATCACACGAGACGGCACGGACTGTATCCTCATTGCCCCATGGTGGCCGCGGCAACCGTGGTTCACGAGTCTCCTACAAATGTCTGGCCACACTTACCGCCGCCTCCCTCCGGTGGGAGATCTCTTATCCCAGGCCAATGGTCAGGTACTACATCACAACCCTCAGGTGCTGGCCTTGACAGCCTGGAGAATACACCATCCTCCCTCTCCGCGGAGGTAGCCAACATCATTCTCAACGCAAGGAAGCCTTCCACTAGACTCTCGTACCAACGCAAATGGAAGCGCTTCTGCTCATTTGCAACAACCAATCATCTGCAACCAGAATCAGCACCTCTTAACCTGATCCTCGATTATCTACTTTCTCTACAGAAATCAGGACTCTGCTATTCATCCTTAAAAGTTCACCTATCTGCAATTTCGGCGTTCCATAACCCTGTGGACGGCAAAACGGTTTTTTCCCATGCCTTATCTAGGTCCTTTCTTAAGGGCATGTTGCACCTCTATCCACCAGTTAAACCCTTCGTTCCGACTTGGAGTTTATCCCTAGTTTTTTCCTGCTTGATGAAAGCCCCCTTTGAACCTATGGCTACCATAGACCTCAACCTTCTTTCCTGGAAGACAGTGTTGCTAGTCGCCCTTACCTCGGGCAAACGGGCAAGCGACTTATGCGCCTTCCGCCACGATTCTCCCTTCACTATTTTTCACAAGGACAAGGTTGTTCTGCGGCCGGACCCCGCATTCCTTCCCAAGGTTGTTTCCAAGTTCCACTTATCGACTTCAACTTCTCTGCCAACGTTTTTTTCCAACCCAACCGACCCAGGACAACGGGCCCTACATTATCTGGATGTTAGAAGGGCTTTATCTTTCTACCTTGATCGTACACAACCTTTCCGTAAGGACCCTAATCTGTTTGTGGCCTACGGTAAACCTCACAAGGGACACAAAATCTCTACCCAGAGACTATCTAAATGGGTAGTTAGTGCCATCAGGTTGTGCTATGAATTATCGAAACAGCCTTTACCCGAAGGCCTGAAGGCCCACTCTACAAGGGCAGTTTCGACTTCTTCGGCCTTTCTACAGGGCGTCTCCCTAGAGGACATCTGTGCTGCTGCATCTTGGTCCTCTCCATCCACGTTCGTCTCCCATTATGCCCTAGACGTTCGTGCGAGACGAGACGCCTCCTTCGGCCAAGCGGTCCTCAGGTCCATCTTCCACTGAAGCCAGGGGTGAGTGCATCCGCTTACATCCTTATACTGTATATTGTGGTTTATATTGTGGTTTATTTATTCAGTGACTATCTCTTTCCTTCACCAGCACCCTCCTCCAGGGCATTCAGCTGGCTAGTCACCCATGTGTGGGACTGCACAGAGACCACGAAGAAGATAAACAGGTTGCTTACCTGTAACTGATGATCTTCGAGTGGTCATCTCTGCAGTCACACACGCCCACCCAGCCTTCCCCGCTGCTGGCCTCTTGTAATCGTTGCTTAACCTTGTATACTGTTAGTGCCATTGGCGGCTGGAAGAAACTGAGTGGAATGGGCGCTCTCCCCCCGCTCCAGGCATGCGCAGTCGCTGCCTGCTCCCCAGGGCGGGAGGAAAGCGCGCCAAAAGACGCTATAGGCGAGCTATTGGAGCTCCGAGGTATGGATCCGTTGCCTGCGGCAAGACCCATGTGTGTGACTGCACAGATGACCACTCGAAGATCATCAGTTACAGGTAAGCAACCTGTTTTTCTCTTCCTTGTCTTGTGCATTTTGCTGTCTGACCTGAAAATCTGTTTACTTGCTAACAGCCATTAAAGAGAGATTCTGGGCCAATCAGGGAAAGAAGCAAGCAAAATGAGCAGGAAGGGAAAAAATGAAAGCAAAATCATGGATCCTTGAAAAACATATTTGGACAGGTATGGGGCATGAGTGCCCTCTCTAGGGCAGGAAGTAAGGCTAAGGTTTTGCATGATATGCATATCTGATGTCTCTCTTATAGACTGGTGTGTGCAGGTTTCTGTATTATCCTTCAGAAAGTAAGAGGCCTTGGTTTCTCTAATGTTCCTTTTACAACTGTGGGCAGTTTTTCTGTTGATGGTCCACCCATTAAAAAAATCTTGTTTGGGAGCCTACCCTAGTTCACAGGAAGGATTAGGAGGAAATACAGGGATTTTTTTGTTAGGAATGGAGATCCTGTGTAAATTCTACAAGTACTAATAGCACTCCAGGCCTCACAACATGCATAGGCAATATCACATAGCACTCTCTGTTGTGATTTCAAGAGGGGAGAAGGTTCAGAGCAGCTGTCAGAAGAATGCTAGTTGTTTTGAAGCAGCTTCTCTTTCCTCATGGAAGGCTGTAAAGTTCTTTGGATACTAAGGAAATAATGACACAACATAGTTGACATGGAGAACAATAATCCATTGTGACACCTTCCTCAAAAACTGCTGTGAGATTTCCAGGCTTGCATGTGTGTTTGTTCTTCATGACCTGGGCATCTCAGAGTCAGCCTTAAGCTTGGATGTAATGAAAAGATTGTTCCGTTTGTTGTGCAAAGGCACAAAAAGAACATTTCTGTTACCCAGCTTAACAATATCTTGCCAATTGATAATATCGATTGTAAAGGAGATGCCTATCATTTGCTTCCTTTTCATTCCTAAGTTTCTTTCGCATGGTCCAGACATATCTTGTACTAGTTACAATTGACTCTTTCTCATCTGTTGTATTGTGAATGAATTCGGCTTTTATTGTTTTCAGTGGGGCAAGTAAACTACCCAAAAGTAGCAGATAATTCCTCCTTCGATGAGGACAGCAGCGATGCCCTGTCCCCAGAACAGCCGGCCAGCCATGAATCCCAGGGGTCTGTGCCATCCCCAATGGAAGCTCGAGTTGGCGAGTCGCTTCTCACCCCCACAGTGGTATCACCTGCTCAGGTAAGAATGTGCAGTGTTGGCTCCTGTTGTGCTCCTCAGTCTCAAGTGTTCTCAAGCAACACCAGTGCCCTGAACCCTGGAGAAAAAACGCCAAGCAAATGATTGATGACAGCAATATATTCACCAAACAAACAAACAAAAATCTTCTGATGCCTGAATCTTAAAATGGTACTAATGGTTAATTTGTGAAGGATAGCAGATGGAAAGGAATGCTTGGTGATAACTCAGCTGGGGAAAGGATTGGGCTCGGGGCCTTGGTCTTTGATACTGGGAATTGTATTTGCTCAGAGAAATTTATTTCTAGGTGTGAATCTGAGAAATGAAATGTAAACACCCCCAACCCCCAATAACTAGGGCCTGCATCACTTACTGCACCATGAACAAACTGGTTTGTTTGTGAGAAGAACAAACCAGGAAGTCCTCAGGCTTCAGACTGAAGATTGGCTGGTGTAGAACTAATCAGATGTGTTGTTACATCCAAGCAAATTATGGTTTTCTTTCCTTTTTTGCATAATTTGTTTCTTGTCTGTGAACCCTTGTAAACTATTATTTAGTCGTGGTTTGTAAGCAAAAAACAAAATAGTTACTTGTTAAAGCGGTCAGTTTGGACCTCACAGTAAACTGCTGTTAGTTCTGATTGAAGGATATCTTCAGTCTGAGTGCAGCATTGAGGGGCAGAGGGGAGGGGGTGGGGATGCAAGGCTAGTTACCTTCTGGCTTGTTTTTGTCACCAATAAGGCATTTTGTTCGTTTTGCTCTCTTTGGTCTGAATGCAGCCATAATCTCTATGCTGTGTCTTCATAGAATAATTCTGCCTTGTGGTGCCCTGTTAATGTGGATGTGTGTACTCTGGTTTATTGTTGCAGGTTGCATCTCAATTAAAAGCCAGTGCAGATCCCTGTGACAATCCTTTCCTGCCTGAGCACCCACCAACTCCCCTGCCACCGCTGCCACCTCCGGTGCCGCCTAATCTCACCAATGGAGTTGCCACTCCTGCTGCCAAACCACTTCCAACCCTTATTAAGGTAGATTTCATGCAGAGGTTAACATGTGGGTTAAAAACTGGGAATAGTAATCAAATCCACTCAGTTATCGGTTGAGCCAGAGATGCTGAGTAGACAGGTCTTGGCTAACCCCCTTTGCAGTCTCCTTTTAAGCATTTTCTTAAATGCTTAAGAAAAGCACTTCTTAATGATACAGAGGTCTTCATTTACAAAGTATTTATGTATTTCATTTGATTTATTTCAAGTACCAAATTAAAACAGAAATTAAGCCTATGAACTTCTTTGCTCTCCACTGGCACCAGTCTTAATAAAATGCAACTGCTTGGTGGGATCAGAAACAAAATTCTTCCTCTTCAGTATGTGTTGGACAATATATATCAGTGCCTTCTCTGACACAGGAGCTCTTGTAGTCTCTTCTGAACCTAGTAATCTATCAGCAGAATCATAAATACTTCATGTCCTACTTATGAGACAAAAAATGTCTATTAGAGAATTGCTAAGAATTTTATATTTTGTCCGAAAAAAGGTCAGTGAATGGTGTTTCAGGACAAACCATTAACATGTAATGCATTTTTATATAGTTATGTCATTGGCATTTTTTAAAATGGAAGAGTCTGGTATATTTTAGTGAAAAGCTACGTGAGAATCTCTGTGTGTATGTTGTACCTAAAGATCTCTTAAGGGGACTTGGTGTATGTAACCAACATGATGAATGGGCCAATCATTGCTGTCTCTGCCTTTGTAGTCTTTATTCTTGCTGTCATAATCTCTGACATTTGCCTGATCCCTCTGTTTTCTGACTTCAACATAGCAAAGCCAGTCCAAGTCTTCCTGTGAGAAATCCCAGCGCAGCAAGAAATCCAAGGAGCCGAAGCCGAAAGTCAAGAAACTGAAATACCATCAGTATATTCCACCAGACCAAAAGCAGGACAAAGGAGCCCCTCCCATGGATTCATCTTATGCCAAAATCTTGCAGCAACAGCAGCTCTTTCTGCAGCTCCAGATTCTGAATCAGCAGCAGCAACAGCACTACAACTATCAGACCATCTTACCAGCCCCACCAAAGTACGGGTTCCCACGTCTTGCTGTTTGTTCTTCTCCATTTTGTGGGAGTCAGAGCCACAGTTACCTACCTGTTCTTTTCATCTTCAGCAGAAAATGGGGGCTTGCTGCAAAATGAGAGACGGGGAATAGGTCATGCCACGTCACCCACTATTATCCTCTCATCCTGAAAACTATTCAGTATTGTAGTCAGTCACATTCCAGATCTAGAGAGGTGCATAACTTGCCACTTGAAAAGTTATCTTATTGCATGAATGTGGCAGAGTTACAGAAGAAGCAGTGAAGTGTAAGGCAAAATTATCAGTATGCTGTCGGAGGGGGGGGGGGCAATATTTATGTAAGCATTCTGAAAGAGTCTGGCAGTATTACTTTGTGTCCTTCCCCTCCCACCCCCTCCATCAGTTTTTAATAAAAGCTGCAGGGTATTTAATTGGCTGTGCCCAGTAACAGGTAGTAACTTCAGTCCTGGCTAGTATTTTTGTGGGCACAAGGAGAGCAAGCAAATTTGTCAGTTGCCAGTGTTGGTCTTGGGGGATGGGGACTTCCAGGGGATTCTCAGGAATGGCTTGGAGGGAATCAGTGCAAACTGCCCCCCTTGGCCATGGAAGTTCTAGGCAGAATCCAACCCAATTGCTGCTTATTTGATAGCATACATCTTTCCATACAACTTCTTTCACATTGAGCAAACTATGGATGATTGAGCAAAATCCCTGATCTTTTGAGTGTATTGCAGTAAGAAATGGAGTCCATAACCACTAAACAGGCAGCACACACTGTAGCTGCCAAAATGAATTTTCCTAGCAGTCACTTTGGCCGTTTTCCCACTTACCTTACCCCGGAGCGACGTCCCTCTTCACCGCGCTGCGTCTGTGCGGATTTCGCACAAACTGCTGCGCAGAACCAGGAAGAGCCGCGTAGTCCCGGGGCTTTTGCGTCGCAAATGTAAACCGCCAAAAAGCAGTTTACATTTGCAACGCAAAAGCCCCGGGACTACGCGGCTCTTCCTGGTGCTGCGCAGCAGTTTGTGCGAAATCCGCGCAGACGCAGCGCGGTGAAGAGGGACATCGCTCCGGGGTAAGGTAAGTGGGAAAACGGCCTAAGAGTATGCATTCAGATCTACCTGTGCAGAAGATATGCCTGAAAAATACCATCAGTATTTTTTGGGTATATTTCAATTCCCCAAATATATCTGTGTTCTCTTGAGAAAACTGGGCAGGGAGGTCCTGAGAAAATCCCGGATATATTTGGGTATTACCAGTAGTTTTGAAAACAGTGGAGAGGGAGGAGCAGATTACTCCCAGCTCTCTTCCGTTTGTCAGGCTTCTGCTGCAGTCGCTTTAGAGATGGCAGAAGACAGCCCAAGGATCAGCTATGCTGGGTGGGGTGGGGTGGTGGGAGCAGACTGTTCCTGCTGGCTCAGCTTGGGGATGGCTTCTTGTACAGCCTGGTTTAAACTGGGCCCCAGGAGAAGCCATCCCAGCGAGAACTGCAAGTGGTGGGGAGACCTCCTCGCAACATGCAGATCCTGGAACCAGCACCTGCTGAAGGGCAGTTTAAACCATGCTGCAGGAGAAGCCAAGCCAGCCCCTTGATTGGGCTGGTTTAAAAAATATATATGATATTTTTCTTCTTAGGTCTATTGGAGCCAAAAAAATTCAGGATTCTTGAAAAATCCTAGGTTCCAATACCCATACTGGCATTGGGATACTGGGCTTTTCAGAAATGCCAGGTTTTTTTTTGGGGGGGGGGGTGTCCAATAGACATGACTGAAAAATACCGATTAAAAAAATAAATAAATTGCACACTCCTAGCAGTCACTAAGCCAGGAACATTTGTGCTTGCTGTATCTTGCAATCTGGCATCATGGAAGAGGTCTGCAAGAGGTGTTGGCTTCCCATTGGTGGGTGGGGAATGGGCAGTAGGATCAGCTCTGCCATGGAATACTCAGCCAGCCTTTCCTTCGCCCTCAGGCCTCCTGGAGAGCAGCAGAGTGGCAGTAGTGCCCCACCCATGCGTAGTCTCTCTGCAGCTGTCAGCAGCACCTCTTCTGTTTCTTCCAGTTCTAACGGGTTGACGCGTCAAAACAGCAGTGCTCCCGCAGGCAAGCCAGGAACTCTCCCTACTAATCTGGATGACATGAAGGTGAGCTCTCACCGCTCTGAACATCGCTTATGTAGAATGGATGGGATATAAGGTTTTTAAAATATGTGTTTTTTTGCTGCTAGTAGAACTGCAGGTATTGAGCTCTTTGCTGCTGTTGTGATAACAGCTGGTTGAATAAGTATGGTGTGGTGGTTATATCGGACTAGAGTCTGGGAGAGCGGGGCAAGTCCCTCACTTGTGGAAACTTCCCCGGACCAGTCACGGACTCTCAGCCTGACTTGCCTTGGATGTTGAGAGGATAAAATGGAGGACAGGGCAACAGTGTTGTAATCCCCTTTGAGGAGAAAATTGGGATCGGAATACCTAAATAAATAAATGCTTTGAGGGTGGAGTTGGTGTTAATTGGCACCAGATGATTGATCCGTCACTGCTTTGAAGATGTCAAAAACCAGAAGGCATTATCCTCCTGATTGAGTTTGTATTGAAGCAACTGCAGCTTTTGATTTAATTCTCCCTCTCTTAGGTGGCAGAGCTGAAGCAAGAGTTGAAGCTGAGGGCGCTTCCGGTGTCAGGTAACAAGACTGATCTCATTGAGCGGCTCAAGACCTATCAGGAGCAGAATGGTACAGCTGCCCACGCACCCACCACTCCAAAGCCCAACACAGCGATCCTCCCCAAAGCTGCGGAAGTGGTGGTAGCCTTCCCGGCTGCTAGGCTGGGCACGGGGCCGGCACTGGTGAGTGCAGGCCTCACTTCAGCAGAAGTGGTGGTGGCCACAGTGGCCGGCAATGGCATGATGAAGTTTGGCAGCACAGGCTCCACTCCTCCTGTGTCTCCGACCCCCTCTGAGCGCTCGCTGATGAGTGCCGGGGATGAGAACTCAACCAGCGGGGATGCCTTTGGGGAGATGGTGACCTCTCCTCTGACTCAGCTCACCCTACAAGCTTCCCCGGTGCAATTTCTGGTGAAGGAAGAGAGCTCCAAAGCCACCAGCTGCAGTTCAAATTCAGTGTCACGGGTAGAGCCCTGTGTTAACCACAGCAAAGACACGGAGGCCCAGGACAAAGACCAGATGCTGCAAGAGAAGGATAAACAGATTGAGGAGCTCACACGCATGCTGAAACAGAAGCAGCAGCTAGTAGAGATGCTGAAGCTGCAGCTGGAACGAGAGAAACGGTCTCAGCAGCCTCTGCCGGCCATGGTGGTTGGGGAGGAAGGTGCAGCTCCAGCCCCTGAGCCATCAGCCTTTGGCACCCCTGTCAAGAATGAAAAAGGTTTTGTGAGTTGCCAATCTATGGGGCAGCCCAGCTGCCCAACTGACCAAGTAAAACCCATTCAGACCACTAGCCAAATGGACACCTCGGATTCAAGCTCTGTGCCAAAGAAAGCAGTGATGGTGAAGCAGGAGGTCCCAGAAGCTGCAATTGAGTCATCATGTCAAGCCTCCCATTTTTTCCTTGGCCAGCAAAGTGGAAGCTTCAGTGACCTCATCAAAGGAGTGCCTCCCCCTACCCTCATCACAGATTCCACTGGCACTCACATAGTGCTCACAGTGACCAATCAGAATGCTGAGAGGCAGGGCCTCTCACATCAGGAGAAGGCGGGGAATGGTTCTTTGCCACAGAAGGTAGGCGTATATGTCATAGCACTTTGCACCTGGGGCATTTTGGTTTTTTACCCAGAGAGTGGCTCTTTAATAATAAGCAAACTCCTAGCTGCTCATTCTCCCTAGCAAGTTAAAACCAGTGTGTATTAAAATGGTATATAATTTGGGCATCCTTCAAGACATAGGAGATCATCTCATTTGCTTTGTCCTTTTCCACGTGTGGAAACCCAGCTGGGTTTGTACTCAGTGTCCTTACAATCCCCACACCACTGTTTTCCTACCCAATCTAGGTGCTGCATCATCTGTCTCTGCAGTTCATCCCTCTGCATGGCTCTTATACCATAGAGCCAGAAGGTGCGGGCACATACTGGGATGCGCACTGACATTAACAGAGGGATGTGTCTAAGGCTCAGGACTGGACATTATGAGTTTCCATGAGCTAGATCTAAGTTCCCTGCAAATGTGAATAGTGTACATGCAGCTCCAAAATGCTCTCCTGGGGGCCATTTGAATTTGGGAAAGTGTCACAGGGTGGAGGAGGCAGGAGCTCCTCCACTGACAATGCCATGGCCCCAGCAGAATCAGGCCCCTGCCTCTCTTTAAAAGGCAGTTCCCTGGAGCACCTGTGTGTCTTAAAGAAGTAACATTTAATTTGAGCCTAGACAGATACTTCTGTTGAATTCAGTGTGCATCACTGACTATGCGTGCAGCTTCTGGCTCTCAGGAATGGTTAGAGGGGGGGCTCTAAAACGTTTGCATCTCTTTCACTCTCAGAGAGTCTCATCGCCTTCTCCGAAAGCATCTATCCAGCAACCTTTAAGCAGCTCTCAACCTTCTGTGCAACAGGCACAAAGTGAACCTGTCAAGAAGGTAACTGCCTATTCTGTTTCCATTGTGGGGTGGGTGGAAAGGGGAGGTTGAGGTGTACAAATTGTCTGCTGAATATGGGACTTGTAAGGCAGATGTCATTTTCCCTACTGAGCTGGCTGCAGCAGAGTGGATGATTCACTGGAAACAGCAGTTATGTCTCTTTTGTTCAAGGGTTAAAAACACTGTCTTTTCACTGACATTACCTATTCCTCAGTGTGGTGGTTAGGATGTAGTAGCAGAATGAGCTGTAAAGCTTTTGGTAGGTCAGCTGTGTTGAGTCTTAGCTTCTCTTCTTTACTGTGAACTTGCCAGAGGCACATGGGGAATAAAAGAGATGAACTGAAATGGGAATGTGTTAAACCTCACTGAGACGGGACTTCTGATGCAGCTGTGCTCATGTCCTGGATGGGAAAGGAGTTTGTGCATAGTTTATGCTAGTGGCTTTCTTTAGTGCAGGTTTCTGTGGAGTTTGATGCAAATTTTGTGAAGGTTTTCATGTAGGACATTCAAACAGTAAGGGATATTATGAGTAGCCTTTTTATAGCAGTAGAAAACACTTTATCACTTTATTGATGGTAGAAGATTAATTGTGGGGTAGTATTTGTTTTTTCACAGCCAGTTCCTATCAAGTTTCTTCAATTTGAATACAGCTTTTACCCAAAAGAGCTTTTTCCCCTCTTCCAGTTCAGGACCTGAATTACTTTCCCCTACTTTAATCTGATTCCTGCTGTTGTGTGTGGGGACTTTGATCTGCCTCTCATTCCTTCTGAAGGGAAAGGAAGGATACCACCCCCCATACCCATGTAAATGAAGGTTGGGATAGCAGATGGCCCCACTGAAAATGCTGCCTCCTGGGGCAGCAGTGCTTTACTTCTCTCTATAGGAACACACAGCAGCTGTTGACATACGTTGAGGAAAGTAAAGGGGTGTGTTTGGGGTTGCCAGTGGGGTGGAAATGACACCTGTTCCTTCTTAGCCATCAAGTCTGCTTTGCTACAGCCCTGTCTTGGATTCTCTTTCTTGATCATGCTGTGAATGAATGTTGAATACTGGCTTTTGCTCTATTGGGTGGCACTTGTGTCATTTAGATAAGCATTATTGTTATATGATTATTGAACATGTATTTGCATGTGCTCATTGTGGAGACTGTAATAGGAAAGAGTGTGTGTGTGTAGTGCTGTCAAGTCACTGCTGCCTTACGGAGACCGTATGAATTAATGACCACCAAAGCAGACATCCTATCCTTAACAGCCTTGCTCAGGTCTTGCAGACTGAGGACCGTGGCTTTCTTTATTGAACCAATCTATCTTACAGTGGGTCTTCCTCTTTTCCTACTGCCTTCTGCTTTCCCTAGCATTATTGTCTTTTCCAGTGATTCTTGTCTTCTCATAACATGACCAAAGTACAATAGCCTAAAGTTAGTCATTTTGGCTTCTAGGGAGAGGTCAGGCTTGATTCAATCCAGTACCTACCAATTTGCCATTTTGGCAGTCCACAGGGGTCATTTTGTAGAAAAATAAGTGGTGGAGCTCATCCAGGGATTGTTATGCAGCTGCACCTGCTATTCAATGGACAAGGTGGGAAGGAGGAGGTGGAACTCTCAGAAAGGTTCAGGAGCTGTGCTCCTGTGAACTCCTGCTGAATCTGAGGCCTGGCGGTCCATATTTATAAAACTCTTCTCCAGCCCCAAATTTCAGATTTCCCTGTCAGCTTACTTCATTGTCCAGCTTTCATACCCATACATAGTAATGGGGGAATACTATATATAGGATAGATGTTTTTGATCACCAGCGACACATCCTTGCACTTAAGAATCTTTTCTAGCTCCTTTTTGGCTGCCCTTCCTTGTCTCAGTCTCCTTCAGATTTCTCCCTTTTGTTGATGGAGCCAGGGAATAGAAAATCTTCAACAATTTCAATTTCATCATTGTCAGCCTTAAAGTTGTGTAATTCCTCAGCAGTTTTCTCTTCCTGATGTTCAGCTTTAATCTTGCTTTGGCATTTTCTACTTTAACTTTCATCAGTAGTCATTTCAAGCCTTCATTGTTTTCTGCCAATATTGTGGTGTTATCTGCATATCTCAAATTGTTAACATTCCTTCCACCAATTTTCACTGCACCTTCATCTAAATCTGAGTTTTCCTTATGGTATGTTCTGCATATAGATTGAAAAGAGGGGGATAAAGTACATCCTTATCTGACACCTTTGCCAATAGGAAACTAGGGGAGGGACAGCGCCTCAGTGGTAGATCATCTGCTTGGTAGGCAGAAGGTCCCAGGTTCAATCCCCGGCATCTCTAACTAAAAAAAAAAGGGTTCAGGCAATAGGCATGAAAAGCCTCAGCTTGAGGCTCTGGAGAGCCCCTGCCAGTCTGAGTAGACAATACTGACTTTGATGGACCGACAGTCTGATTCAGTATAAGGCAGCTTCATATGTGCATATGTTCAATCTCTTACTCCATATTCTGTCCTAACAGTAGCCTCTTGTCCAAAGAATAGGTGACACATAAAAACCGTCTGGTGTTCTGGCACACCCTTGTCTTTTAAAACCATAGCTTTTCATGATCCACACAATAAAAAACTTTTGAAATAAAAGCTGATTGTCATCTGCAATTCTCTTGTATGCTGCAGTAACCAATGTAAATTTGTAGTATGATCTCTAGTGCCTCTTCCTTTTCTGAATCCAGCTTGGACATCTGGCGTTACCAGCCATATATGGTAACAGTCTTTGTTGTAAAGGTTGAGCGTCACTTTACTTGCATGAGAAATTGATGTGATGGTCTGATAGTTGCTGCAGTCTTTGACGTCTCTTACTTTGGAATTGGAATGCAGATTGAGCGTTTCCAGTGTGATGGGGAAAATAAATGCCCCAAATTGCTTTTTGAGTCTTTTGCACTCAAAACATGCTTTTCAGTAAAAGCTGAATTGCCTTATCACTGCTCCAGTATCTGTCATGTTTCCTTCTTTATTTTGTGGTCATGGCAAACAATTTGTAGAGTAAATTTTAGAAGAAATTAAATGTTTCTTTGAAATTAATAGTTCTGTAGGCCTTTGTGGCTATGCTCTTTGTATTCTGTACATGCAGTATCTTTTCTAAAATAAACCCCAACTGTCTTATCTAGTTGTTGGAATAAGGTTTGAAAACGAATGTGTGGACGTGTGCAAAAACCTTTAGAAGGGCTTGTGGGGGCAGAGCTTACATCCCTCCTTATGGCTCTGCTGCTTCTGTTTTCCTTCTGCATATGCTTTACCCTCCCAAGTCTATTCTGAATGATATGAAACCCCAAACAGTGCAACCCAGCATAGGGTAGAAGCAGGATAGTTATGTTTGTGGTTTGCACCCAGAGTGTTTCTTCAGCACAGAATCCATGTTGGCAAAGAGAATGCCCAGCTCTGCCTGAATGCTGTGGATTCCTGTTGACATACGGCATCACAAG
The DNA here is from genome assembly GCF_032191835.1 of Heteronotia binoei. NCBI lineage: Eukaryota > Metazoa > Chordata > Lepidosauria > Squamata > Gekkonidae > Heteronotia > Heteronotia binoei. The sequence goes on from NC_083230.1 coordinate 81,131,169, forward strand.
ACACCTTGGTTGCCGTATTGGATCCTTCCCTTCCCCCTTTAATTAGTAAGTCTGGTATTTCTCTTCTCCTTAACTTTGCATCTCTCCATAGGGCCAAAAGCCAAGTCTGCCAACAGTCACTAGGCAGTTTCCTCAAACAGTCTTGTCTTTTTCAACACCTCCCAACTCGCAGCCCTTCTACCTAAATGGCTTCCACAAAGGATCCCTGAAAGCCAACGTTCCCGGCAGAGCTGGCCAGCCCAGTGTGCCCAAAAAGGTACATGTCAGCAAGCCTGACGGGGGGCAGATGACTTATCTTTTGCACAGGGGATGGTGAGGGGAGAGAGAACCCAAACAGATGTTACAGGCTCATCTATTGGGATTTGTGTCCCTTTGCCATACTGAAATGAGGGTGCCTCTGACATAGTCCTTATTGATAGGTCAGGGCAAAGAGATTAGAAGGATCTGTATAGAGTTGCCAGTCTAGAACTCAAGTGCAATCCGCTTGCAAGCTTTCACATCCAACAAGGCTTAGCTGAAGTTGGAGGGATTCTTCCCACTCTGAATACACTGTGTTACTTTGTTTTGGTACTTACTTGTTGTGAAATGGGATAAATGGGATAAAAATGTACATCCATTCAGGGCAAAGGCAGAAAACACCACTTCACCTTTAACTAGCCCTCCTGATGCCATCACACAACCACATTTGATTGCCTGCACAATGTCATCATGGTGCCTATTTGATCCTTGGTTGTCCAGGATTTTCCTTGGGAAGAACCTCATTTTTAAGAGGAAAGCAGAGGATTTGAGTAGGTGGCAAACTGTGTGCAATAACCAGGTTCAGGGGTGTTTTGAAATTTTTCCATTCTCCCTGACAGTTTCTATGGATGAATATTTGTTAGCAGATCTATTCCAGTCAAGATTTTTTTTTTTGGGGGGGGGGGGGGGGGGGGCTTGGGAAACCAGCAGCACCTCTTGAGCATTTTAGAGACTCGTTTGCTTAGAGTGGCCAGCCTTGAGAAATGAACTTGTTCCACCTCTGAAAGGGCTTCTTTCACTTCTGCTCCCACTCATCTGCTCTTTCTTAGCATCCCACTATGCAGATGTTATCACAGTACCTTTTGAGCAGTTCTGAATTTTGCAGTCCTAGTTGTTGTAAAGAAGACAAAAATAATGATGTTAGGATGTGGTGAGAATACCAGAGCCATGAGTTTCCCCCCCTCCCATATGTCTATGAGAAGCTAGATGAATTTTCCATAGAAAAGGGCCAGTAGACCACATACAGCTTATGGACTCTGCCATGCAACAATCTACAGCTGTGGGCCAAATGAAGTGCAGAATTTTATGGGTCAGAACAGTACTTGTTGGGTTGTGTGTGGCCTACAGGCCATATGTTGTATACTCTTCAGTATTATGAATGTGGTGGGTGGTGTAAATGGCAGTAGAGCCCCTGAAGAGGGAAACAGGAGCTGTTACGTCAGTAGCTATACTGATCATTAGCTGAATAGGGAGAGTTTTGCATCTCAACAATTCACAGAAATGACCCATTTGAGAAGACAGTTCTTGGCTTTTCATGGCCTCTCTTGTCCCTCCGCAGCTTCTCTCACAGCCAGGCTCTCCATCTCCTCCATCTCCATCCCACATGGAACTTGAACAGCAGAACTCATCTTTCTTTGCTGCTGGTCCACCACTGCCTCTCCCTGCATCCTCTGTGTTGATGAAAGAACCACCAGGTTACGAAGAGGCTGTGAAGCAACAACCAAAGCCAGCTGAGGTGAGAATGGCTGCTGTCCCTCAGCAAGTCAGGAAAGGGCAGGCAGAGCTGCTCTTCTGTGGGCAGAGCACATGCTGGACTGCCTGAAGGTTGGAGTTGTCTTGCTGAGCTGCCACAGATTGTGGGTGTCAACCCAGGATACCATTGGGGGTTGGATATCAGTGCCATTCTTGATGAGCTGCAGTGGGCGATTGAGTGTTTTGGCTGACAGATTTGTGATAGTTAGGAGCTGGAAGTTGCAGTGTGCCCCTCGAGTGTGATGTCTAAACAAGCGTCTTCCCTTCTTTCTCAGGAGAATGGCTGTTCAAGTCAGCAGATGGATGACTTGTTTGACATTTTAATTGAACATGGAGGTAAGAGAGGAACAAGTTTTATATCAGGTACCTTTTGGCCTTACTTTCTCTGATGGTCTCTGTGGTTTGCATACATTTGTTTGTTTGTTCAGAAATTGAGCTTTTAGGCTGACCTCCCCTGTGCACACAAGGCTCGGCAGTGAACAGCAATAAAACCTTGTCTTGTCTGCTTCAGCAGGAAACTCTTCTGGGCTTGCAAAGCTGCAAAGAAAATGCAGAATGGATTTTCCATTAAGGTCTCTGTGCCTAGATTTTCTGGGCTCGGAGACCTTAATGAAAAATCCATTCCGCATTTTCCTTGCAACTTTGTCTCTGCTGCAATGTATTTTAATTGAGTGAAGCTTAAGTAGTTTCACTTTCCAGTATTTGTATGGCCAGTTGAAGGTGTTGCTTGCTGGAGTGGTGTCCTTGCAAACTGTTGATACCTTGAGCCAGCTTGTCTCTGCTGAATGAACCTGACAACTGATGCTGACTGAGTATTCTAACCTGGGAAGGAAAGGAAAGGTCCCCTGTGCAAGCACCAGTCGTTTCCGACTCTGGGGTGACATTGCTTTCACAAGGTTTTCACAGCAGACTTTTTACGGGGTGGTTTGCCATTGCCTTCCCCAGTCGTCTACACTTTCCCCCCAGCAAGCTGGGTACTCATTTTACTGACCTCGGAAGGATGGAAGGCTGAGTCAACCTCGAGCTGGCTACCTGAAAACCCAGCTTCCAGGTAGCCGGCTTGAGGTTGACTCAACCTTCCATCCTTCCTGGGAACCCATCGGTAAAGGGGATATTACACCGGAGAGCCATTGCCAATCTGAGTAGACCCATGGGAGGGGGGGGAAGCTTGCAGTGCCCAGCCATTTCATTTCATAGGTTCAGAGCATTTTATATTTTTAGTTTCTGCTGTGATCCTTGTGCTTTTTCTTGAGGTTTTATTTTTAAAATTGTATTGCCAAATCCAGCTATTCCTCTACCTTCCTCTTTTAAACAAAATATTGCAAGAGTTTTAAGCATGGTTGTATTTTGAGTAAAAAAAATATCCTTGTGTTTGTCTGTATCCTTTATAAAAATTATATCTTCACTGCCTGGCATTATGTTTTATGACCTGCATAGCCCAGCCTCACAAAGTCCCATTTATGTCAGATTTGACTCTCATAAGAAATGAGTTCGACACCTCTGCTCTAAGTAAAATCATCAGTCAGTCGTCAAAGCATGATTCTAGTATAAATGCACTATTTATACTGCCGTGAAGATGGCCAGTGGTGGCTGATTGGGCTTTGCAGCATGGGGGTAACATTACCTGTATTGCTGGACTCAAGTGGATTTTTTCCCTCTCACAGAGATTTCCGCTCAATTTAAGCAGCAGTCTTCACCATCAAGGAAAGACACCACTGTTTCTCCAGGATGCCCTTCTCCGTCCAACAGCCACCATTCCTCAGAACTCCCCCTGCAGATATCTCTGGGCCACTCTAGTTCTGTTAACCCTTCCCCAGCAGGCAGGCTGGAAGACTTCTTGGAGAGCAGCACTGGTCTCCCCTTGCTGACAGCTGGCCCTGATGGACCTGAGCCTCTGTCTCTCATTGACCTCTACAGTGACATGCTAAGCAGTTCAGCTATCCTGGACCATCCATCTTCACCTATGGACACATCAGAATTGCACTTTGCCCCTGAGCCCACTGGGGGACCAAGTTTAGACTTGGCTGAGGCTAATTTGGACAGCATGGATTGGTTGGAGCTGCCTGGAGGGCCAGTGATGAGCCTCACCCCCCTCAGTACTGCAACTCCTAGCCTCTTTTCCACAGACTTCCTCGAGGGACATGATCTGCAGCTGCACTGGGATTCTTGCTTATAGCTCTCTAAGCATGCAGACTGAAGGGAGCAGTCCGGGTGGGTGTAGTATATGGGTGGGAGCTTAAGTGAAAGTGTCAGTCAATCTTAAGATCCCCAAATGTCAACCTGCTTTTGTGAAGTTAGACAACCAGGGGAAATCATCCAGTAATGTCTTCTGATGGTTCAACCTCTGGCAAGCTACTGCCATTTTCAAGGCCTGTGGTGAGGCGAGACATGGCCCCTTCCCTCCAGTGCTCCCTAGTGTGGCCACCCCAGGTTGTTGAAGGTATTAAGCACGATGTGCTACTTCTTCTTTACATTAAGTGATGTGGCCAGGGTGGGAACTTAGTTCAAGGCAAGGCACCCATAACAGATTGGAAGAAACTTGAGAAGCCAGTGTTCCTTTCTGGGCTTGAGTTTGCCTAGTTAGGAAGAATTTTTTAAAAATATGGCAAATGTTAATTTGATTATTTTATAAGGAAGGTTTCCTTAGGTTTAGAAGATGGCATGTGCTTCTGGGAGAGGAAAGGGAAGCATACAGGACTGAGGAGTCTACTGCCCTTAGTTATATGATTGGGCATGTGATTCAAAGAGCCTTTTCCTACTAATGCTATAGTATAGGTGCTTTTTTTGCCCAAGTTCTGTGCCAGAGCCCAGGTAACGGCCATTGTCCCTCAGCTTGCAGAGTGAGTCCTGCGTGCAGTCATTCCCCTGGCATGGCCCAACTAAGAGCAGCCTGCCAAGATGAGCTGTTATCCAGCTGGCATAAATTCTCTCATGTCCCAGGCAGTGAGTGGGCTTTCCTCTGTGAATCAGACCAAGCCAGCTGCATTGAGGAAATGTCATTCACATCCTGCAGCAATCGCTCTACTCCCTTTTCTTGGTAGCTCCATTTGTGAAGCCTAGTCAGCTAGAACTTGCAGCTGGAGTTCATGAATGTTTTGACCTTTTTTGTGGTTTGACCTGTGTCAGCATAAACAATCTGTAGCAGCTTGCCTACACTTTGCAGTTCCTGTTGCTTTTGCTGTTCATTGATTTAAGTACCCCCCCCAAGGATTTTTGTGTATGAAAGTGGTGCTGCTGCTGTTCTAGAGGCTTGTGTCGGGGAAGTCTGTATGCTCTGTGTAGAGGCTGTTGTGGATGTATTTCTTCTTGGAAGAAGTCAGCTCACAGCTGCTCTCAGAAGCACTAAAAACACACACATCCTAAAATAGAACCTTGGTCAGAGCATGAATGCCAACTTCCTATCAGAGGCAGGGGCCCTTTTGACTCTGCTTGCCAAGGAGCTAGTGCTTGCTTTGAGCTGCATGACTGACATCTGTCATTGCTCAGAGGAAAGGAAATGTCTTGTAGCCATAGTCTTTGCTGCTGTGAATGGTTCTGAACCACAGTCTTGCCTCTTGGTATCTGATTTCATTTCTAGCTGGTAAAATATCTGTATATAGCCCTGTAAAACTGCTTGTTTTGGAAAGCAAATGACCATAACTCACCTAATTAGAAAGTGTAACTTTCCTTGAGCTCCTTCTAGGTGATAAAACTCTTTTAGGAGCCAATATTTCTAGCCTGTGGTTTGGTGGGAAGGAGGATTCTGTCCTTGAACTACCGTTTTTCGCCTTATTGCACATGTCACTCAAAGGAAATCATATTACTTATTTAGTCAATCCCCTCTCATTAAAAATACATTGGTAATGCATTTTCAGGCACTGATGTCCCTCTCTGTGGCATAACAGAGTTGGACTCCTAGTTTCACAGGAGTCCAGAAAGCCCTTCTATATTTCGCTCATGCTGTAGAGACTATATCTTGTTTCTCTAATATAATGTAGGGGCTTGGAAATGAGGTTGCAGTTAGTAGAGGCCAACTGCATGTAAAGTGTATTTCTTCCAGTAAAAATCCCTGTTTAGGTATCGGCTCAGAACAGTGGCTGAAGGCCCTGTATTAATCTTTGTATTCTCTTAATGCCCTCTTATTGTTTATCATGTCACTCAGTCTGTGGCTAGTTGGGAAATTGGTTAGGCTTATGTGACTATTCGTGGTATAGACAACCTTGCAAGGCAAGCCTTCCCATATAAATAGAACATCTTTGTTCCCACTAAGTAGTAAATGTATTTACACTTCTTAAATACTCCTGGGCCAAGTAAAGGTCTCTTTGGTGGTGGCAGCAGGTGGTATTTGTGCAGAATGGTGCTCTCTCAACAGCAACCTGGCTTTGAGAAGGTAAGCGTGTTTTTCTCTAGTCTAAAATGAATTATAGAAATAAGGCAAAGTTTAATTGCAACATGTTAAATTTAGCTTCAAAGAGTAGCAGGGCTTGTTTGGAATATTGCTCAGCTTTCACAGAACAGGAAACTTAAGATGCTAGCAGTTTTTTTTAATATACGAAATTGGTGGCTCTGAGCTTTAAAAAAAAAAAATTCTCCTATTATGCCCCCAGCTAAATCACCATCCTAAGGATCTGCCTGTAGTTTGAATGTACTTGCTCTTCTGCTGATAACCACTCCTTGTATTTGATTTAGCACGCACACTTTCCTCCACTATGCATCAATGAATGGGTTATCAGCACAGGCAAGCAGGCTTCGGCAGTGCTGCAGTATTGGACCTAGAATAAACACGCAACTGGAAAAGGGCATGGAAGGAGCAGTTACTGGGAAAAGAGTGGACAAATCAAATTATTTTTTCAGTTACAGATATTTGAAAAAAATCAATTTTATTAAAAAAAATTGTGTCCTAGTATGTTTGTATATCTGATCTCTGGTTGCAGCACTACAGATAACTATGCTTTAGTGAAAATCCTGCCTTGAACCTGTGTAACGAACATGGTAGTATATGAGGAAAAAGCTGTCCTCCACTGCTGAATGTTCCCTTTTCAAGAGAAAACCTCATTGGTCAGAGGGATGCTACTGTACATCATGAATTGCTACTGTCTGATGGCAACTACCACCCTTAAGAATTCAGTACCTAAACAACTACAACATGTGCAGTCCCTAAAGTGTATGCAATTAACAGAATACTGGTTCTTATTTTCACAAAAGTGTTAACGCTGGCAAGAACAGTAAGGATTATACAAAACATCAGTCCCATTTCCTTTCCCACTGCGAACACACAGTCACAAGATGTGCAATTTATTTGTAAACCAAACTAACACATCCTTTCATTTCATGAGTTGATTGTGCTCCTCCACCAAGTGCTTCCATTATCACACGCACTCTTGGTGCTGCCCCCCCGCCCTCCCCGTGATGTGCAGCCTCTGCTGCTGTCCACAGAGTTGCTAGAGGGTGCCGTTATCTTCCCTGAGCCAGCTCAGTCTTGCCTTGACATCCTGAACTAAAATGTCAAAATATACAGAGATTTCTGGATATAATTTACATCTTTTTGGTTACTTAAAAAAAACCTGCTCTAAGCCAAAATGACATCAGATTCTACCCAGCTATGACCCAAAGTTAAAGGATGGATTAAGTGTTATGGTTGCTGCCACTACTGTAACCACCTGCTTTCCTTTACAAGAGCCAAGGGATTTCTCACCCAGTCATTTTAGGCACTTAGTGGCAGAACCATATCCCTTCATGCACTGCAGTGTCTGAAAAACAGTCTGACATCAGGTTCCTGTCTCCCCTTGTCAAGACTGAGAGGGTGTATCACACAGCATGTGCAAGAGGAGTCTCCAGTATCACACTTGCCTCTCAAACAGAGAAACTTAGCCACTATTCTGAGCAACCTTGTGCATACTCCCCTGGTTACAACAAACTTCATAGCTATTCAGTCTTCTCCTCCCCACCTGTTCCACACAACACTTTTCAGATCTCCTGCAAAGGAAGAGGGGCTTGCTCCCCTCATATACTGGGCTCAAGTGAAACTCATGACTGCTTTTGAGAAGCTCTGCACAATCAGATGAATAAAACCAAGGAAACAGTGGACACAATCCCCATCACCTTCAATGTGTTAGCTCATAACAAGAGATCCTTCCCCTTAGTGGAGACGGGTAAGGTTATACAGTGCATGAAGGGGCAACAATCTGGTTGAGGAGGATATGCTGGGTATTTGAAGCCATCTAAACTGAATCAATTAGTCACCCATCTATGTCCCAGCTAAACAGGTGGTGCTTCACAAGCATGTCTTGAACACCTTCCTTCAATGGTTTCTTTTCCTTCTCCTAGAGAAAGGAAGTAAAGAGAAAGTATGCAAGAAAAGTTAATGAACACTTTTAGTAATTGATGCTGAAGTGTATGCTCTTTGGTGCAGGTGCCATCCCCACCCCCCACCCCCAGCGTAAAACACCTATAACAAGAGAAGGGAATATCCTAGCACTAAATTAGGGTCACTATAAACAGTACTGGTGGAAGTGCTGTTTGCTAGCTGGCAAGGGAAGTGGTTCAGACCTACATTGTTTTAGGATTGCTTGCTTACCTCTCTCTTGATAGGGAGTTCCCAGTCCTGTGAGAGGCTGAATGCAAACTTACTGAGGACTCTGCAATGGAATTCACTGCCAGTTAGGGTTTAAATGAAGATTATGCATACACCGGCAGTCAAAGCAGTTCAACCAAAATACCAAAATTAATGGGCCTGACATATCCAGGTATATTTACTTTATTCTGTTATTACGCTGGAAATACTGCACTTTGTATACAAACTACTTTTTTCAACTTAATAGCAGGGAGGACTGAGAGGGAGTTTCTGCCTGTTAAACGAACCACAGAGAAAGGGACAAGGCATTCTGTATTACCTTGAGCACCTGTCTATATATTTGCAAGCTGTTCTCTGCAGCAAGATTTTTTTTAAATTCCCAGCACCTCCTTTGCTTGAAGTCTGAGTGTGCTAAATGCCACAGACCACCAAAATACAACTGTACAGTGCCTCAAGAATACTGTGAGTATATGCAACACCTCCCCCTATTCTCTATCCAGCTGTAAGAATCCTCCTATTTACCTAATCAAAGTGAACACCTCCTGGCCTGCAGGTGTTAAGGAAGCATCCCTTTTCTGAAATTAGTAAATTATACAAAATGCACTAATAGGGCAAACTGGTGGGGCGGGGACTTCTCACAAGCTTTCAGATGAGAGATGGAATGAGGCACTGGAATGACAGCTGATACAACTCCATGTATGGAAGAGACAGAGAAATTGCTGCCAAGGCAGGGAAAAGAGATGGTTTCAGAACCCCCAATTTCATAGTACCAGAACATAATCAGAAGGTAATCCGTTTTTTCCCTGATCAGGCCCTGCACAAGTCAACTACACTAGCTTCCTTTATGCTCCGCTTTCCAGCCTCTGAATCTCAGGTTTGCCTGTCCCTTATAGTTAACCTCTTGTGATGCCAGGAACTGTGAATAACAATCTCTACATTATCCCTCCACGTTTGTAGAAATCGCCTCTGTCAGGAAGCTAAAAACTGGTATAGGTTTTGAAACATTTGTACTACTACAGGCATATTCCAGAAGTCTTGAGCTTGAGAGTGCAGAGCAAGGGAAAAGGAAAGGCTCAAACCCACCTGAGCTCACATTTGATCTGTACCCAGCCAGGGCTGCGCAGGAATGACCAGGGATGAAACCATTTCTCCACTGTCTGCAGGCTAGAGCACAACACCTCCAGCCATAGGTGCAGCACCTGCTCACTGCAAAAAAAACCACCAGCAGTTACCAGCACACACCACTGCAAAGTGTGCGAAGCAACAACCTTCTGATGGTGCATGGCTGATGCCTCTTCCCCACTTCCATTTCCTACTCTGTGCCAACAAAGTAGCCTCTAAAGAATGGAACCTTACTTGAGTCCAATGCAGATGAGAGAGCGAAGCTTCACATCCATTTGAGCATGTGCTGCATCATGTGACATATTCACTGATTGCACGGCCTGCCAGAGGGAAAGCGGAATTATTTGGATTTGAATTTCGTAGCCGCACAGTCAACCTGGGTCATGTATCTTACTGCAAGCAGGAACAATGGTGCAAACTTACAACAATGACATAACCACCATATTTCACACATAGCACTTGGTCTCTAGAAGCAGTGCTGAAAAGGACAGGGCTTGCATTTCTCTACAGTGTCATCTGCTGGAAACAGCTGGCACTGTCAATTCTGTAGTGAAAGGACAGACTGAACTCTACTTTCTCCTCAGAAAGCCTTCTATAGAACTTGTACTACCTTATGTTATCCAAGAACCTAAATACTCACTCGATAAAGCAGCTCTTCTGGAGTTAGAACTTTTCCATCTTCATCCAGCCTAAAACAGTAATGCAACAGATCTAGCATATATCATGAATGGCATCTTTCCCTGCCCAATATCATACTTTATTATGGTAATTCTCCACTAAGCACATTCTCAGTAGCCAATGGACATTTCACCAGAGATGGCCACTTCTCTTGAAATCCTTTGAGGACACAGCAGCTCCAAGCAGGACAGCCTCAGCCTCCTCCAATTACGAATCACTACAGCTGTCACTGCCTATCCTCCCCACCCACAAGAAAACGTGAAAGACAAGAAGGAGAGCTTCACAATAGAGCAGTAGTTGATAAACCAAAAACAGCTGACTTGTTTGATTAAGGAGAAAACCTTTACCTGTATGTTTTACAGAGCACAAGACGGGAATACACAGAGTCAAAGTCTCGTTCTACTTCACGCCCAGCAGCCTAGAGAAGAAGACATGCACAGTCTGATCTACGAGTTACTGGTATTTCCATGGCTCTTCCTAGTAACTGACCTCAGGAAGGTATTTCCCCCTGTATAGTATATTTCTGAGAAATCAAATGCCTCTTTGCATCACCATCCTTTCTTGGATTCTATGTGCCTGGGACTGCAAAGGCAGAACTTTTATTCATGTATTCGCCGGACAGCAAGTACTTTTCTTACCTCTTCAATGAAAAGCCAGGGGTGGCAGGGCCCCCCCAGCAGAGATGGCCTCTTCAGGCCATGTTCAAATATGGCCTTCACGGCTGGGCAGAGTGTCCCCCGAACCAAGTCTGTCACACCTTCAGTGACAGAGTCATCTCCAGCTATGGAATACTGGGGGGGAAATGATTGCAGACTATTGTTAATACTCCAGAGAGGACCCAATCTCCAGAATGGAAACAAGATGAACAGAATTTGGCCATGCAATCTGCAGATGTTGTTCCACATGCCTATATCTTTGCTTCATGACCACGCCCATAGTTGGCATCATCATCATGATCCACTGGTCACCTGTCTAGTGCGTATATGGATGGAGCTTTTTCAAAACTTTTTCCTTCATTCCCACACACTCAGCAAGTGGACAATGTCAAATCCATTTCTCATAAATCTATTAAATTCTTCCATAGTCTGCTTTGGAAGGCAGGACGGGAGATAAATCCAATAAACCTAAACCTTTTTCTCCAGACATCTGGTGCAAGCTTGGATTTGTCGCTTACTTCTATGTCCTCTGCTTCTCCTACTTCCCAGAACCATTAAAATGAAGAATATGCTGAGCTTCCTCAGAGTGAGGCTATATGGAAGGGTTTCATTTTCAGGAGGACTCATGGATTGTCCTTGGGCTACTTGCACAGGATTCCTCAATTTATTCACCTTTTATACATTTATGCAGTCTCTGTTGCATGGCATCAGCCCCACCAGCAAGTCTGTCACAGAAGAACCAACCCATGTGTATGAAAAGCAGTAAAGGGTGGTGGTATAATCAGATTCTGGCACACACAATATTAGCGCACAAAGAGGGGATTGTCAGTAGCCAGGAAGAAAGTTTACCTCTTTGCTCCGTTCATCTAGGACCTCCACAAACTTCGCAGGAAACCAGCCTAAAAGAGAATAGGAAGGGGGAAGACCACAATAAGCACCTGCTTATTACTAAAAACCAATCCATAGAAAAATTTTGGCAGCAGCCTCTGAATAAAAACAGCAAGTAATGTGTAGGGTATGGGCTCACAAGGGTAGCCTGTGCACAAGAACAGACCCCAAATACTTTTGGGAAATGCAACATGGCATGTGGGGCCGTCATTCACCATTCCACTGTTGGACTAGAAGTGTTTACACTCACCCCTCAGGCCATTCAGCTCTCCCACCCAGCAGTGCTCATCCTTCTGGGAAATTATCTGTAGGATTTAAAAGGTAAAACAATTACTTGGCCACAGATCAAACAGTGAAACACAGGAGCAAATAAAGAAAAAGCTGGCTCCAAAGTGACACCTGACTGTTTTTCATCTTGTTTGCTGATATACATGGAGCCTAATTGGAATGATGTGTGGGCACCCCTGTCTGTTATGGAGGATGTGCCACTGGTTCTGAAGATGACTACAATTATGAGGGCTGAAATTAGGGCTGTTCCTCCCTGCCCCCACCTCTTAGCCAATTTCTGCATTTAGCTTTCTTTTCATTCAACTTGCTTTACAAGTTCTCCTCTGACACCACGTTTCAAAAGCTTACAGTTCCCCACAATCATCCATACTATATACATATATCTTCTCATAAACGTCTTTCTTTGCAGTCTATTCTACCATAACTATTCTGATTTCAGTTCCTTCACTGGATCTTTCATCCTCTGCTATCTTGTATCTCAGAAAATTAAATGTAAATTCTATGTACTCAACGTATTTAACATTTATTTAAAATTTTATACACATGCATGCACATTAGAAAGGGGTGGGGCCCCCAGGTTCTTAGCACTGATATGTTTGTCTAACATGTTTATGCTGTAGTTAAAAAAAAAATCACTCATTGTCTTGTAGCTGTATAATTCCAAATGTTCCTGCATGATGCTCCCACCCCAAAACTCATACCGTGATGATATCATTCTTGCGGAAGCCCAATTCATCATCATCATGGCGCTCAAAATCCAGCAGTGCCTTGGCACGTCGCCGCCGGTTCTGGGAACATGCCACGTAACTTTCATGATCTCGTTGGTGGCTCTCCATGGTATAATCTGGAGTTAGATCCTGATTGGAGAAGGACAAGAGTTAGCCATGTTAAATGAAAGAATTCTTTCTCTACCCCAGGAAACAGGTTCTCAATTTAACATTATACAACCTGCACACAGTGCACAGCAAAATAAGCACAGGCCATGTCATAATCTTCTGCCCAGGGAGACCTTTTTGTCTCACTTACTATGCTGAAACTCTTGGGATCCACACACTGGAAATGCCGTGCCACTTGCATGATGGCCTCACGTAAGTCTGCTACCAGCTCTGTTTGTTTAATGTTCTTAGCCTTCAGTGCCTCCACATCATCTTCCCCTAGAAATAAAGGAGAAATAATGTACAGAGAAGGAAATATCTCAAGCAGGGTGCAAAGGTGATAGCCTTCCCTTAGCTTGTTCCTAGCATCCAGCACTAAAAAGAATACTTCATCTGTACATGGGGGTACCAGTAGTGGTTGACTAGATTTACCTTTCATTAATCTAATCCTTTTTAAAAAGACAACTTATCTAAGCTGGTAGCCATCACCATCTTGTGGTGCAAGTTCCAAAATTGTGTGGTTCAAAAAAAGGACTCGCTTCTCTCTCCTCCAAGCCCATCACAAATGAATTTTATCTATATGACCCCAAGTTCTAATATTCCAAGACAGGGTGAAACAGCAGTCGTCCACCTCTCCCTTAGTAATAGCTTTCCTGAGGTTAAAAAAACAAAAAAAATTAACTTAAGAAAACACCCAAGCAGGGCTGGCCCTGCCACTAGGCAAATTAAGCAATTGCCGGGGGCCCCAAACTGGGCACCCCATGCGACTTGGTGATGTTATCAGTGCAGGGAGGGGGGTGGGGTGCCAGACAGTCTAGGCCAGCCCTGCACCCAAGTGACAAAGCCAAGTTTTAGGTAGAAACTCAGTCCCATCTAATGCAGGCTGTATGATTCCTGAATACCAGATAGTATTTGCCTGCTTGAATTAATTTTCATTTTATTCACCCTCACTCAGTCACTGGCTCTAGATACTGGCTCCAAACCTCTAGAGCCACCCTTGAAATCACTGGAAAGGTAAGACAGAGCTGAATGTATCAGCATACTGATGGCATTAGACTGACCCTTATCCCTTGCAATTTAATATAACTGTTGGAACAACATGGGGGACAAAAATGGCCTTTTATGGCATCCTGTGAGTCAGAAGTCATGGGGTGCAACAGTAGTTCCCCAGCATTACCTTCTGGAACTCACTCCAGGAAGGACAGGAATAACTGCAAAGCTGCCTCCTGTCCTCTCCCAGTGACGTAATTCAGAAAATACTGCAGTAGCTGGTACTGAAATCAACAAGAATAGACTGAGACAAACTCTTATAGCACAAGTTGTCCAACAGGGCAACCAAGCTGGAAGCCAGATTGAACAGAACTTGGAATAAGCGTTTCTGTTGCTCTTTTCTGTACCAAAACCCAGCTCTACAGACTTTTCTAAACATGGGGCAGCAAAGAGGTATATAATGAGCTGCCCTGAATTCTACAAGGCACCTGGATAATAAATGTTTTTAAATAACTGAATAAATAAAATAATGATTCATGGTTTTGCTGTTTCCTTTTCCATCCCTTTCTCAGTTCTTGCCCCTTCCTGCTGCACTACACTTAGTTACAACAGACCTTCTTTATTCAGTCTCTTTCCACATGAATGCCTGCCCTGACACTATGCAATGAGAAGGACTGAAGAGGGCGAATACAGCATTCTTCAAGGCACATTATTTTTGCCTAAAAGGACAGAAATCTTCTCCACCTTCTCCAAGACACCACAAGAGAGAAAAATGTGCCAAAAGTTGAGTCAAATAAGGGGGTGTATATATTGCAAAATGTATTATGGAAAATCAGTAAGGGTTCTAGAGGCTTAAAAACATATGACATTATGGTGGCTGTGGAATAGCCTTGAGTTGAAGAACAGACAAGTGGGTCCATCAGCAAGGAAGGCAGTTTCTTCATTCCTCTTGTGTGTGACTGTGTTTGTCTCAGAAATGTCCTTTTCTGGACTTTTACAAGGTCAAAAATAGTTTCTGGGGCTTCATCACAGTCACTGACAAGACCTCCTCTTTCCTGCTTACACCAAAGTACACCACTTCTATATTGCATGCCTCTACTTTTCCTGTTTTCAAAAATAATCAATCTGGGACAGGGGCAGGAAAAAAAATCTGCACAGGCATCCCAAAGGCAAGCAGGTGCCTGGCACAATTTGTTCTACATACAGCTACTGTCTTGTGTAGACATACATGGCACTTCACCCTATCTCAAACCTTTCAGCTGCTCTGTCACCCCACCCCACCCCATGCCACCATGTGTATCTATTCTTACCAAAAAGCAGTGAAGTGATACCAGACTTCCTGCGCTGTGTCCTGCGCCGTACAATCTGCATGAAGAAGAAGACTGCAGATTTATATCCCGTCCTTCTGTCTGAATCAGAGACTCAGAGCGGCTTACAATCTTCCATAGCTTCTCCCCCCACAACAGACATCATGTGAGGTGGGTGGGGCTGAGAGGGCTCTCACAGCAGCTGCCCTTTCAAGGACAACTCCTATGAGAGCTATGGCTGACCCAAGGCCATTCCAGCAGGTGCAAGTGGAGGAGTGGGGAATGAAACCCGGTTCTCCCAGATAAGAGTCCGCACACTTAACCACTACACCAAAATGGCTCTGAGGAAACTGAGAGGAAAACAGCAAAGAAACAGACTGGCTAGTGTGGGAAAGCAGATATTTTAAGCGGCTCAAGGCTACAGCCAGGAAATGGGAGGCAGAGAAAAGGAATGCAGGCAGGAGGACCAGACAGAGCTGGTGGTAGGAATGGCAGGGCTGGGAGAAGGACTGCTGCCATCTCCCCCTCCCAGCATTTGGGAATCAATGAAACTGCTGCAGTTAGTTCTGCATCCTGGCAGAGCAGAAGGTGCCTGTCACCATGGAACCATCACCAGCTGCACACTCTGATGTGTCCTTTCTGCTACAGACATGGAGAAGGATATCAGCTGTCACTTTGGAGGTGTCAAGGATGAGACTTGATGCATCTCACTGATTTCAGTTCCTTGTTGTAAACCAACTTGAACCTCATATGAGTGGAAAGGCAAGGCAAGATTCAAGTATTTCAAATCAATATAAACAACAAGGAGAGCATCAATGAATCAAAGTTTGGGACCTTTCTACAACAAACCATTATTACTGCCTCCAGCCAATAGGACAGCTGAAGCCAAGAAAAAGCAAAAGTAAGTTAGTACTGCAAACTAGCACTCCTTAAAGGTTTTGCCAAATAACCTTTGACAGGTTAACAGAAGCACCAGGGTTCAGCAGCTGCCCTTGGTCTGCAATGAGGTAAGCAAGGTGCTTGCAACGCTGTGTCTCCACTGCCACATCTGTCAGTGATCCAGCAACACGCATGGCCTCCTGCAGGAGCACATCTGGATCCTCAATCTGAGAAGGGATATCTGAGAGAGTGTTGAAGATGGACGCAGAGTTCTCTGACTGGATTAGTTCAGCTTCCTGTGTTAGCAAGAAAAAGTCGTTCTACATATTATGTGCTAATCATGCTCCAAAATGATTTCACATTTCTTCCTGTTTCAGCATCTGTATCTAATGCTACTACCATTGTTATTCCCACAACACAGGTGGGAATTTTTCTCCCTTTGCCAATTTCACTCACTTAATTCCAGGGAAGATTACATTTCTAACACATCAGAGGCCCCCAACCTTTTTGAGCCTTTAGGCACCTTTACAATTCTGACATAGCATGGTGGGTGCAGCCACAAAATGGCTGCCACATCTTAGCTTCAGTTAGGCAGTGAAGATCCTTGTATGGTTATGACAGCAGCTGCCAAATCAGTATTTAAAGATCTGCACAGCCAGTCTAAGCTCTAGCAGTGAGTCAGAAGCAGTGTTCCCTCTAAGCTGTGGAGTCTTGTGAGCAAAAATTCTACTTTGTGAGCTACTGGCATTAAAGTTGTGAGCAACTGCATAAATGAGTTTTCTCTAGGGCCATTTTTCCTGAGCTGAGACAAAAATGTGTGAGCTGGAGGCTAAAAAATTGTGAGCTGACTCACACTGGTCAGAAGCCCTGGCCCCACCCACTTTCTCAAAACACACTGGGCACCAGGAAAGGTGTTGGTGGGCACCATGGGCATCACATTGGGACCCCTGCAATACACTTTTGCACCAGAAACCTGCCAAGAACAGCCTAATGAGTCATTTCTGCTTGGAAGGCAGAACTAGTTGTATCAAGCACTAGAAACTACTGTGCTGCCCCTTTAGTTTTGGTTCTCTTAAATCTTATTTATACCTATTATGTGCAAATCCTACAGAGTTTCAAGAACCCTTCCTTGCAGCAGCTCTAGCAGTACATGTTACTGTGAACTCAAAGAAACATTTACAGAAAACACAGAAAGACTACCCATTGCTCCGATCAATTAATATTTACATCAAAACTCACAAGTTCTTTTGTCAAGCTGCATGCAAAGGGATCCATTTATGCTGCACAGGAGTTCAGCTGCCTCAGAAAAACAAAATAGCTGCACCAGCACCACAGCATGAGATAGCCAAAGGGGAATGATTTCTGTTGGCCCACTAAATCTGCTCAGTACAAGCATGTCCTCCGCTCGTGCAGAAAATGCCTGTAGCCAAACCTTTTGAGCATCAACCTATCAATAGTGTCATTGGCTTTGTGTCTTCCACCCAAAAAATGAAGCGTAGGAGGGTTTTGAAATTTCAGCAGTCCCACAATTTCTATACGAATTTGTTGGCATTACTCAGGAGATGGGCTAGGAAGGCAATAGGGGATGGTAGGAGGCAAACAAGAGTCACAGTGTGCTCTTTTGAAAGAGCACATTTTTCATCTTTGCCTTATGCTGCCATCTTCAGAAGACTCTTACTGATAAAAGGACCTCATATGGAATACTCATTCCGTAACAGAAGTGTATAGCAGGGGATGAAGGAATGCTAGTTACCTTCATGCTGAGCATGCCCAGTGTGGTCTGGAAGAGAACTATTGAGCCCTGGTAGAAGAAGAGGTCCCAGATTCGTAATAACAGCTTGATGTGCACGACACTGGCAAATGCCGTAAGGAACCAGTGCAGAGTGATCAAGGACAGCTCTGTGGGTGGAGACAAAAAAGAAAAGCATGCAGCTCCCATTTCCCAGTCCCTTCCTTCCACTCTCAGCATCAAAAAAGAAGTATCGTAATTCTTTCCTCTGAATAAGCCATCCTCTTAGCATCCACATAATGAGCAAATACTGACTTTCTTTTAAAGGGTTCATACACATAGGGATTCCACTCTCATTCACACACAAATTTCAGATGCAAAGCCCACACATCTACAGAATGGTATGAAATAGCCCTTGGGGCTCCAAGAGAGCTTTGCCCTTTAGAACAAAAACAACCCATTTTCAGAAGAATGTTCACACACACCTGCCCACTCCAAGTTGGAAATGACTGCTGTCTCACATGTCACATCACAGTTTCCCCTGGCGGCACAAGTAGTAATGCTCATATTATCAACTGTGGGAAGATCTTAAAGCCTAAACATCATTGAAGAGGCTTAAGTAAGCAAATCACCAGCTTTCCACTTCAATTCTCTCATTCATTCTGAATTTTTAAAAAGTGTGATCTTGAGGACTGCAAAGCTCGCCATTCATTTTTAACTACTTCCTGTTTCTCCAGCAAAAAACCAAAATCCTTAGTATGCACCTCTAAAGTGTGAAAGGAATTACTGCCTTGCTTTCAGTCTGCTCAATTTGTGAGACAAGATGGGCTCATGGTGGGACCAGCTCTGTGGGCCAAGGAGAACTCTCACCAATGTCATGCTCCTGGAGAAGTTTGTCCAGCCGTGGCAGGTACTGCACGATGAGATGACGTAGGACACGTTGGTCGGTTTGCACTCCTATCAGAGTAGTGCTGAAGTAGGAGGCAGGCACCAGATCTTCAATGATGGCGCACATCATCCAAAAGGCATCTTCCTCCTCCAGGAACAGAAGCAGGGAAGCCACTACCTAGCAGAAGGGAAGGGAAGACCCAAAGGAAGAGGCATAATACACATTTGCACCCACTGATGTTTCCTCCACATTTTGAGAAGTGCAATTTCCAGCCTTGCTATTTCAAAGTGGCTAGCATGGATTCATTATACTGCCAGTAACTGTAAGTACAGGAGGAACCTATTCTTTATTCCTTCTATAGTCAGAGACCAAGTCAAAGCACACATTATGTGGACTATAGGGATGCTGCTCTGTGGCTTCTGGTGTACAGGGTATCTTGTTGCACTGCTGCCCATCACAACATGCGTTACTATGTCCCCCTGACACTCCATGGATCCCCAGCAGGAAGAGAGATTCTCTCTAATACGGCAACCATCCCTGAAGTAAGCCATTTGGCATGCTACAAGGTGGGAACACTCACGGCCAGAATAGCAGGTGATATTTTGTTCACTCTGTGAGAGCTATCCTCAAGTTAATTCATTTTATTTATTCAATTTAACACTGTATGTTTCTGCTTGTACTGCTACCCAAGAACTCCTACTCAGACTCTGGAACAAGTCCCCAGGAGAAACTTGCATTCTAGTCTTCAAAGCTGATTTACCATGCCAGTGCCTTGACAATAGCCAATTTCTGGGTACAGCCAAGCCAGCCCTCGTAGTATCCTGCGTAGCCGTGGCACCCCAATGCTGTTCATGTTGGAGAAGCAGGCATTGCTGGGCATGGTGCGAAGCAGGTCCTTCTCAATCTAACAAATAACAAGAATAACATTATGTAATTAAATTCCCAATATGCCATTCAATCTTCTTTTCATTCGGTATCCTGCCAACTTCCACTGAATTTCCTGCTACAGTAGGCCTATACCTTGAGCTTTAAACTTCCAATTAGAGATGGCACAGAAGGCCTGCAAGAAAGAGCACACAACCTTCCACTGGTTCAGGAATCTCTCATCTTAAGTGCCTCCTCAAGAGTGAGAGGAGATTGAGTTTCTCTTAGCACACACACATTTCAAATATACACCATATGATATCTGGCTTGCGGGTCTTTGCAGAGCAGAGGTGTATATCTCTAAAATCCTCCCCAACCACTTTAAACTATCACTGATGGCAGCAACTGTGTCCTTAAGGGGGACAGTAGGGGGCTGCCCTTTGCCTCAGTTTCAAGAACTGTCCTGTGCACCACTACTTCAAGCTTCTCCTCCTTCCTACATGAGGCAAATAAATCTTTTTAAAAATACCTCTTTCTGTAACAAAATTGAATTCCAGTAGGGTGGGTAGGAAGTTAAGTCCAAGCCTCAGCCTTAGAGGCCTATGCACTATCAGTGATGGCCGGGTTCCAAAGAGGCAATCATACTACTAGGAACGGCATCCTTCATTTTGAATGCAGCCTCATCTCCATCCAGTTGGCTGTGCTAACTTACACCCTTTTCATGGGGCTGCCTGTCGTTTTGTGGATCACTTAGGGCTTGTAGTGAAGGAGATAACCATGCCGTGCTGAGCATGGACCTTAACACCTTGTATTATAATTCTGTTCCACGTTTTGTCCAATATTTATAGCCAACAGGCAGTTCTTGAGTGAAGAACCCCATTAATAATACTAGTTACCGCCTTACTACCTCACCAGTTGTTGCTCAACAGAGTTTTATGTAAAATATGTTCCTGCAGGATAATTAGCCTGTGCTGTGCAGCAAATGGACCTGTGGTTGGGAGAAATGCTAACAGTGCTTCCAGACACTAACGTGGAACATTCCCATTTTCTAAAGATAGGCCTTTTTTGTTGACTGCAATGCATGATGAAGGCAAGTGCATGCTTGCATACACAAGTTCACTCTCTTTGTACCACAAATATTTTACCCTGTAGAGGTGAATCCTTTCCCATCTGTATCAGGAGGAAGGCTGCAACCCATTCCCTCCAAGCTCACCTTCAACTGAGAAACCGCTCTCAATTAAAACAGGGCAACCCTTTCTCTTTCCCCCACTTCGACTTTGTTACGCACACACACACCCCTCTGACAGAATGCCCTTTATGAACCTCAAGCACTAACCCACTGGGAATTACCCACTTGTTTGGCAGCAATAGTCTCATCGTTTGAGCTGTTTTTCACAATTTCTCGATAAGACAGTTCTGTATTTCTTTTCTTGTGTAGGGCTCCTGATAGTCGCATCCATAGCTGAGGAAAACAGAAGTGTTACAAATAAGACACCGGATTTTGAGACAGGAGCAGACTCTCCTCCTTTCTCCATGAGTATCCAAAACCACCTCACCTGTGGCCTCATGCTGTGTGGAATGCCAGCCAACACCAATAACCGCAGCTTATCTGAGCGTGGAAGTGTGACTTCAATCTTGTCCCAAGTGAGGTCTCCCACATCATGGTTGTGTGTAAACTCTAAATGGGCTTGCCATTTCAGTCTCTGTTGGGGCTCTTCAGTCAACGGGATCCCCAGGAGCTTGCTGGAGTTTGGCTCAGCTCCATCTGCAGCAAAACACCCAAGTTTTAGACAGGGGAAGAAAAGGAGGTGGCAGTTGCTTCCTATATCTAAAATGCCCAGACCAGGGGTGTGCAATTTTCCTCATGTTCCTCATGACTGAGGTGTGCAATTTTTTTCTCACTGGTATTTTTTTGTTTCAGTCTAGTGTACCTGAAAATTGTTGGGATTCCTGAAAAATCCAGCTTCAAATACCAGTATTACATTTGGATCTGGGATTTTTCAGAAAGCATGAAATTTTTCAGGTCCAATAACACCTGAAGAGAAAAATGCCAGTAAAAACTACCAGCCTGATCCTGGGGAATGGCTTGGCTTTTCCTGTAGACCAATTTAAATCAAGCTGCAGGAGAAGACAGTGCAGAGCTGTGCTGGTGGGAAGCGATCAGCTCCCCTGGGGCACTGCCAATCCCGACTGAGCTGCCCTCTCCTGCCACCTAGTCTAAACTGGCAGCCTGAAAAGGCAGCACAGAGCTGTGCTGATGGGGGGCTCTCATCTCCCTGCCACCCCAGCTGATCCTTGGGCTGACTTTGTTTAAAGGGTCTGCATAAGACTGCCTGGCAAACATCTACCACCAATTCCAAATATATCTGGGATTCTCTCAAGTTTTCTTTCCAGTTTCCAGAGAAAACTCGGATACATTTGGAAAGCCAAAATATATTTTTGGCTCAGGTAGATCTGAATGCACACCTCTAGCCCAGACTTTTCAATACAGAAACTGAAAGCAAGTCATAAGGGCTTCTGAAGTGGGCACAGTGATTTCCAAATTTTAGGATACAAAGACATTGCAGTTGCCATTATAGTAAACAGTTCCTCATGACTGAGGACTCTTTACATCAATTAGTTTAACTGCATGCAGCAAAATAAGAAAAATACTACCAATATTTCATTTTCATTAATTCAATTATTTAGACAGGGATATTCTTCACAAAACAGAACGGATTCCTAACCTGGTTGGCTTAAGCTGAGCTGACTGAAGCTGAACCCGACGAAGACAGAGGTTCTTTGCCTGAGTCGCGGCAGTTTGGGCAGGGAAAACCCCTTGCCAACTTTTGATGGGGCGCCATTGATAATGGCATCCAAGGTCAGAAGTTTGGGGGCCTCCCTGACGATGGAGGCCCAGAAAGCAGCAACTGTGAAATCCGACTTCTTTCACCTTAGATGGGCGAAACAGTTGGTTCCTTTCCTTGACCGTGGCGACCTGGCAACTGTGATTCATGCAACGGTCACCTCGAGACTGGACTACTGTAATGCCCTCTACTTGGGGCTGCCTTTGGCGCGAACCCAGAAACTTCAGCTAGTGCAGAATGCAGCTGCTAGGCTGCTACTGGGGTGGCCCAAGTGGGAGCACATACAGTCAGTGCTGCAGAAACTGCACTGGCTACCAATAGTGTACCGGATTAATTGCAAAGTGCTGGTTATTACCTTTAAAGCCCTATATGGCTGAGGACCCGGTTAACTGAGGGACCATCTGTCCCCACACGTTCCCCAGAGTGTACTGAGATCTGGATCCCAACATCTCCTAGTGATCCCCGGGCTGAAGGAGACGAGACTGTCGATCACCAGGGATTGGGCCTTTTCAGTGGCAGCCCCCTCCTGGTGGAACCAATTGCCGGAAGAGATTAGTGCCTTGCGGGACATTGTTCAGTTCCGCAAGGCCTGTAAGACCGTTCTCTTCCGGCAAGGCTTTAGTTGACTGTAGGAGAATCCTGGAAGAATGGAACAACTGTCGTCTTGAGAATGAGTAACATCTAATCTTGCGCCAACTGTATACTGTTTTTAATTTATATTTTTAATGATTTTACTGATTTTATTGATTTTATGATTGCGATCATTGTTCTATGATCTGATGTAAGACGCCCTAAGCCTGCCTCGGTGGGGAGGACGGGGTATAAATCAAATTAAACCTAAACACAAACGACACCTATATCATATAAGTTATGAACTGTGCATAGTGAGAGACTTAAACGTTGTTGGGTTTAATATGAGGCAGAGGAAAAGCCAAGGGCCTTTGGCATGTAGGTGAAAAGAGGTTCCTTCTGGATTCTTTCTACTTGATTACAGCACACATGGCAGCACAGGCCTCTCATCCTGATTGTCACTTGCATGTACTTCAGGACTTGTGTACATTTCTAACTCACAGGTTACAAAATTGACATATTCAGGCCCGCCCTTATGCAGTGGAGCCTATTGCAACTTTCCTCCTGCACACAGACAGGAATGATTTCTGCTCACTCCACAGCTTTTTCCAGTGATGACCTTTTAGCCTGTATGCTGCTGTAGCGTTTAGAGTTACCAGACTAGGATCTGGGAACCCAGGACTGAATCCCTACTCTCTCATGGAAGCTTGGTGGGTGACTTTGGGCCACTCACACACATTCGGCCTAACCTACCTCACAAGATTGCTGTGATTATAAAATAGAGAAAAGGAGAACAATGGAAGCTGCTTTGGATCCGCATTATGAAGAAAGATGGGATGTAAATAAATGGTGGCATGGCCTCTCTGGGAATGCCAGCAAGCCTTCTGCATTATTGTTGGACTTGGCCTGATTTTTTTGGCGCAATACTATTATTGTCAGGGCTGATTTACATAGTTTTAACATGGTTTTTGTTATTACTGTAGTCTGGAACAGTTTGACTTTGAAAAGGGCATATTAACACACTTGTTACACCAGGTCATCTTTCACAACAAAGTGATTTCAAGACACAATGAAAGAGATTGTGTAGCTAGGAGTAGAAGATTTAGACCTTGTCATTTATCACATCACAAAAATGAGGAGATCTTGCCTTCTTTGTCTACTCGGAAGCCAAATTCATCATATCGAAATTCGGGTTGCTCAACAGATTCTTCTTGCTGGAAAACAGAAGAACAGACCTGGTTTCCTTTGCTTGCCAGTAGATGGTGCAGCTGATCAAATACAAGGCTTTTACATGTTGCTGACATCCACAGTAAAAAAGGAAAACACTATTATGCTACAGCTTTCCTCCATAATTTTTCTTCCCAGATGTTTTTAGAGGTCTGCTACTGTCAGATGGAACCAGCAGAATGCTGACCAAACATGCCACGGCTTGCTTGTTAACCAGCTTTCATTCCTTTGGCTATATGGTCTTCAAGCATAATTTAAAGTGCTGGTTTTGATCTTCAAAACCAGAATAATTTGGAGCCTCAGAAAATGCCATCTTCCACAGGAGCCCCTGCCCACCAAGGATTTTAAGATTTACAGATGAGGCTCTGCTTGATGTCATTTTTCTAGGAGCCAAGACTCACATCCACTAGCAGCACAGTTTATTTTGATTGTGGTTCTAGAGACTTTGAAAGAGCTCTCCTTTATCTCATTACTTCCCAAGCACTAAGAATGCAACTAGAAAAATGCTTTTCATCTTGCTTGATGTTTCAGTGTTCTATATTTATTACATTTTTATATTGTTTTATTTTATGTGAACTATATTAGCAACATTTGGAATAGAAGGTGTAAAGAAATGCAGTGCACTCAGCCAATCTAATAAGGAAGGTTTGGAGGATGTTACTATGGCAGTTTTTTGCCAGCTTCTCCCAGTCTTCACTCACTTATTTTATCAAAATTGCACCTAAGATCTTCTGAGAGACTGCAGACCTGGTTATCACAAACACATTCTATATAGCCTTTCACATGTACATTTGTTAAACACAGAGGAACACTGAGGCCCACACAACTACCTTGTGTACCAATAAGATAGGCGAACTATATATAACTTAAATAAATACATGCTTCCCTGTTAGGGATGAGTGTGCATTCTTAGCATTCTGATGCAACCATTCTTCTAATTTAGACACCATTTTTTTCATATCAAAACACAAGCTAAAACCAGGATTTATATTACTATTACCTACCCTAATTTCATGTATAAATAAAGATTTACACAATACAAGAACTTGTGGGCATTCGAAGAAATTGCTGAGCAGTCAGGTTAAAACAGATAAAAGGAAGTACTTCTTCACCCAAAGGGTGATTAACTTGTGGAATTCACTGCCACAGGAGGTGGTGGCGGCTACAAGCACAGACAGCTTCAAGAGGGGGTTAGATAAAAATATGGAGCAGAGGTCCATCAGTGGCTTTTGGCCACTGTGTGACACAGAGTGTTGGATTGGATGGGCCATTGGCCTGATCCAACATGGCTTCTCTTATGTTCTTAGAATTTCTGCTTTAATCTGAAGGTTGTTATTGCAACAGATTCACTAATAGGAATGATCAATGTTCTTCCCTGCTGCTTTTGATTGTGAGCCCTGGACATTAGTGAGATAATGCATAAACAGCAATAATTTCCATGCAGACTGATTCTTATTTCCTCTTCTAGTGCAAGACATTCTAACATATTCTGTGTTTCAAGGCCAGTTCCCACTTTACATGCTTAAGCATGGATTCATAAAGACAGAGTATACTTCTCATCAAGTCTGAACAACATGCTTTTATATAAACTCTGGCACAGTCCATTTAAAATTCCCAGAAGTGGCAAATAGGAAATTTACCACTTCTGAGGCCTAGCTACTTGGATTCTTTTTAAATGGCAGGGATATTGTTCAGACATACATTTTTACCCCGATTTCTGTACCTAAAAAGACAACAGAAGTAAAGATCAGCCTTAATTTGCCTTTAGGTCTCCCATTAAATTCCTCCTGTTAAGTTTTCAATGGGCTAGGTATTCAGTTGTTCCATATCACAGTTAACTCATCAGAGGGTTAGAGACACCTCTGTGTAATAAAGAGGATTTCATAATGCAGCTGCTGAACCAGTTATTGAATGCCACGTATGCTATGCAATTTACCTGCAGGGATATATGAACATAAATAATCCACACACAAATTATTGCTTAGGATATTATTATTCTATAAGAAAAGAGAAAACATGAGGCACAAAATTGGTTATCTCCCCTATTGATTGTACCTGGGTGTATTTTGCCAGGATCTCCTGAGGCCATATACTAGGAGTGAGAGCAGAGAAAGGCCCACCAGCAGTAGGAGTGTAGCTTCCTATTTGTAAATAAAACCAAACAACAGAAAATGAAGCACAGGAGAACCACAAAAAATGCAGTTGCTATTAGCCAATCCTAATATATTTAAAGAGGCAGTCTGACCTATATTACTAACTTCTGTAGCTATACTACTCTGGATCAAAAATTGAAATATAAAAGTCTGGAGACATTTTTTTAAAGGTAAATATAAGAAGTAGCTGACTCATAGGAAACAGATGTGAAAATCATCTATAGCTCTACAAGCACCATTCTCCTGATTGATTAACAGCGCAATCCTAAGGGGGGGAGGGGCGAAAGTGCTTTGTAAGCCAACTAACTTCTACGCTGTCGTAAGTGTGAGTTGAACCATTCTAACTCCCTCCATGCTGGCACAAATAAGAATTGCGCCACTCTACACCTACCTCAGTGTACACCCGCTTATGGCTTCCAGCGGAGCAGTGCCCCGCCATGCCTACGGCACAACAGCAGCAGAGATTGCTATGCCGCCGCAGGAGGGGGTGGCCCCAGGGGCATGGCCAGTGTTAGTCGGCTTCCTAAGAACTTTCAGCTGGGGAACGCCCCCCCACCCCGTGAGAGGTGCAAAGTTACAACAATGAGAATGGTGGCATATCCCATAGAGACCCATGGATCCTGAAAACAAAGTTTGCTGCTGCTCCCGGCACAGCCTCAAAACCCCTTTGGGAGCTGACTAAACGGCACACCAATCCCCGCACACCCATGGCGGGACAAGCCCTCTCTATAGCACCCAATCACAGCCCCCCCCTTCTACAAAGCCTTCCACCCTGGCCCGCAAAACTCTTTAGGTAGGGTAGGGTGTGCAGCACGGGACTCTGCCGGGGAGCTCCCTGATGCAGGGACTTAGAGGGCCAGGGCACTTTGGTGGTGGACACTGCACAGCAAGGGTGCTTAGATAGTATAGGGTGAGCTCTTTGACTTGCAAGGAGGAGAGCGAGGCCTCTCCCCTGGGGCTAACTGCTCTTGTTTCCAGGTCTCAACAGGTACCCAGCCTCCGGAGGCTCCGAGTACGAGGATGGTCGCCCATGGCAGGGTAAGTGTGACTGTGCACCCCCAATTTCCTCTTCCCCCTCCAAGGCCGGGTGATGTGCAAGCAACTCCAGCACTTGGACCAGGCAGCAGGCTCAGGCAGGGGGCAGTTGCCTGTCCCCCTCTCCTGTGCTGCTGCTGGCCTCATTCCCTTGGTCAGTCCTCTGCTGCGTTCCCACCCCTGCAAAACCACTCCAAACAAAAGAGAAGGCTGTGTAATAGACACCAAAAAAGAACAATAAGCCCATGCAGGGCACACAGCCTGTAGTGCTGCAGATACTTATAAAATACTTATAAAACACTTTTATAAATTCATCAATGTTTTTAATCTTGTATGCTGTCTCAATCAAAATACTTGAAGCGGTACATGAAAAACATTTGCTTCATTTCCTGAGGACCCTTAAGGACACATACAAATTTGTGCACATTTTATAATGGCTCCATAGAGCTTCCACTGTTTTTTTTTTGTTTATAATTTTTTATTGAACTCCTAAGTGTGATCTCACATAAAAAGTAGAAAAGAGTGTCATAGTACAACGATATAGAAATCACTTAAGACATATAACCATATATCCTCAAGGAGGTTGCTTGTGGGTAAATCCAGTACTCAAGAAAAGAAAAAGGTACAGTAAACAAAAAACGACGGGAAGATATCCAATCTTCCCTTACAGTTATAATATAACAGTATAGCAATATAGCAATAATGCAAGTAATACTCTATTTTTCATGCTGTTCTTATAATACTTTGTTTTTTCCAAACCATGTATAGAGTTTATTCCATTTTCTGCTGGCTTCCTTTTTAGACTCTCCTCTTAATAAGTTGGAGAGTATGTCCATTTCGGCGGCTTGGAGGATTTTGTCAATCACCTCATTTATATCAGGGCAACTCTTTTGCCGCCAATATTTGGCAAATACTATCCTTGCCGCAGTAATCATATAAACCGTTATGTATTCGTCTTCTGAGGAGACTACTTTTTTTACTAAGGAGAGAAGCATCACCTCAGGTTTCATAGAGCTTCCACTGTTGATGCCTCAGTCCAAGAGTCCAAAAGTCCAAAGGTCCCTTGTGTGGTGGTCTTGCACGACAGGACACCGGTAAGACCATGTTTCCCAGAATCACTTCCTCAGGCGCATGCATGCTCCAAATTACATACTTTGAGGGACAATGCTGCCTTTACAACACTCTCATGAGCCCAGCACAGACCTCTGGCGTCTCCAAACGCCCCTGTGCTGCTCTCGGCCCCATTCCCTTGGATGACATGTCCTCTGCTGTGTTCCCACTCCTGGCAGGGCACGGGAGTCTAAATTATTTAGACAGCTCAAACAAGAGAACCAAGGGACACATCACCTGATCAAACAAATCTGAGAAAACAGTGATGTGGATTTCCTAGGGGGGGGGATTCTAGTGCCCAAAATGCAGCTTGACCTGATTTAGCATATTTAGTTTGGGTTTATATTTACTAAATGATCTTTTAAAAGTTTCCCATCTTTATTTGATACCCCAATAGTAATTATTTGAACTTGAAATATATTATTGTGAAAAAAAGAAATTTAATGTGATTTAACAATTATATTTAAATCCAAAGCTTTATGTAGAAATTATTTTATTGGAATGATACTTGCAAAATGTAAAGGCAACACAGCATCTACTTCCCTTTCATTTTTAAACCATGTTGTCAAATATTTTTTATTCTTGTCCAGTTGTCACCATATTCCTGCCTACTATCTATCAGCTTACATCTACCAGCTTCCTTCTTTCCTTGATTCCAGTAAAGATGCCACACAGTGGTTTGGATCCAGCAGTGATTTCTGGACCACAGCTTCCTCACCCCTCCCCAGCTGCAGCCCACAGTGCCTTGAAGGACAATGCTTCTCAGGAACCGAATAAAGGGGCAACTGGAGAAGTGCAGTGAAGGTGGAAAGACATGAAAATTGCCCCTTCCTCATCCACAAAAATCCTGTGTTGTATCCAAGTCCTTAGTTTTTCTTCTGCTCAAGCATTATAATGGCTACTTCACAGTAGCCAAAAGCACTAAAATGCCAAGAATCTAATGTAATCAACTTCCTAAAAATAACTAGCTTTGGTTTTGACGTCACTTTCAGTCTGATAAAGAATTTTAGCTTCCACTAACAGCACAGTTAATGTGGTATAATCATAGCCTGATTTTTATTGGAATTATATGTGTTTGTTGTGTTTCTTCCCTTACAAATCAATAACACATAAGTGTTCTCTCACACACAATTCCTCGGCATAATCACCTGAAAAACTGCTGGCAATACTATTTAAGATTAAAGCAATATTGATACTGGCAATACTATTTAAGATTAAAGCAGAAACTACCAAAGTGGGATTACAGCTGAACATCAAGAAGACAAAAGTGATAACTACTGAAAAAGTATACAACTTTAAGGTTGAGAATGAAGAAATATAAGTTGTTCAAGATTTTTTATTCCTTGGCTCCATCATCTGAAACCCTGAAAGACATGCCTGGACTGACACCCAAACAATGCACCCCTGGAATGTGATATAGCAATGTAACCCTAGAATGTTAGAGTTACCCTACAGCAATACCCATCTGAACTGGGATGGTCTCTTTTCTGCATAAGAGGCAAATCCGGTCCAATCTAAGCCTCTAGGCAGGCTGGAGTGACATCAAGTCTGGTTCACAGGCTTGGCAGACATTTTGGCTGTGCTGAAAGGCTAAAGAGCATCCATTTTCTGATCCTGGAAATGAATAGCTCCAGGCCCAGAGAAGGAAATAATGGGGAAAGCTGCAAAAATTCCTTCACACCTTTTGGCAACCTCTTTCAAGTCCTGTTCTCAAAACATAAAAACAATTTAAGGGATACAAGAGCCCCTGCAACACATAAACAAATGGTCTGTATGTATGGTCTGCTATTCCTCAAGAAAGACAGCAGAAACACAAAGGTTAAAGGCCAAGAGTCATATTGGTGTGTGACTGTGTGGTATATCTGTAACTTGGTTTCACATTTCTGCCAGGGAATCTGAGTTCTATAGAATCTCTATTTTTCTTTAATTACTGTTAAAGGCTATCAAAGTCAAACTATCTCCTGAACACGTGATGAATGGACATCCATCCTAACATGTAGAGAGAGATCTATCACCTCTTGTGAGCTTCAAAGGAACCAGCTTCAGCAATAACAGGGCCATAAACCCATTTGGCCAAACTAATTAAGATTCCTCTTTTGGGGGGTTGCAGCGTATGACACTCTGGGTTCTCAATGGATATTTTAATATGACACTGAGTTTCCATTGGATACTTGATATATGACACTCTCCTTTGTTATTGGACCTCTTGATATGACATAACTCACCCTAGAAAACAGGCCACCCTACCTGTCAAGAGCAGCTTCGTGTGCATCTTTCCATTCTCCCATCCCTCCTCCCCCCACTCTTCTCGGGAGGAATCTCCCTCCAGAGGTCTCTGGCCCTCTCTGATCAGCCTACTGTGCAAGGACAAGATACATTAACTTTTGACTCTAACAGCAAAGATTCCTAGTCAGAGAAAACAATGCAGTCGGGCTGGGATGCGAGAATAAGGGAGGAAAGCAAGACACCCAGGACTTTTTTGGTAGAAAAAGCCCAGCATGAACTCATTTGCATATTAGGCCTGGATGCAAAGTCAGCTGGAACTGCATTCCTGCTCTTAATAAAGCCTCCTTCCTATTCAGCTAACATCTATAACATCTGTAATTCCTCTTGTATGCTTGAAAATTATTTGATTGGGATGTAACTATTTGAAAATCATTTCCTATAATAAAATCCATTAATTTAACCAAAGGATTTTAAGTGGTCTATCTCCGTAAACATTGACAGAGATCCTGCTTTACCTCACCTCTTGCAGCTTGCCATTTTGAGCTAAGAAAAATTAATATTCCCCAATAAAATGCTGGTTGAAGTGATAACACATCAACCATAAGGGAGACTCCAACTAAGTAATCCAAAGGAGACTGAGACTGGGAAGGACAGCCATGAGGAGCTAGAAAAGATCCATAAGTGTAAGGAAGTGGTGCTGGCAACCAAGATCAAGTTAATTCATGCCATACTATGCCCCATTACTATGTATGGGTGTGAAAGCTGGACAGTGAAGAAAGTTGACAAAAAGAAAGCTGATTCCTCTGAAATGCGGTCTTGGAGGAAGTTTATGGATATCATGGACCACCAAAAAGACAAGTGGGTTCCAGATCAAATCAAACCTGAACTCTCACTAGAAGCCAAAATGAACAAACTGAGGCTAGAAGCCAAAACTCACTAGAAGCCAAAATGAACAAACTGAGGCTATTGTACTTCGGTTGCCAGAAGCCAGAAGTCAGAAGTGACTTGTCAGAACTTAATGCACACACACAAACATACACAGAATCAACCAACCATTCATTATTTTTATTATGAAGGAGTCAATAGATGCGGAACATTTTCTATAAAAAAATAAAGTACTGGGAAAAAAGTCCTTCCTGATCCTACGTAGGATGAACAGTTAGACTCCAGGTGAGAGCAAAGAACCCCAAGAGAAACCAGATGTTTGGTTTTGTGGCAGAAATCAATCACATCCAAAATCCCATTTCAATTTTGACATCTTCATGCTACATTTGAAGGAAAAGACCCCATGCTTCTAACATTTTGTAAAATGTGCAAAACAGAATTATTTAGGAGGGTATTCCTGTACAAAGCTGTGATGTAATCACTTAGCTCAGTAGGTGACGTGTACTAGGAATGAACTCTTTCCTACACTGCTTGTATTGTTGCTTTAAATGGATATGTTTGCCAAGTGGTGTACTTAAGGCTTTATTAAGAGCAGGAATGCAGTTCCAGCTGACTTTGCATCCAGGCCTAATATGCAAATGAGTTCATGCTGGGCTTTTTCTACCAAAAAAGTCCTTGGTGTCTTGCTTTGGTGTAGTGGTTAAGTGTGCGGACTCTTATCTGGGAGAACCGGGTTTGATTCCCCACTCCTCCACTTGCACCTGCTGGCATGGCCTTGGGTCAGCCATAGCTCTTGCAGAGGTTGTCCTTGAAAGGGCAGCTGCTGGGAGAGCCCTCTCCAGCCCCACCCACCTCACAGGGTGTCTGTTGTGGGGGAGGAAGGTAAAGGAGATTGTGAGCCGCTCTGAGACTCTTTGGAGTGGAGGGCGGGATATAAATCCAATATCTTCTTCTTCTTCTTCTTCTTTCCTCCCTTATTCTCGCACCCCAGCCTGACTGCATTGTTTTCTCTGACTAGGAATCTTTGCTGTTAGAGTCAAAAGTTAATGTATCTTGCAATCCATTGATTGCCTGGCTACAAGTAATAATAAGACATTTTATGAGCTGAGCTACACTGGGTAGAGAGTATGTTTGCCAACCCCATGGCTGGCGTGGTTAACCATCTGCCAAAGCTACAGATATGAAAGCTCAGAGGGAGAAGGTCAGAAGGTAAATATAAGAAGTAGAAAAAACTGGAAACTTCTCATTTTTACATCTTGTCATTTTATCGTTACTGAATCTAATTTAGATTTTCTCTTCTGATTTCTTTGTAGTAGCATTTTGCTATATTCTAAACTATCCTGGTAATATTCTAAACTATCCTGGATCGAGGCGGCTCGGAAGTATTGCTGCTGCTAGACCTATCGGCTGCGTTCGATATGGTCGACCATCGGCTGCTGACCCGCCGCCTCGCCGACGCAGGAATTCAGGGGCTAGCCTTACAGTGGCTCTCCTCCTTTCTTGAAGGCCGGGGACAAAGGGTGGCAATTAGGGGGGAGCTGTCTCAGAGACACCCACTTCATTGTGGTGTGCCTCAGGGGGCAGTTCTCTCCCCGATGTTGTTTAACATCTTTATGAGCCCCCTTGCCCAGATTGCACGGAGGTATGGGCTGGGTTGTCATCAATATGCAGATGACACCCAGCTCTATCTATTGATGGACGGCCGGGCTGGCGATGTCCCTGTAAATCTGGACCGAACGTTACAAGCCGTGGCTGACTGGCTCAGGCTGAGCGGGCTGAAGTTGAATCCGGCGAAGACTGAGGTCCTTTGCGTGGGCCGCGGCGGACCGGGAGGGGAGATTACCCTACCAGCTTTCGACGGTGCACCACTGATACCAGTGCGCAAAGTCAAGAGCCTGGGAGTGCTGCTGGAATCCTCTTTATCAATGGAGGCCCAGGTAGCTGCCACTGCTAGGTCCGCCTTCTTTCATCTCAAGAGGGCGAGGCAGTTGGCTCCATTCTTGGAGCGCAGCGACCTAGCAACTGTGATCCACGCAATGGTCACCTCGAGACTAGACTACTGCAATGCCCTCTACATGGGGCTGCCCTTATACCGAACACGGAAACTCCAGGTAGTCCAGAACGCAGCAGCCAGGCTGCTAATGGGACTACCACGGTGGGAACATGTGCGGCCTGGGCTGCGGGATCTGCATTGGCTACCTGTTGTGTACCGTGTTCGCTATAAAGTGCTGGTTATCACCTTTAAAGCCCTATATGGCCGAGGACCTGCCTACCTAAGGGACTGCCTCTCCCCATATGTTCCCCAGAGAGCACTGAGATCTAGCTCTCAGAATCTTCTAACAATCCCTGGGCCAAGAGAGGCTAGACTGAAGACAACCAGGGAGCAAGCCTTCTCGGTAATGGCCCCTCGATGGTGGAATCATCTTCCAGAGATGGTACGAGCAATGCGGGACTTGAATCAATTCCGCAGGGCTTGTAAAACATTTCTTTTCCAGCTGGCTTTTGAGACAGAACCTGGCTAATCTGATGTGTAGCTATTTAGCCATCTTGTGGATATTACAACTTACAGTATTTTTATAGCACCTATTTTTATCTATTTTATTCATTTTAAATTATTATGTAATTAACTATATCTAATAATTGTTATTTATATTGTTTTATCTAATTCATGGAATTTCCATGTCTGTGAGCCGCCCTGAGCCCGCCTCTGGCGGGGGAGGGCGGGATATAAAAATAAATTTATTATTATTATTATTATTATTATTATTATTATTATTATTATTATTATTATTATTAATGTTTGAGTAGCACAATGCATAAATATTTTTACATAACTAAATATTTCAGAACAAGAAAAGTTGAAAATCCATTTGAGCCAATTAATGAATAAAGCATAAAGTTCTTATATACAGCAGTGTCAGGGGGGAAAAGACACACATTATGCTAACTGCTGGAAAAAGAACCATCCTAAGAACTAGGATTTCATCAAAGTATACATATGCATTATATCCCAACTTGGATAAAGGTACTGATAATACTATATTGCCGGGTTAAAAGCACATGAACAGCACTATCCTAAGCCCAGTTTGAGTGGATCAGGACAGTAACTAAGCCCTATATGCTGGCACTGAGCAGTGTTGGTAACGTGTCAGGGCAAGAGTGAGGCTTAGTCAGCACCCTAAGCCTCTCTAGCCCCAGTCATACCTCCATACCGATGTAATGTTTACCTGGGTTGCCATATCCAGATAGTAGCTGGAGATCTCCTGGGATTATAAACAGGTGATACAGATCAGTTCACCTGGAGAAAATGGCTGCTTTGAAAGATGGCACTGAAGTCCCCTCCATCCCAAACCCCACCTTCCTCAGGCTCCACCCCCAAACTCTCAAGGTGCTCTCAACCTGAAGCTGGCAACCCTAGTAAGAACCCTAGCATCACTTTAAATATCCCTCAAGGAGTGGAAATACAAACTCTCCCACTGAGCTTTCCATCCTTTCCCCAAACCTGGTACAGTTAAGGGTACCATGTTTACAGGCAATCACATTTTGGGGTTTTATTGACAGGAAGTCAACAGAAGGGACAAACTGCACAAAAGGGATCACTAAACCCAAGCAGCCATAGGAGAGAACAGGGCTTTTGTTGAGCAGGAACGCAGTTCCGGCTGGCTTGGTGTCAGGGAGTGTGGCATCATATGTAAATGAATTCCTGCTGGGCTTTTTCTACAAAAAAGCCCCATGTGACACAATGGTGACATCAGGGAGAGTGGCCTAATATGCAAATGAGTTCCTGCTGGGCTTTTTCTACCAAAAAAGCCCTGGGAGAGAACAAACCTTTTTGTAGTATATGGCTAACACTGCTTTGCTCAGAACCTGTGCAGGTACTCCCATCTGAAGACACAAACATCTGAAGAGAGCTTCCACTCCTCCAACTGGAGATGCAAGGCCATTGTACCCCCATACAGGTAATTAAGGGAGGAGGGGCCTGCCCCAAGACATGACCACTACAACAGTTCTACACTGCCTTGCCCATACCCACAGCTTTGGACTGAGCTGCCCATCAGGTATAACCACCATAAGGAGGGAGAGCTTTTTCATATGCATAAATATATTTATTTACAAAAAATAGATTCCAGAATTCAAACTAGAGCTAAATATGAAGGCAGCTGAATTTCCGCTTCTGGTATTGAGCATCAAACCTTACAAGCAATGATCAGCTATGCACTGTCAATATATACAATGAAAATGAGAAAGAAGGCAAACAAGCATGGTTCTAATGATGCAAGAGAGGCACCATGTAGTAAATTATAGGGAAAGGAAGTTTAATTATATGAGGTATGGAATAAAGTGCACAATAACTCAAAGACTACTAAGTTTGTACATGTTTAATGTGGTCTTACCTAACATGGGAAAAGCTATTATTTCAGAAAGTGGCTTTAAAAATGGGGCAGGATGAATGCTACTCCATTAAATACATGCCAAACTCAATTATTTTAACTGCTAAAGACTAATGAAAACAGCTATTTCAGTTGAGCCTCTTCATTGCCTACTTGCTTTCACCAGAGCCTTCAAACTGTCCTTGGTTATTGTCTCTGGCATAGTTAAAACCGGTTATAGCTTCATGCTGCGGATAATGATTAATATGTACTCTGTTAGTAATCAGGCAGGTACTTCCTGAGTTCTCTGCTTGAAAAAAGTGGGTGAAAGGATGCTTGTGGTTTGAGGGAGGGTGGCCAGTTTGATGAACAGGCTGGAATAACAGAATGAGGGAAGAAAACATTTTTCTGAAGGTACAAAATAATTACTTAATCTAAGTAGAAACAACTGTGTGCTTATACATAATTAACTAGGGAATCAATAGCAACTGTATGACTGTTCAAGTATTGGGCTTTTGTTAAAAATCCAAGAACTTTGATGATTTGATCATAACTCCTAACATTTCATAAAGGTCTTACCTGACATAGTGTTAGAGAAATGGGGACAAATGCAGTTAGGTTCCAAGAAGTCACAGACCTGTTATGATACATGGAGGCAAAACAGACACGAAAAGGACAAAACACATTAGCTCTTAGGGTGAAATACAGAGAACACTCCTAGCTGATTCCCAATTAGCATGCAGCTTCTTATTCAGAACTACTGCTACCCTTACAGTGATGCTATATACAGTCAGGTGCTCGTGGAGATGAGTTGGGTCTTGGATGTGGAGCGAGAGACCAGACCAGAGTGTAAATCTCCACTTAGCATGAAGTTTGCCAGGTGGCTTTGGACAAATCTTTTTTTTTCTCAGCCTAATTTACTTTAAAGGATCAAGGCTCAATTTGAGGATAAAACAAGATAACCTCCAGCATGTAGTTCTAATTTTCTTAGATAAAGGCTGAGATGCAAATACATTTGACAGATCTACAATCATCGATCGCAAACTCAGAAAAAAGTCAGAACTCTATATGATACTTTGTGCTAACAGTTGAGATACAAAACTGTCTAATACAAGCTGGTTTGTGTTGGTTTCTTTAATTTAAAAACTTACTTAAAATTCTTTCTGTGCACGGTAATTTTTTCACACTAAAATACTAAGGCAGCAGATTAACCAGATTAAGTCATTCAGATTACAACTTTCAGTCAAATTTAAGATGGAAGCTGGTAATCACAGAATGCTAGTTAATGGCTGACAGCTGCCCACACTGTTGTGGTTAATAAGGAGGTTGCTGGCAAAGGGTGAGTGGCCAACAAGAGATTTCTAGCATAATAGCAGAAACATTAAAATGAGACATGAAATTTCCCACCCAGATTTCTCTTGGTAGCTATTAGTTGGTGTCTGCAGGCAAATACAAACACAGACCTGAAAAACAAGGCCTCAGAGTTTCACCAACTGATTTCCTTCCAGGCTAAGGCCAGACATTCCTGGGACTGAAGATTTTCAGGGATGCAAACTGGAGTCTGTGAAAGTTACTGTGATACAAGGTAAACAGTTCATAAATAAGAGCAGGGACAGTCATTTTATTTAGATGAACATTTCTTTCTCTGCATTTAGAGCAGCCTACAAAAAATGGTGCAGAAAACTCACAGTAACAACAACAACAACATAAACAGTGGACTGGTTCACAAAAGAGAGAATATAAACATATTAGTAACTGAATACTTTTAAAACAGAAAACTCTTAGGTCCACTCCTAACCATATGGGTACTCCCAGGAGCTGTCTAACAGATGTGTGTTGGGATTTCCCAGGTGAAACTTTATTCCAAGGCAGTTGAGGGTCCAGTTTCTATAGGAACCATGTCATGTGGGAAGAGAAGGCTTAAGTCATCCCCCTTCCAGTTCTGACTAGTAGTGTGCAATTTTTTTTTAACTGACATTTTTCAGT
The DNA here is from genome assembly GCF_032191835.1 of Heteronotia binoei. Classification (NCBI taxonomy): domain Eukaryota; kingdom Metazoa; phylum Chordata; class Lepidosauria; order Squamata; family Gekkonidae; genus Heteronotia; species Heteronotia binoei. Next base: position 81,169,065 of record NC_083230.1, read on the forward strand.
TTGGGTCTGTTAGACAATTTTTTTTTAATTCCTGAAAAATACCAGATCCAAAGTTCAAAGGGACTGCATAAACCTGTCCAACAAACAGCTGAGAAGTAGGAACAATCTGCTCCTACCTCTCAGCTGTATTTTGCTCTACCCAAAATATATCTAGGCTTTTCTCAGGATTTTTAAAAATTTTCCTGAGAAAACCCAGATACATTTGGGAAGCCAAAAATACCAACAATGAATTTTTGGGTGTATTTTTGGCTCAGGTAGATCCAAATGCACACTCCTAGTTCTGACCTAAAATGGCCATGGGAGCTACTGTTTGATCTACTACAGGCTACATGTGTATTAATGCGTTACATGCAAGTTTCCTCAACAAAACAAACAGTAGCTCCCTGGGGCCATTTATTTTGTGGATTTATAGTCTGTCCTTTCCCATAATGGGCTAAGGGTGGATTACAACATTATAAGACAGTTAAAAAATCCAACAATACAACAGTTAAGCAATTAAAACCATTAAAAGTTTTACCCAATCAATCAATCAAAGTTTTACCCAAGAACCAGGATTGCCAATCCCCAGTTGAAGGCAGAGGATCCCCTAGTTTGGAGACCCTCCTCCAATTTCAGGGTTATTAGAAAGTCGGGGGGAGGGTTTTAATGTCCGCTGGCCACTCCATTATACCCTGAGACTGGTACCCATAGGGTATAATGGAGAATTGATCTGTGAGTATCTGGGGCTTGGGGCTCCCGTTTTTTGAGGTAGAGACACCAAATTTTCAGCATAGCATCTTGTGTATCTCCTAAAAACCCCCTCCAAGTCTCAAAAATATTGGACCAGGGGGTCTAATTCTATGAATTCCAAAAGAAGGTGCCCCCATGAAGGGAAGGCATTTAAAAGGAGTGTGGTCCCTTTAAATGTGATGGGCGGAACGCCCTCTGGAGTTCAACCATGCTTGTCACAACCTTGCTCCTAGATCCATCCCCAAAGTCCCCAGATATTTCCTGAGTCAGACCTGGCAACCCTACCAGGAACTCCCAGTGCACATCTGGTTGATAGTCCCCAGGGTGGAAAATGTCTTATGTACTATTTATAAACCCTGTGAAAGACAGCCACAGAGGGCCCTTCCAAACTTCTTCCAGAAGGTTACTGCCAGGGTGAGTGAGATACCTGAAAAGGCATGGGTCCTAAGCTGCAACAAAAAACACCTGCTAGATCGTGTGGATCACCAAAGAGCATACTGCGCTGATGCAAGTTGATGCATGAGTTCATACGCTTGGGGTTTTGTTTTCTAACATGAACATTAGACTCCTAGAACTTTATGAACCGGATCTAGGTCAGCGTTCAACAGCTAAGCACAACTACCTAAGAGAGAAGACTTGGAAACAAATGACTAACCAGGTAGTTTTTGAAGCTTATCAGGTGCCAATGTCACCAACAAATAATAAATGTATTATTTATTTATGTATCATGGGGTGTTATACAAAGTATGGTGGCTCTTTCACACATATCATGTGGATCCAGGAGGTCAAGGAGGAACTTAATACAGGCTTACTCTCAAGTAAGCTTACATAGCATCAGGACCTCAGTCATACTCAGAGCACTGACCCATAGGTAAGCGACTATTTCTGCCATGTGTGAAGAAGAGAATGAGGGGGAAATAGGCAGGTTTGCAAGCTCTTCTCCACCACAGAGGTCACCCAGAGTGGGGGAAGAGAGTGCAAGAGCTGAGGGAGCCATTAGAATGAGGGGTGGAATTAAAGAGGGTGGTGCAGGATTCCCCCTTAGTTTCATAGATCTTGTAGGAGCTGTATTTACTAACCTTGGTGTTAAGGCAAAGACAGATGCATAATGATGCAAAAAGTGGTCAGTGATTTATTTAAATTTAATTTTTAATTTAATTTTTAGATTTATATCCCACCCTATCCTGCAGGCGGGCTCAGGGCAGCTTACAACGAAAAAACAACAGAGCTAATGATATATGGTAGTTATATGGTAACGTGTGTTTCTTTTTCCCACTTGTGTCAAAAAATAATTCCCTAACCTTTCCCTATGCTGGTTTTATGAGGACTATTATTCTCAGCTTTTGCTTTTTTTAAAAAAAAAGTCTCCTCCTAGCATGGTTGTGTTGTAAAGTGCATACACATGTATTTTATCTTTGTGTACAAAGGAAGTATTAAGAGTTTTAAGACGTGTGTGTAATATTTGTTCATGTCTTTCAGCTCTCGAACATCTGATGTTTATTCTATGTGGCTCTTACATTAAGCAAGTTTGGCCACCCCTGTTCTATTAGCCATCTTCCATGCTTCACACAGGCCTCTCGGTGTTTATCAAGGTGCAATTCTAGCTCACCTCCTCATAGTTCACCCTGGATGACACTAAAGAGCTAGGATTCTGGCTGCCAGACAATCATAGGATCTCCTGGCTACACTACAATCATGGGAATAATAGATATAATAATATAATAATAATAATAATTTTTTATTTATATCCCGCCCTCCCCGCCGCGGCAGGCTCAGGGCGGCTTACAAAAACATGATGTGATATCATGATATAACAATACAGGTAAAATCAATTCACAGTATAAATACAAATACAAATATAAATTAATGTTAAAAAGCTAAAACAATACGGTGGTGCTACAGTCTCTATTTATCCAGGCAGCGTAATATTCAGTCTGGTGTGTTTGTTTAATAAAAAAACGAAAGCAAAACATTAACTTGAAAGTAAGGCCATCTGATTTCAGTGAAGCTTGCCTTTATACATAAGTAGCTTTATTAATCTTTGGAAGACATTGTTTATAGTGCAGTAGTCCTATTCAGAGTTACTTCAGTTGAAGCTGAACGAAATTAACAGGATTGCACTCCTAGGCATTCAAGATATACGATCTACCGAGATTTTTTTTTTTTACAAAGACAAATCCTACTGATTGTAGTTAGATAAACATTTGCTTAACTGCTTTCTCATGCCAGTCATGTTGCTGCTACCTATCAACATGTAAGTGGGTAGAGTGTCAAACTAGGACCTTGGACAACCAAGTTCAAATACCTGCTCTACCACAGAAGCTCCCTGGGGGCGGCTGGGCCTGTCATGCAGTCTTAGCCTAACTGACCACACAGAACTGTTGTAAGGAAAAATGGAAGAGAGGAGAACAATGTGATAAGCCACTTGGGGTATACATTGGAGAGAAAAGTGAGATATAAATAAAAAATTAGCTACAAGTCTTAGCCTGATCTATCCAACAGAATGATTCAATATAAAATGTGAAAAATCTTCTGTTCTTATCTGTAAACACAGGCGTTTCCTAAAGTAAACCAAGCCTATGCAAACAATATAAAATTGTTCAACCTGACACATGAAATTTGTAAAATCCCAACTAAGTATCATGTTGCAAAAGGTAAAAGCTAAGCCAACTGAAGGAATTGTTACAGCCACTCCTTAATCCTGTTAGGAGTGCCTTCTAGTTTGTTAGTTTAACTGAAGTTAGGAGCATAGCTTCTTTTCCACATACAGAAAGCAAATATTAACTTGGGTGATTAATGGCATTTATAGGAAAAAGCGATCTGCTGGTACAACACTGTTAACAATAGTTCAGAGGAACAAGGGTAAGGATCATCTGGATCCTGAGGTTTTGATGCCTGGAACAACTGTACCAATATTAGGCCTCAGTAAAGCTCTTTGAAGTTATTCCAGTACATGTGAGGAGTCTGGGAAGGGATTTCACCTAGAAACTATAGTATACCATACAGTTTTCCTTCTGAAGTGGATATTTTCTCCAGGAGGATTAGTATTAGTATTTTCTTACCTAGACATTTACAAGGTGTTTGATTTCACTAGGCTAAGTAGCCATGAAAGATGGACTATAAATAACATATCATCATTGACCGCAGAACACGTGTTTTTTGCTTGCCAAAGGTATAACTACTTAAGAAAACAGTTTATCGACCCATTGATTTCTGATATTGATCTGCCTGTGGCAAATAAGCTCCAGCTTTTGCTTGGTGGCTTTGATCTAATTATCACAGTCTCAGTTAGGGTGGCCAGACCGTCCCGGTCTCCCGGGACTTTCCCGGTTCTGGCCACCCAATCCCGGCTCCCGGGCTGCCTATACCGGGACCATTACAAGGTCCCAGTATAGCCAGCGGGGAGCCGGCGGGCCGCGCGGGCGGGGAAGGCGGGGAGTGAGGCAGCCAGCGTCCCTGCGCGTGCGCACAGCGGTGTGCGCACGCGCAGGGACACTGGCTCCTCACTCCCCGCCTTCCCCGCCCCCGCGCGGGGTCCGGAGAGGCCAGCGCTGGTCCCTGGAGGCCTCCAGAGGCCAGCGCCGGCAGCGTGGAGAGGCCGGCGCTGGTCCCTGGAGGCCTCCAGAGGCCAGCGCCGGAAGCGTGGAGAGGCCGGCGCTGGTCCCTGGAGGCCTCCAGAGGCCAGCGCCGGCAGCGGAGAGGCTGGCGCTGGTCCCTGGAGGCCTCCAGAGGCCAGCGGAGGCTTCGTGGAGAGGCCGGCGCTGGTCCCTGGAGGCCTCCAGAGGCCAGCGGAGGCTTCCTGGAGAGGCCGGCGCTGGTCCCTGGAGGCCTCCAGAGGCCAGCGGAGGCTTCGTGGAGAGGCCGGCGCTGGTCCCTGGAGGCCTCCAGAGGCCAGCGGAGGCATCGTGGAGAGGCCGGCGCTGGTCCCTGGAGGCCTCCAGAGGCCAGCGGAGGCAGCGTGGAGAGGCCTCCGCTGGTCCCTGGAGGCCTCCAGAGGCCAGCGGAGGCTTCGTGGAGAGGCCTGCGCTGGTCCCTGGGGGCCTCCAGAGACCAGCGGAGGCAGCGTGGAGAGGCCAGCGCTGGTCCCTGGAGGCCTCCAGAGACCAGCACCGGCCTCTCCGGCCTCCGCAGCCGCCGCCAGCAGCCCGGAGGAGAGGCCGCCACCGCCCTGGATCCAGGTAAGCCAAAAGCGGGGGGGGGGGGCGGCTGGCGGGGGGGGCGGCTGGCCTTCTTTCCTTCCCTCCCTCCCTCCTTCCTTTCTTCCTTCCTTCCCTCCTCCCTTCCTCCCTCCCCCCTTCCCTCCCTCCCTCCTTCCTTCCTTCCTTCCCTCCCTCCTCCCTTCCTTCCCTCCCTTCCTTTCTTCCTTCCCTCCCTTCCCTCCTTTCTTCCTTCCTTTCTTCCTTCCCTCCCTTCCTTCCCTCCCTCCCTCCTCCCTTCCTGACTGAATGGGCCACAGGCCTGATCCAACAGGGCTTCTCTTATGTTCTTATGTGACACAGTGTGTTGGACTGGATGGGCCACTGGCCTGATCCAACAGGGCTTCTCTTATGTTCTTATGTGACACAGTGTGTTGGACTGGATGGGCCACTGGCCTGATCCAACAGGGCTTCTCTTATGTTGTTATGTGACGCAGAGTGTTGGACTGGATGGGCCACTGTCCTGATCCAACAGGGCTTCTCTTATGTTCTTATGTGACAATACTGACTTTGGTGGACCCAAGCACTGATTCAGTGTAAGGGAGCTTTGTGTTTGTGACTGGAGTGGACAATACTGACTTTGGTGGACCCAAGCACTGATTCAGTGTAAGGGAGCTTTGTGTTTGTGGCTGGAGTGGACAATACTGACTTTGGTGGACCCAAGCACTGATTCAGTGTAAGGGAGCTTTGTGTTTGTGACTGGAGTGGACAATACTGACTTTGGTGGACCCAAGCACTGATTCAGTGTACGGGAGCTTTGTGTTTGTGACTGGAGTGGACAATACTGACTTTGGTGGACCCAAGCACTGATTCAGTGTAAGGGAGCTTTGTGTTTGTGTCTTCTGGTGCAATTTTGTTCTCAGATTCTGTATTTACTTCATCAGTATATGGGATAAGGCACTTTCTCAACTGTGCTGCATAATGCAGCCTATTTATTTTGTCCTGTTTGCTCTGTTGGCTCTATCTGCGCCACCTTCATCACTTTCGGGGTGTGGATCCCCCAGTGGGGTGGTCTTGCGACTCCCTCCGCCGGCTGTTTCTGATAGCCCTGCGCCCCCTCTTTCATTTGATATGTGTCCCGTGTGGATGCCACCCTCCTGCCGGGAGATGCCGCAAAATGAGCCCCCTTGAGGCTTATGGTGGCAGGGCTCGGGGGAAGCGAGCTAGACTGCTGTTCTTTTGAGGGGTCATAGAGTGTTTCGAGCCCATCCCTGTGGCATCGGTCCCATCGTTGTGGGGCCCAGGGGGCCGGCGCAGCGGCACGCTGAAGCAGCCTGTTGGTCACTTCCGGGTTCCTGTCCTGCCTCTCGACCTGTGACAGGCTGCTTCGGCGTGCTGCTGCGCCGGCCCCCTGGGTCCCACAACGATGGGACCGATGCCACAGGGACGGGCTCGAAACACTCTATAACCCCTCAAAAGAACAGCAGTCTAGCTCGCTTCCCCCGAGCCCTGCCGCCATAAGCCTCAAGGGGGCTCATTTTGCAGCATCTCCTGGCGGGAGGGTGGCACCCGCACGGGACACATATCAAATGAAAGAGGGGGCGCAGGGCTATCAGAAACAGCCGGCGGAGGGAGTCGCGAGACCACCCCACTGGGGGATCCACACCCCGAAAGTGATGAAGGTGGCGCAGATAGAGCCAACAGAGCAAACCGGACAAAATAAATAGGCTGCATTATGCAGCACAGTTGAGAAAGTGCCTTATCCCATATACTGATGAAGTATATACAGGATTTGAGAACAAAATTGTTTCCGGCGGTGATATTTGGGGGATTTTTGGGGACGTCACAGGAAGTGCTGTGAAGTCACTTCCTGTTTCCGGCAGTGGCATTTGGGGGAAATGATGTCATTTGGGGGAAGTGATGTCACAGGAAGTGATGTCACTTCCCGTTTCCGGCAGGTGACGCGGGGGAAATGATGTCACAGGAAGTGGTGTCACTTCCTGTTTCCGGCGGTGGCATGATGTCACCGGAAGTGACGTCACTTCCTGTTTCCGGCGGCGCGCACACAAAGCGCGCGCGCACCCCTACCTTCCACCCCCCCCCCAAGGTGTCCCTGGCTGGCCTTCAGACATTATGATCACCCTAGTCTCAGTTGTATAATTTCTTGGAGTGTTTAGATTTAAGAGATAAGAGGAGGATTTTAAGAAAATAGGAAATTATGTTTTATGTCGTGCACTTTGCTGATTCTAAATGTTTATTTTGTAAAATCTATATTTCTGATGAATTTTTTATTCTATTGCCATTTGCTTATAACCAAATGGTCTGTGAGCAATAAATATATATGATGATATGATATAAATAACATAAATAAGCATAACAAAGTTTGAGCCCAGTGACACCCTTAAGACCAACAATGCAATTCTGAGTGTGCATACACACTTCAGTTTATCTAAAGAAGTGGACATGCCCAGAATTAAACTTTGTTGGTCTTAAGGGTGCCACTGGATTTAAACTTTTTTCTGCCACTTCAGACCAACACAACTACCCACCTGAATAAATAAGAAAGTGCAAGTTAATCTTGTGCATAAAAAAAGGTAAAGGTAGTCCCCTGTGCAAGCACCAGTTGTTTCAACTCTGGGGTGACATCGCATCACGATGCTTTCACGGCAGACTTTTTACGGGGGGGTTTGCCATTGCCTTCCCCAGTCATCTACACTTCCCCCCCCCCCCAGCAAGCTGGATACTCATTTTACAGACCTTGGAAGGATGGAAGGCTGAGTGAACCTTGAACTGGCTACCTGAACCCAGCTTCCGCTGGGATTGAACTCAGGTCATTTACCAATCTGTGCCACGGGGCTTCTTTAATCTTGTGCATACTTAGTCATAAAAGAGGAATCTTGCTGCACCTTACAGACTAAATTTTTTATTCTTAATGTAAGATGAAATAGTCCCTGTCCATGAAGACTTAAGTATGCACACTAAATTCAGTGGACTTACTCTTGAATGAGTGCAAACAAAACTGCAGCCTTAGGAATTAAGTCATACTGAATAATGGATCAGGTCAATAGGTCACAATTCTGTTCAATTACTTGGGAACCAGACCTTCTAATTCAGGAGAATATACTTTTTAACTTTAAAAGGCAAGTAGATGGACACTTAGGGTGAAGAACATCAGAGGGAAACAGACAATGTAACAGGTGTAGAAATGAGATAATCAGGAACAAAAGGAGTTTACAAACACAGGAAGCTATTACCAAAAAGAAAAATGAAGAGAGCATAAATAGGCATTGAACAAATCCAATTAAATCTGATCATGCTTTGAAAAAATGAGTCAGGAAATTGCAGTGTGGACATGTGAGTCACCAGATAAATACAAAAAGAAAAGGCATATAAAAAAAAGATCAGTATCATTCCAGTTTAAGATAGATCCAGGTGGGCAGCTGTGTTGACCTAAAACAAGTGTGCCTGCACACAAAAGCTTATACCTTGGAAAAACCTTTGTTGATCATAACGGTGTCACTGGACAAAAAATAATTTCAGTTTAAGGTGAAACATGCACATTTCATAAAATTAATTACAAACTACAATACCACTCATTAATTTAGCTTTCGTTCTCTCACACACCAGCCTTCAGAATTTACAAAAATAAAAGTCAGATCTTGATTTGGAAAATTTTCAACAGATTAAAATTCAAACCATGCAGCTGCAGTTCTGGCAAATTCTAAACTCAAACCAGATCTTTGCAACAGGAGTGGGATCCAAGAAATCTCAAATTAAAGTATGTCAGCAGGCAAGTCTAGACAGGAAAAGGACTCGGACATTTACTGGGAGTGGATGGAATACTACCTTATGACACTTATATTATTGAGCTGTATTTGCATTTGGAACAGCTTGTTTTGGGAACTGGAGATTTTGCTGCATTGATTGTGGCAATAAGTGCTTGTCATATCATTATGAGCATCTCTTCTGCACACTCCCTGCTTGAAAAAGTTAAGCACATAGTTACAGTGTCTACTGAAGGATTGGTAAATTATAAACATAGAGAAAGAAGACACTTCACAGGATGCTCTGTGTCAAGTTACTCTGGCTCTGAGTCATGAAACCATATGAATCAAGTGTGTTACAGGTGCTCCTAAAGAGTCTCTCTTGCTAATGATCTACTGGTACAGGGGTATCCCTGACAGAATCCTGCCCTTTCCCATAATATTTCCAGTAATGTAAATCTGGATTGCCCAGGTTAGCCTGATCTCGTCAGATCACAGAAGCTAAGCAGGGTCAGGGCCCTGGTTAATATTTGGATGGAGACTACCAAGGAATTCCAAGTTCTCTATGCAAAGGCAGGAAACGGCAAACCAAATTTTTAGACACTTGCCTTGAAAACCCCAAGGGGTTGCCATAAGTCAGCTGTGGCCTGACTGTATTTTGTGCAAGCACACACACAAATTAGGTACCACTCTCTTTCAAACAGGAAAACTGCAGAGGATCCCCTACTTGCCTGACTAGCCGTCCATCCATCTCTACCTTGACCTTTCCTCAGATATGAATCCACTTTATTATCAAGAATACTCCAATTTAGGAGTCACCATCGATCTTGCACTGGGGGTCGTGTGAAGGGCTAAAAATGTATACAAATATGTTTGTTTTCATTGAGACCAGATTCTTGGCAAGCTCCCACCTCCCCAACTGGATCCCTCGCCTTCCATCGATACAACAGCAACTGTAGCAAATGCTTCCTAAGAGCCAGTCTTAATTTTGGAGGGAAAGCCGGGGCCAGGAGATGTCACCCCTTCTGAATCCATGCTCCCACCCCAAACTGACATCGTGTGACTCCTCCGCCGCAGTGACGGGGTCCGCGGCCCAGTTATTCCTCACCTACCATTTTTGCTCACTCCTAAATCGGGCCTGGGCCGATCCTTTGGCCGGTTGCCTCTCTGGCTTCCCATCCTCAGGCTGTCCACCCCACCATCTCCTTCCTTCCTTCCTTCACCCCCCTCTCTCTCTGGTGCTCGCCGACCGCCTCTTCCATATGGGTGAACCACCTCCCCCACCATGCTCACTCTCGGAGCCACTGCCGCTTACCCCTCCTTCTCCTCAAAGAGGGGCGTCCCAGCCTGCAGTCGCCTTTTCCTCCCATAAGCTCCTCCAGACACCCACCTTGGTGCGGCGCTTCTGCCCGCTCCCAATTGCCCCTCAACCAGTTCCTGTCAGTTCCTGCCTAAACCGTGACGCACGCGCAACAGGTGGGGGGGGAGACACTTGGAAGGCGCAGAGAGCTGTGGGAACTGTAGTCTCGAAGAATCCTTTCTCTTTACATCATCCGTTTTCCTGCTCTGCAGCGGCCGTTCCTTTCTTGAGATCTCGGTGGACAGTTTCCTGCTTCTCTGGCGTCCTCTGCAGGCCTCTCACAAAAATGTCGAGATCTCGGCAAGCGACTCAAAAGCAACACAGCCGGCGAGGCTAGAATAAGTACAGGTGGCGGAGTATGAGCTGGCGGCAGTGCCAGAACTTACCCCGGAGCCGTGCGAGGAAGAGCTTTCTCGCTGAGGAAGTAATGAAGTCTTTCAAGGACGGTTTGGAACCTCGTGCAAGTCGATCCAGGTGAGTCTAGTGGCACTTTTAAGACCAACGAAGTTTTATTCAAGGTGTGAGCTTTCGTGTGCAATATAAAATGAAATGGAAGAGAACTATTCAAGCTTATAGACAGGGTTGAATAGCAAATTAGCATTTAACATGATGATGACATTTTGAGACAAAACAGGACAACAAGCCAAGTGTGCGAGGTCAACAGCTGTATGGATCCAATTAAAGGGGAACATTTGGTTTGAAGCAATAAATGTGTAAAACTAGGGGATAAGGGTGAAAGAATCTTTTCTAATTGTGGGAAGTTAATTGATATTCCTTTCAATGCCCCATTTGTGTCCCCTCAAGTATGAAGGTAACAAACAGCATGTTTTCCTTTTATTTGGGGTGTGGTATATTTCAAATTTCATTGCATTACATCACAATCACTATGTGTTGTTCTAAATACTATACCAATATATTGTTCTTTAGAGGTGTTATAAAAATGTTCCTATATATTGCATTGTATTACAAACAGTATGCCATTAAATGATCAGAGAGAAAGAGAGAAAAAGGAATACATAAAAATAGAGAATGTATAGTCCTTCTCGGTGAGAATGAGTTTAGCATATGTAATGAGATAAGAAACTAATATCCCTGATAAGTCCTGGGGAGGGGTGTTTGTTCCAAGTGGTGTAATTCAGCAATTTCCCTGTTTTGTTCCTGAAATTCCTTTGCAATAAAACTACTACTTTGAAGTCATCCATTGAATGTTCTGGGAACATTCTCAGAATTCTCTGTCTTGTGATTCCAGATGTCAAATTTGTGTCCATTTATCTTTTGGCATAGGGTTTGTCATGTTTATCCTATGTAGAGAACTGAAGGGCATTGTTGGTGTTTAATGGCATATATCAGGGGTGGCCAAAGGTAGTTCTCCAGATGTTTTTGGCCTACAACTCCCATCAGCCCTAGCCATCTGGAGAGCTACCGTTGGCCACCCCTGGCATATATAATATTAAAAGATGACCAAGGGAATGAGTCTGAGATGGTGTAGTTGATGTTGTTAGGTCCAGTGATTATGTTGTCTTGGTGTGTGTGGCAGCAAAGCATGTTCAAATTAGATGTTGCATTATTTTGGGTGAGGAGTTGAGATTGGGAGATTGTCTGTGTGCAAGAAAATGCTCCCCCCCAGTACTTGTGAAAAAAAGCTGTAAAGTGCTCTTACAGAACAATGAGTTCCTTTCTCCATGAAGAACTGTTTGTTGTGGTAGCGCAGCTTGTGTGGTTTTTAAGACAGTTTATGGACCGTGTGCAAGCTCTTTGTGTCTCTGGTAAAACAAGGCAGCATCTTAAAACACCAGCTACATGGACACTGATATGATTGTAATACCCCCTGCAGGTCATAATTTCATTTAGAACCCCAAAATTGCTATGCTGGAATCTCAGCTCATGTGTGCACATTTGTGTGTGCATGCACACATCACAGGTAAAGAAAAAACACTACCTACTTAAAATCAAGCATAGCTGCAAACATTTGCTGGACTATTTATTTACTAAATTGATATTCCACACCTTTCTCCCTAATGGAGACTCAAAGCAGCTTACATTTTTCTCCTCACCATTTTATTCTCACAACCCCATGAGATAGGTTAGGAGGAGCTGGTGACTGGTCCTCAAATGTTCCTGACCTCAAGCAGGATTTCATGACAAAGTGGGGATTCAAACCTGGGCCTCCCTAGATCTTAGGATGACACTCCAACTACTTCACCATGCTGGTGGTTAAGAAAGAAGCTGAATTGATTTGTAGGTCCACTCCATTGTTGTAAGAATGTCCATGTTTTCCCCCTTCAGGGCTAGTAAAAGTTTCCTTCAGCAATTAATGGGGTTCTCTCTCCTCTTTATACACACATTTCCTAGATAAATACTCAGGCTATAGTTTCATTTCAGCCTTACTGAGTAAAGCAAAAAGTCAACAAACAAAAAATGTAAATAGTGACCACCACATGTCTACCTGAGATTACGTGCATTGTATAGATTTATATTCTTTTTAGCAGTCTTATCATTTGACACAATTTGTAAGATACTACTTTTTAGGATTGTACAGGTCCAAGTCCAGAGCATATCTGCTGGCAGGGCATAGTTATTTTTTAAAAAATCAAATTTACAATGCTGATTTAATGGAATAGCCTTGAGTACAATTTAGTAGACAAACAGGATTTTTAAAAAGTCTACATTCAATGAATGTTGGGCTGAGTGCAAGTTGTGCTATATCTTTCCTTACATTAATTCAAAAAAGTAATCACGCTCTCTCTTTTGTTCTGATCAGGGCTTTTTTTTTTTTGGAGCAGGAACACACAGGAACGCAGTTCCGGCTGGCTTGATATCAGGGGTGTGGCCTAATATGCAAATGAGTTCAGCCTGTGAAGCCATGGTGATGTCAGGGGGTGTGGCCTAATATGCAAATGAGTTCATGCTGGGCTTTTTCTACAAAAAAAAGCCCTGGTTCTAATAAATTCCATATTGCTCAGTCCTGCATATTTTACCCAGTTTTATTTGGCTACCATAAAACTTGTATTCCATATATGGAAATAAAGGGCTAACCTGATAAATCTTAGTCAATCTATTAGAATTCAAACAATTAATTAAATCTGTACATATTTCTGCATGAATCACACTTTACAGAAAGCACGATAGGCAAGGGAACAGTAAAACAAGGCCACCCATACACAAAATAGCATTTCAGTATAGTTGTGAACTCTTCAACAATTTAGGAAAGTATTAAGTTTGTAAATAGCTCTATATATTTTTTTCCTTTGTGCAAACAGAAGTTCCCCATGTTTTTTAAAAATTCTATGTTTGCTGAGGAATAAGTATTGCAGAATAATGTAACGGTCATGTAGATCCAGGTGGGCAGCTGTGTTGGTCTGAAGCTTTGGCTATGAATAGATTATTTATACAGAGTGTAAGATGCATGTATAGCAAAACCAAGGACCTCGGACAGGCACCTTCACCAGGATACTTAAATCATTTTAATCCTCTGTTTCCTCATAGACTATGTGAGTAAATTAAACCTCTCTTTTTTTGTTTTTGTACAGGAATTCTGCACAGGAAACCATACCCAGCTTCTCACTGATTACAGTACAACTCATATCTTTGCATTGCTCAGCCTTGGCTTTACAATAGCCAGTAAGTTGAACACACTGCACAGGGACTATAAAACAATGGCACCATACATGATTATATAGTTTTCAAATTTTGAATAACTAGTGGAATTGCAAACTGATATAGCATTTTTTTTTAATTACAAGAGTGTGAAATTGAAAAACTGCAATCATGATGCAGCTAATAGCCTTAAATGAACTGCATATTCTCCATCAGAAATTATGGGGGACCTTGTGGTTTCCTAGAACTGCCACAGAAACATTCCCACAGCATCTTAGACTATTTTCACCTTGAATGATCCAAGAACCAGTTCATACATTTAAGTTTTTAAAATGCTTTATTTTCCTTCATACATAAACCCCAATAAAACCCTAATTCAAAGAGTAAGCTCCATTTTCACTCCCATCTTGCTCTGGTATGGGGTCAGCATTGGGTAGACCTCTTCTTTCAGGAATCTTGTCACCTGTCACACAGGAGAGGTGGGGAAAACATTAGAATAATATTTTGGCTTTGGGATCCATTCAGCTTCTGCAAAACAGAGGCATTCAGTTAATGTTTCCAAGTAAGCAGTAGGAGCTGAAGGAGGAACAGCCAAGGATTAAATTAGCCTGAAAAGTTTTAGAACAGCACAGCAGCCTCATGAGAACAAAAGATTTCTCTTTCTTCCTCACCTGCTGGGAAGCACGTCCGGTAAAGGATGTGGGTTCTAGGAGGATTTCCAGCTGATCATGGATGGGGCTAAAGTAAGGATCAGCACGGATACGAGCAATGAGATCATTATCACCCCCTTCTTGTTTTACAACAGCAGCTGCTTGCTGGGACAGAACCCGGATCTTCTCATGACAATCCTAAACAAAAAAAGAGAATTGGATATCTTGTTACTAATAAACTAGGAGAGATGCTAAACCTGCAGGCTGAAGAGCATACAGTGGCCACAGAGTCTCATAAAAAGGGCACTGGTATTTAAACTATGCATGACAGAACCATTGCAGAGGACAGATGCTCTCTTCTCTATGAGAGGTAGCAACTCCCTGATCCCCCCCCCCGAAGTTCTTTTGATATATAATGTAATATTTTGAACCCCTAATCTGTGCAGGGACTTGACCTGGATAGCTCAGGCTAGCTCAGTCTCATTGGATCTTGGAAGCTGAGTAGGGTTGGCCCTGATTAGTATCTGTTTAGCAGGCTGTCAGAGAAGTCCACGGTTGTGCAACAGACGCAGGCAATGGTAAACCATCTCTTAATTTCTCTTGCCTTGAAAACCTCATGGGGTCATCATTAAGTCAGCTGTAGAGGGGGTGGGGCGGGGCATCGTGGTAGATGGCAGACGCCTGAAAGAGCTGCTCCTTCCACAATCCATATAAATCACCCCTCCTCCAGTCCCTGGACCACTCGCCGCCACCAAGAGATGGTCAAACGAAACCTGGGTAAGTCCATTACGAAAAAGAATTCCCAGGACTTGGTCCAATATCTCCAATCATGGGAAAAACATTGTACCTCTCCCAGGGCCCAAGAAGCCTCAGAGAAAATGGCGGGTGAAAATCCCTCTCCGTGTGAGGAGAACGACGCCCTTTCCAGCAAAACCTTTTCTGACGCCATCTCTAAGCTTGAAAATACTCTTTTGACCTGCATCACTCAAGCTACATCTCCTATTCAAGAGGAACTTAAAAAACTAAACAATACTATCTCTGAAGTGGCACAGACAGCGGACCAAGCTTACGAAATAGCCACTCAAGCTCAAAATGACGTTAAGGCCTTATCTAGAGAAGAATCATGGGCCAAAGAAAAAATTATGTCTCTGGAAAACAAAGTGCGGGAATGCAACCTCAAATTTAGCGGAATTGCAGAAAAAGCGGAAGAAAACCAGGATGCACGTACCTTTCCTGATGAATTGGTTGGCTTCTAGTCTCAACCTAGAAAATGGCGTTGCCCCAATCATTGAAACTGCATTTCACCTGGGGCCTCCTACACAACGCTCAACAGAATTACCCCGAGACATCATTGCCACTTTCCCCGATGCCCGCACCAGGGAAAGCATTTTAGCCAAAGCTCGCTCTGAAAATGGACTGCTATTCAACAACAAGAGGATCCCTGTTCTTTTGGATCTGTCTCCAGAGACGCTACAACATCGCAAAGAACTGTGCCTGATCGTCTCCTGCCTGATAGAAAACAAAATCCACTTCAGATGGTCTACTCCAGTCCAACTTCTCGTGGTGCACCAGGGCCAACGCTTGACTGCCTCCGACCCTGCTTCTGGGCGGGAGCTTCTTGCCGCTCTCCGCCTTGAACTGCCTGCGTCGTCCTTCTCCGAACGGACGGACTCTTCTGCCGGGGCCGGGCTAGAATGATCGTCTTCAAGCCATCGAAGGAAGCGTTAAGCTCTTTGTTCACTAATCTCTCTATTCAAAAGTGGATCCCCTGTAGTCATCATACTGTGTTATATTGCCACCCGCAGGCTCTCTGTGAGCATTGCATTCTACTTATTCAGTTCTAGGACCTTATCACATATCTGTTCTCCTGACATGACTCATTGGAACATGCCAATGCTACACATAAGGCTACCCCATGTAAGACTGTATAGTATCCAAGCAATTCATTTGGCGATCCCCTGTACTAATATCACTAATCCCGCATCGCAACTATTTGATATATTTTTCTGCACTGCAATCGTCACAACAATGAGGAGGGAGTGGGTGCCTCTGTTTTAGCCTTGACATTTCTTAAAATGGCTATATGTCTTTATTGCATTGTACAATGCTTCTCCACTCATCCCATTCCTTTACATTCGGTGTTATAGCAGGTGACATTCAGCTAATTTCTTTAAACTGTCGTGGTCTCAACAACATTATAAAAAAAAAGAAAACTCAATCGGCTCTCCTCAAACTCTCACCAGACATTCTTTTTCTACAAGAGACTCATTTGAAGAATAAGGGTCATCCAGTTTTCCAGACCAAACGCTTCCCCCTTCAGTTCCAAGCAGCAGGAACATCCAAATCCCGTGGGGTAGCTATTCTCATCTCCAGTAAGGTACGCTTCTCACCAATAGCTCAAGAAGTAGACCAAATGGGGTGCTACATATTCAGTAAAAGCCTTCTAGAAGGCTGTTTGTATACTTTTGCATGCCTATACGCCCCAAATAACAATCAGTTCACATTCATGCAGGATATTCTTGCTAAACTGTCTTTATTCCAAGAGGGACATGTAGTAATAGGTGGGGACCTTAACTGTATAATGAACAACTCTTGGGACAGATCACACCCCCCAGTGAAACCACCCAAGGAGACATGCACTCCCCTTCATTCTTTAATAAATCATCACTTGTGCGACATTTGGCGACTTCAACATGATGGAGTAAAAGACTATACTTATTTTTCATCACATCACAACATTTTCACCTGTATAGACTATGTCCTGACTTCAAATTCATTGCTCCCTCAGCTCAGTTATTCAGACATCGGTCTTAGAACTTTATCTGACCATGCTTGGTTAGAATGTTGCATAAACATAAACGAACCTCACACACTGTCTTGGTCTTTCAATAAGGCACTTTTATTAGACTCTAAAGCGTGTGATGAGATTGAGACGGAAATTAAAAACTTTTTTGAACTAAACTCGGACTGTGGGGTTTCAAAACCAGTAATCTGGGACGCGTTCATGGCAGACCTCCATGGCAAATGCATTTCACTAAGTGCGGCCTACAACAAAAGACAAGAAGCTAGATTAACCTTGCAAAAATCTATCCAAGAGTTAGAATCTTTACATAAACTCACTTGTGCCAAAAAGGTTTATAAAAAATTATTACTCAAACGCAAAAAATTGGAGCTATTAGAATCCAATACTATTAAGAAAAATATTGGTTCAATCACCACAGATCCTTAAAGATCCTCTCATGAAAACTCAGAACTGAATTAGCAGATCGTCAAATTCACCTAATTAGAGATGCAACAGGGAAAACTCACTCTTCCCCTCCCAAAATCAGATATTTTCCCAAAATATCTTTATTTATTTCGAGCCCTTCCTATTAACATTCCAGCAACTTTATTTAAGAAGTGGCAGGCCCTACTGACAAACTTTATATGGGGTGATAAACCTCCTAGAACCCGCTTTGCTACAATCAGAAGGCCCAAAAATAAAGGAGGATTAGCTTTCCCTGATCTGTATCTTTACTATAAAGCCTCTGTAATATCTTCCATGGTCAACGTACTATACATAAGACCGTGCCCAGCATGGGTTTACATAGAGGAGACTCCAATATCCCCCTACAAATAACATGAATTTTTATGGCTAAAGAAAAAAGATCGCCCTTCTTGGACTATAATCAACACTTTTAGTCAGGCTTTAATCACTATTTGGGACCCGGTCCGGAAGGCTCTGGCCCCTGACTTATCTATTCTTTCCTCATTTCTAAAACAGCCCTGGTTCCCTCCAGCTCTCCAGTTTCCCTCATTCTGCTCATGGGAATCTGCTTCAACGGTCTTTCTCTTTCAACTCTTCAGCAATAACAGAATTAAAACAAAGGCTCAGTTGGAGGAATCCGCAACTATTAAGATCCCCTGGTTTGAATACTTACAAATCTGCCACTTCCTTAACAGCTCTTTCTCAAAAATGGCTACTGCTATGCCCAAAACGGATTTTGAATATTTGATTTCTCATTCTTCTTTAAATTCCAAGGGCCTTATTTCTAAAATCTATCGTATTCTACTACAGCAGGTCTGTAACTGTCTACCATCCTACTGTGAAAAATGGCACAAAGAATGCAAACTCACACTTACTAACAAGCCATATGGGAATCAGAAGTCTGCAAGACCAAATCAATAGCAATTTTTCAACAGAACTACAAAATTATGTCAAGATGGTACCGCACTCCCTCTCACTTCGCCAGCATCGATACTAGTTATTCCCCACTTTGTTGGCGAAACTGTGGCATGAAAGCTTCATCACTACACTGTTGGTGGGACTGCCCGATTGTCAACTCTTTTTGGCAAAAGATTATTACCCAAGTAGAAAACATATCTGGAACTACTATCCCAAGACAAGTAGAGACCATTATTCTAAATGATTGGCATTCTGTAAAGGCTACAAGATCTAAACTATCCCTTATTATCTCGCTTATAACAGCAGCCAAGAATATAATAGCCTTGAACTGGAAATCTAAGCTCACTTTGTCCATAGATAATTGGATCCTTAAAATTTGGGTTTCATCACAATGGAGAAAATCACAGCCGATATTGACATCATAGACCCGATAAAGGCAGCTAATGATTTCTATGCAAAGTGGTATCCAATTCTGGATAAGATAGAGGTTGACACCACTCTTTCTTCTTCACTTAACCAACGGGTTATCCACAAGAGTATTCTTTTTTCGTGATCACTCTATAGCTGTACAACTTTATTTTATATAACAGTATGTACGTGTAATGAAAATTAAGGCATTACTGTATCAATGTTATTCTCTGTATACAAACATTATATTTAAATAAATAAAAACTGTTTTGGGAAAAGTCAGCTGTAACTTGATGGCTAAAAAAATATGTGGAGAGTATTTTAAAGAAAACTAATCATTAGGCTTAGCAATTATTAGCTCTAAGACAGGGGTGTCAAACATGCAACCCAGAGGCCGAATCAGGCCCCTGGAGGGCTCTTAGCAGGCCCCCGAGCAACTAGTTGTCATCTGCTTCCTTTGCCCTCTCTCTTGTTTCCTTTTGCATCACAGCTTATTTTATTTATTTATTTATTTATTTCAATTTTTATCCCGCCCTACCCCACCGAAGCGGGCTCAGGGCGGCTTTGCGAGGCTTGCTCAATCGTACAGGAGCTACAGAGCAAAACCTTTATTTTCTCTATTGGCTGAGGCTTCTCCCTTGGGGAGGAGGGGGGAAGGATAGCTTTCTTTGCCAGGCTTGCTCAGTTGCAGAGCAGAGCTACTGAGACAAGCCTCTCTTCCTTCTATTGGCTGAGGCTCCACTCCCTCCTGGTCCCCTGGGGAAGGAAGGAAAGAGCCAGAGCTTCCTTTGCCCAGTTCCCTGGATTGCACGGGAGAGATACAAAGAAAGCACTTTTAAGACCAATGAGTGCTAATGTTTTAAGCATGTTTTAAATTTTTAAAAAATCTTTAATTGGTGTTTTTCTGTGTCCTTTATAAAGTTTATATCTCTGCTGCCTGGCATTGGATTTTATGACACACATGGCCTGGCCCAACAAGGTCTCATTTATGTCAGATTTGGCCGTCATGACAAATGAGTTTGATATCCCTGCTCTAAGGTATAACAAATCCAAAGTATAAATAAATAAATAAATAAAGATGAAATGCAAAGAACAAATCCACAAAAATTAGTTGAAACAGAATATTTTAGGGACAAGCCCTTCCTTTTGAAATATCTCTTGCCATGAACAACAGTCACAAGGATGCTCAGTTGCCAGGAGCAGGAGAAAAGGAGGAATAGAAACGTCTAAAAGCAGTATTAACTAGATAGTCTGAAGTCTCTCAGTAGTATGACTGTAGCCATACTATGTCATCAGAACAGATGGTCCATAGTAAGTTTAATATTACCTAGTTAGAAACCCATGAGTATGGGGATTTTCTAGTCTGTGCCTCCCTTTGTCTAAAATTATATGAAACTGAAGGGGGCAAGATGGCAGAGGTCTATTGAATTATGTATGGTGTAAAGAAAGTACAGACAGAGCTTTTCCTCCCTTTCCAATAATACTAAAGTTTGGGATTATTCAGTGAAATTGACTGACAGATTCAGGACAGACAAAAGTAGTCAATGCATAGTCAAGGGAACAAATTAATGGACTATAGATCAACAGTTGTTAGCCATCAGAGTAAATAAAAAGCCTTCATATTCAAAGGCAGTAAACCATGGTTCATCATTTGCTGGGTTCAAAGGTAGGCAAAAGTGGGAAAGGGTGCTGCATTCAAGCCCTGCTGTTGGTTGCCAGTAGAAAAAGAATGCAGGACTAAATGGTTCTTTAGCATGACCCAACACAGCCTCTTCCTTTGTTCTTCGTCACTCCAGAGAGGACAGGGAATTGCTTTCTATTATCCAGTTTAAGTTTTAAATTTGCTTTCTGTCATCCAGCTTTAGTTTAAAAATACAGGGAAAGCAGCATCTAGCAAAAAGCACAGGAGTGAAAGTAAAGAAACACAAAATGTTTAAAGAATTTTAGCATTGCACTTTGCCTTGTTTTGATAACAACACTATCATTGGCAGTATAACAAATTAGAGCATTCTTGGGTAGATTAACAGAACAATGAGAAACACCTCCTACAGCAAGTGTTTTCTTTGCCTTTACAGCAGGAGAACAAAATAAATGTATGGTAATGTGTCCAATAAACTGGTTTCATACTCTTGTTGGAATCCCTCTGTTCTTAAGTACCTCAAGGAGCCTAACATCCAACATACCTGGCGATTGCCTCCAGCTTTCACCATAGCCATGATAATATTTTCAGTAGACATGAAAGGCAACTCCTGTTGAATACGTTTTGCAATCACCTAAAGCCAAATCAAAATAACAGTTACACACTATTTGGCGACTAGTCTCTATCCTCCTCCTCCTCCTCTCATTCAATGGGGAGGGACGGTGGCTCAGTGGTAGAGCATCTGCTTGGGAAGCAGAAGGTCCCAGGTTCAATCCCTGGCATCTTCAAAAAAGGGTCCAGGCAAATAGGTGTGAAAAGCCTCAGCTTGAGACCCTGGAGAGCCGCTGCCAGTCTGAGAAGACAATACTGACTTTGATGGACCAAAGGTCTTATTCAGTATGGCAGCTTCATATGTTCAATGTTACCCAAATTCTGCTCCATCATGAGGGTAATAGCTCCTGCCTGACCTGATTCAAAAATCAGTTTAGTGAGTATAAACTTGCCTTTAAGCCATGAGGCTGCCCTGCACAAGCACAGTTCCAATGGTGGGGGGTGCACTGGAAGACCAGAAGTTGAAAGCCAATGCAAACACATTCAATTTTACTACTTCTTACCTTGGGGTATACCACAAGACCTTCAGAAATATTCTGCAAGGTACTAAGTATTATATCAGCGGTGAGGAAGGCCTCAGCTAAGGATACACGCCTGTGCAAAGATGACAACGAGAAGTACTAGGATAAGAAAAAATGTACCATTCACACAAAAGGGGATGTTTTAAACAGCTCAGTAATGATTATTCCTCCCCCATTTATTGCTTGCCATCTTTGCCTCCCCCATAGTGTTTTATAATTATATTTTGCTGGGCTTAGGCTACAGGTATTAGGCTCTTTAGTGGTAGCCTTAGGCATGTATCAAAGATGGCATCTGCAGTGTCAAATGTATTATGCAACTTTAATTGATAAATATATTTGAGTATTCCTGAATTTTAAATGCTCCTTTCTGTAACATGTCAGAATCACTTCCCATATAATGTCTAAAGACAGATCACAAGTCAGCATGTGAAAATAGGTCCTCTCTTATCAAGTCCACTTACTTCCAAATAAGTGTGCTCATTATTTTGGTTGCTGTACAATGTCACACTACCTGTTCCTTACAGTTATTCCACTTAATTTAAACATAACTCTAGAGACTCTGAACACCATGTCCAGTGCTAGAAGTCAGGGATATACCTGTTTGCACTATCATCCAAAGTACGTTCAAACCACTGCACAGAAGCTGTCTGGAGGGGATCCAGGATCAGAGTCATAAGGTGGCGGGCTAAACTGCAACAACGCTCTGAACGCATGGGATTCCGTTTGTAAGCCATGGCACTTGAACCTGAACAACAGGAAAGGGTATGCAAGAGTGACGTAAGGCAATTACAAGTGTTACCACGGTGCACCTTTCTCAAGTTATTCATAACTTTAGAAAATATACTCCTTGCCTGTAATGTTAAACAGGCAATAAGAGTTGTATGCAAAAATGTTTTAAATGGTAAGATTATTGCTGCTATAGAAGTGTTCAGACAAAAACAGACACAAACAGACACACACCAAACTCCTTTTAAATCTTTAATTTAAACTACTTGTAAATTACAGTTTCTGCCAAGTATAACAGTAAGACTTTAAAAAAACTCTTAGCTTTATTTATGGACAACCTTTCGTCAAAAACTAAGACAAATTATTTGGCATGCTGACTCAATTTGGAACAAATTAAGGAAGCTTAACTATGTCAGTTTGAACTGACAAACCATGGTTTGTGACTGTCCACCAAGCCAGAATCAGAAAGAGTTTAAAGCTCACTATGGTGTGATGAGATGCCTGTTTTGACACACCACAGTAACAATGGCCACTCCACTTCCAGATGCTGCTATCCTATGGAGGCAGGAGTGTACTTATGAAGCTGAGTGCAAAGAGCATGGGAAGCAAAAACAGACACACAGCTCTAAACCTGCTGTATGTGAGGGAGCACAATATATGGTTTAGGAAATGAGCCACTGACTTAACATACCTTACAGCAACTTTTAAATGGCTAACGCAGCAACAGCTTAAGACATTTACAAGTTCCATTTCATTTCAGTAGTCATTCTAGGGATTCTATTCCTTTGCATAAGGCTTTTACATAAAAATGTGTGATGTAAATGTGTCTGAAATCCAGGGCTTTTGGGTAGCAGGAACTCCTTTGCATATTAGGCCACACCTCCTGATGTAGCCAATCCTCCAAGAGCTTACAGGGAGTACAGGGCCTACTGTAAACTCCAGGATGATTGACTACATCAGGGGCGTGTGGCAAATAGGGTTGCCAAGTCCAATTCAAGAAATATCTAGGGGTTTTGGGGGTGGAGCCAGGAGACATTAGGGGTGGAGCCACGATCAAGGCTGTGACAAGCATAAATGAACTCCAAGGGAGTTCTGGCCATCACATTTAAAGGGACAGCACACCTTTTCAATTCCTTCCTTCCATAGGAAATAATGAAGGATAGGGACACCTTCTTTTGGGGCTCATAGAATTGGACCCCCTGGTCCAATCTTTTTGAAACTTGGGGGGTATTTTGGGGAGAGGCACTACATGCTATACTGAAAACTTGGTACCTCTACCCCAAAAAACAGCCCCCCCAGAGCCCCGGATACCTGCGAATCAATTCTCCATGATATTCTATGGGAATAAATCTCCCTAGGGAATAATAGAGTTCCCAGCAGACATTTCCCTCCCCTCCCCCTGCTTTCGGACGACCCTGAAGCGGGGGGAGGGCCTCCAAACCGGGGACTCCCCTGCCCCCACCTGGGGATTGGCAACACTAGTGGCAAAGGAGTTCCTGCTACAAAAAAGCCCTACTGAAATATGAGAATTGCCAATTTTTGTCACCTCTAAAGATTTTCAGTCAAAGAGAGATGGACTTAAACATGGCTAACATCTGAAGGAAAGGGCTAGAAGATTAAGACGTCATTAAAATAAAAAGAAAAACACAGTAAAATCCTGTTTCCATACTCATTACATACCAATTTGTTCTTTCTCAAAAGGTTCCTCTATTTCTTTAAGGTTTGCCAGCAGGCGAATATCAGTACAGATCTAGAGGGAAAAAAATGAACAGTCAGAAATAAATGAACATTAATCCATTAAACCCATTAATAATTAGAAACACAAATGTTCTCTTGCATGTAATGATTCCAATTAACTTCAGTGGAAGGAGTCAATAAGCACACACAAAGGAATGCAAGTGTGGACTGGCTACCTCCTTTAAAATGAACAGGGGAAGCCATTCTGTGCAGAACAACTGTAAAAACAGGTTGCTTACCTGTAACTGATGATCTTCGAATGGTCATCTGTGCAGTCACACACATGGGTCTTGCCTTCAGCAATGGATCCTAACCTTGGAGACTCCAAAGCTTGCTTGAGCATTATTTTTGGCGCGCTGGGGAGCAGGCACTGAGTGCGCTTGCCTAGAGCGAGCGGAAGGTGCCCCTCCCACTCAGTTTCTTCCAGCCGCTACTGACATCTGTGCAGGGAAAGCAAAGAGCTAGCAGAGGGAAAGGCTGGGTGGGTGTGTCTGACTGCACAGATAACCACTCGAAGATCATCAGTTACAGGTAAGCAACTTGTTCATCTTCATCGTGGTTTCTGTGCAGTCCCACACATGGGTGATTAACAAGCTAAACACAGGAGGTAGGTGTCAGAACTGGAACGAACTTCAGACGATTCCAATACTAGTTACAAAGTAAGGATCTTTATTGAAGAACTACAGTGCTAGAGCTACGAGATAACAGTAATGCTGAGTCCTGGCATTTGGTTACATTTTATGCCATCAGCAAAGTACAATAAAGCGATCATTCACACGGATTACAGACAAGTGTCTCTTTCCCAGGCTTCGTTATCAGAAGGGAGGATGCTCTCCTGTGGCGAAGGCCAAACGGCCAGGCTTCAAAAGGGCAGCTGTGGATGTTGTGCAGAGGCTATCTGTCACCCTTCAGTGAGCACTAAATATTTGGAATATTTACCAGGCACAGGGTTAATGGCTCAGGCTATGGACTCTGTGTTAGTGTTAGGTTACAGCATGGAGTCAGTTTGGTCAGCAGCAAGCATAGAAAGTTACAAGTTCTGACAGTAGGTGCTGGCAATTGGTAAGCAAACATAATAGTTAGTTCACATATGGGCACTCACTTTGCACTACATTGCACTCACCTGGAGAAGTATTGGTGAAAGATTGAGCGGAGGACTGCCTGGCTGAAGGAGGTATCACGTCTAGCATGAATGTCCAGGGCATAATGAGTGAAGAACGCAGCGGCACAAATGTCCTCCAAGGATACTCCTTGCAGAAATGCCGAAGAAGTCGAGACGGCTCTAATAGAATGTGCTCTGAGTCTGAAAGGTAATGGCTGCTTAGCAGTCTCATAACACAACCGAATCGCACTAGACACCCATTTGGAAAATCTTTGGGTGGATATCTTGGAGCCTTTATGAGGCTTGCCATAGGCTACAAATAAATCAGTGTCCTTTCAGAAAGGTTGTGTATGTGCAAGATAGAAGATTAAGGCTCTCTTCATGTCAAGAGTATGCAGTATCCTTTGACCTGAGTCCTTGGGTTCTGGGAAGAAGGCTGGTAAGGAAGTAGCACTTGAAAGGTGGAAAGGGGAGACGACTTTCGGGAGAAAGGCAGGGTCTGTCTGAAGAACCACCTTGGAACTATGGAAGATGGTATAAGGTGGATCAGAGCGGAAGGCGCATAGATCACTTGCTTGTTTACCTGAGGTAATGGCAACCAATAGGGCAGTTTTCCAAGAAAGTAAACTTAAGTCAATGACGCTAAGGGCTCAAAGGGAGTTTTAACAAGCTGGGCTAGGACTAGAGATAAACTCTAAGCTGGAACGATGGGTTTAACTGAGGGATGCAGACGCAGAAGTCCCTTGAGGAAAGCTTTAGATAAACGGGGGGAAAACAGTAACAGGAACATGGAACGATGAGATGGAGGACAAATGAACCTTTAATGATGAGTAACTAAGTCCTGAAGCGCTGTCCGGATTAATGTCATGAGATTGTACATAAGTGGAGAAGCGCTTCCATTTGAGAAGGTAGGAATGTCTAGTGGAAGGTTTCCTAGTGTTGAGGATTACATGTTGCACTTCTGGGGGCAGTGTTATGGCCAGATCCTCCACGCTGTGAGGCGTAGAATCTGAGGATTGTGGTGCCAGACTTGGCCTTGATGTTGAGTGAGGAGGTCGGGTACCATAGGGAGGTGGCGGGATAGCTGAAGAAGCCTCATGAACCACAGTTATCTCGGCCACCAGTGAGTGATGAGAATGCAGTCTGTCTGATCTCGGACAATCTTGAGGATCGAGCATGTGATGAGTGGAAATGGAGAGAACAGGTAATGGAGACCTCCCGTCCAAGCGTGGAGAAATGCATCGTTGCTCCTCCTCACGTAGAAGCGACGACATTTGGTGTTGAGTCGTGTGGCAAAGACATCTACACTGGGACTCCCGAAGCAACAGAAGATGCAGTGAAGATATGCAGGATTGAGTGACCATTCGTGGTCATCCAGTCGAAACCGGCTGAGAGAGTCTGCTAGAGATTTCTCCACTCCAGGTGATGTAAATGTTGTGCTTGATGCACCATTTCCATAGGGCAATGGAGAGATGGCAAAGTCGAAGAGATCTCGTCCCCCCTTGTCTGTTTATATAGAAGATGGTTGCCATGTTGTCTGATGTGATTTGAACATGATGACCCGTTACAGAAGGAAGGAAGGAAGGATTGAAGGGACCTGTGGACCGCTATTAGCTCCAAGCAGTTGATGTGGAATTTTCTCTCTGCAGAAGACCACAGACCCCTGACAGTCTTGTCCTCCAAGTGGGCTCCCCATGCCCACTTCGAGGCATCCATGGTGACATTTGCAGTAGGGGAAGGCAGGGTGAAGGGCATCCCCTGAAGCAAGTTGGGCTGAAGGGTCCACCAGTGAAGAAAGAGGAGGACCTCCTTGGGTGCAGTGAGAATCATGGTTTGGGGCTGCGTGTGAGGATGGAAGGCGTGGACAAACCAAAGCTGCTGAGGCCTCATCTGAAGCCTGGCGAATTTCATGACGGATGTAGTTGCTGCCATGTATCCCAGAAGACGCTGAAACATGACAGCAGGTTGAGTTGGAGATTGAAGAATAGCAGTGGCAGTCGCTATGAGTTGTAGACTGCGTGGAAGAGGAAGGAAAACCATATGAAGATGTGTGCAGAAGCGGATACCTATGAACTGTAAGTCCTGGGTAGGGATGAGTTGTGACTTGGCAAGGTTCACACACAGACCTAAGGATGCTAGAAGCGACAGTGTGAGTTGAATTTTCCTTTCAAGCTGTTGAGGTGACTGAGCAGTCGGGAGGCAGTTGTTCAGGTACGGGAAGATGGTGATATCTTGAAGACGAAGAGCAGCAGTCACCAGTGCTATACACTGTGAAAATGTGAGGGGCCATGGACAGTCCAAATGGGAGGGCCCGATATTGGAAGTGGTGGTGACCCATGGCGAATCTCAGGTATTTCCGGGGTTGAGGCCTTATCGATATGTGGAAGTAGGCATCCTGAAGGTCCAGAGAAGTCATCCAGGTGTTCTGCGGGATTAATGGCAGGATTGACTGAACGAAGATCATTCTGAATTTTTTGTAAATCTGTCCGTTGAGTTTCCTGAGATCTAGAATTGGACGTCTGCCTCAGTCTCATTTTGGAACTAGAAAGTATTTGGAGTAGAACCCCGTCTTCCGAAGGTGGAGGGGAATGGGTTCTATAGCCCTTTTGTGAAGGAGATTTAGGATTTCTTCGTGAAGAAATGGAGACGGCGGAGTTAAAATAAAACGGTGATGGGGAGGGGGTGAAATGAACTCTATGGAGTAGCCTATTCAAATTATAGTAAGTACCCAGGTGTCTGTGGTGATCATCTGCCAAGTTTTGAGGAACGGGGAAAGCCTTGTGTGGCCTGGAGAGAGTAGGAGGGGAAAGTCAAAGAGACTGTTTGGAGGGTGGCATAGTCTTCTTGCTTGGCAGCGGGTGTGACTTTTGCTGGTAGGGCTGGTAAGGCTGCTTGGCTTGGGGTCCCCTCTGACGCCAATATTCTGATTGCTTAGGGGAACGTTGACATTTCAAATAAGGCTGTTTCCTGGGTTGGGAGCGGTTGAAAGTTTGAGACTGCTGTAGTTGCATGATATCTAGGCGTTTAGTGTGCTTACGGTCATCGTCTACAGATGTAAGGACCTCGTCTGTGGATGCGTGGAACAACCCCTGACCATCAAACGGTAGATCCTCAATCTTTTGTTTGATGTCAGTCTGGAGGTTGGTTGAGCGAAGCTATGCATGGCACCGAAGCGCTACTGATGACGCAAAGACCCTGGAGGAACAGGACACTGCATGCCGAACAGTATTGATCTGTTGTTTACCGACTCTGGAGAGTTCTGAGACCAATTGATGAGCCAGCTTTTGAGAAAAGCTGTCTGGTAAAGTTGGGATTAGGGGTGCGAACTGATTGGCAAGGTTGAAAACATAAGCCGAAAGGTAAGCCAAATAATTGTTAATCTTAGAGTTGGTGGTAGCCAGGCCATAGATCTTCCATGTTAGGGTGTCAAGTTTATGCCCTTCCCAGTCGGGTGGAGCAGGGTGTTGTGAGGGTTTCGCTTTCGAAGCCAAGTGAACAATAATAGAATTGGGAGCAGGGTGAGAGGAGAGAAACTTCGAATCTGGGGCATGGACTCGATAAAGAGAGTCAAACCTCTTAGAAGTAGATGTGATGGAAGCTGGCTTGTCCCAGGCTTCCTTAAGTCCCTCGAGATGTATAGGGAGCATTGGCAGTAAAGATCCAACAGGCAGGTCGGATTGCACTAAGTTATGCACCACATCAGTGACCGCATCAGGGTGTCAGAAGGTAAAGTGACATTGAGAGCCTCCGCCATGGTGGAAATTAAGTTGAGATAGGCCACAGAGCCATCGGATGGAGAAAGGCAATCAGGGTGAGGCGTGTCGGAGCTGGGGGAGGCTGGTTGATCGGAGCCGGAGGACCTAGAACTCACCGATTCAGAGTCGTCTGGAGGTAGCAGAGGCTGGTTCGAAGTTAAAGAAGACGGCCTTTTGTTGGAGTCTGTCGGATGCGTTATAGGAGCCGAAGACATAGTTACGACCGGTGAGCGAGGGGCTCAGATCGGAGCCAAGGAAGTCATCGCGATCGGTGAACGAGGAGCTCGGATTGGAGACCTAGAAGCTGGAGCCAAGGTGGAAGTCGAGGCCAAGGCTTGGAGTAGAGGAACATAAGCTGTGAAGTATGTCGACTCCGAGAGTGCCTGTACTCAGCGTAATCACGGTACCGAGAGCGCTGAAGTCTCTCATGTGAGGAAGATCTAGAGAAGAACCTGTAAGCCCTTCGGTACCAAGACGAAGACGATCTTGAGGCCGAGGAGCAGTAGCGGTAGTGGTAGTCATGGCAGAGATCCGCAGGGATGGGTGAGCGAGAGCGGTGGTGAGAAAATTCCCTGTCGAGAGGTGCCCTTAGTCCCGAGTTGATAGTTGAGTCGACGATTCTAGATAAAGCTGGGTTGAGACTTGGGTGGAGGACTCACGAAGTTCTCTATACAGGGGAGAAACCCCGACATCTCGATATGTGCTCAGCTCCCTACACAGGGGAGAAACCCCAATGTCCCGGAATGCGTTCAGATCCAAAAGATTTCTGAGGTCCGGTTCCAGGATATTCAAAGGCAAAGAGACATGGAGATCTGGATGGGGTCGGAATCACATCTGTGGATCGAGTGAGTTGGGGCATCTCAGTGATGACGTCAGTGGGTGCCATGAGTTCTGCAGCCAAAAGTGTTGGGATCATGCGCTGCGTCGAAGTCGAAGCCGTCCGAGTGGAAATTGAAGTTGAGGCCATCGAAGCTGAAGGTGCCGATTTAGTAGAAGGCTTGCTGGTTTTGGCTGTGTATTCCCGATGTTTCTTGGTTCCAAGAGACGGCTTGACTTCTTAGACTTGTGAGTGGACTCGGAGTGGTGGGAAGCAGATTTGTTGGACTTATGCTTTCTTAGCGATGCTACAGCGGCCAATGCAGCTGAATCTCCCTCTTGAGGTGGGGGAGGCAGCAAATTGCTGAAAGTGGGCATAGCCCGGAGAGACATTTCAAGCAGAAAGCTCTGAAGTCTGGCGGCCCTGTTCTTTCACGCCTGCTTGCCAAAACTAGCATAGTGGGTGCAAGAGTTGACCCTGTGGGCTTCCACAAGGCAAAAAAGACAGTGGGAATGACTGTCAGTGGACGGAATTTTAGCTCTGCATCTGCAGCACTTTTTAAAAGCAGTTTTCCCTTCCATACGTTCCGGACAGGGGGAGGGGGGGAGGGGAAATGAAAGAAAAGTGCAGAATAAGGCTCCTTTTTTTTTTTTTAAACAGATAGGGACGAAATTATTAGAGAAAGAAATACAATACAGAAGGAGGAATACAATACCACAGGAACACGAAGAGATGAAGAGAAGTACGAGCTAAGGAGGGAACATAACGAGGTAGGTGTTGTCTGAGTGGTGGTAAGGAAGAAACTGAGTGGGAGGGATGCATTCTGCTCACTCCAGGCATGCGCAGTCGGTGCCTGCTCCCCAGGGCGAGCCAGAAAGTGTGCCAAAAATAACGCTCAAATGAGCTTTTGGAGTCTCCGAGGTTAGGATCCGTTGCTGAAGGCAAGACCCTTGTGTGGGACTGCACAGAAACCACAATGAAGATCATAACAGCTCCAGTACCTGTCCCCAGATGGAACCAAGCTGCTGGCGCTTAAAATCAAAAAGGTGGCAGAGTAGTTTTTAAACTAAATCTTGGGGGAAAGCCGACAGGAGATTAAATGTCTCTGGTTTGGGAGGACTCATCTCAAAGAGATGAAGGGTTAGCTGTTACTTTTTTACCGGGTAATGGATCAGAGTTGTCCACTGAGATGGTGACAAACAGTATGGGTTGCCTGCCAAAGTCTCGAGGCAGCAGGAGGAAGGTTGCGGGCCTAACTTGCATGGGAAATTATAGATGTTTGTATACAAATGCTAGAAGTGTTTGAAGTAAAATTGGTGAGTTGGAATGTTTAGTGTTGGGGGAAAACATAGACATTGTGGGAATTTCAGAAACTTGGTGGAATGAGGAGAATCAGTGGGACACGGTGATTCCTGGATATAAGTTATATCAAAAGGATAGGGAGGGAAGAGTTGGAGGTGGGGTGGCTCTGTATGTCAGAGAGGGTATACGGTCCAGTAAGACTGAGGTCAAAGAATTAGATTCCCTTCTAGAAATGCTTTGGGTCGAAATAGAGGACCCAAAAGGAAATTTAACTATGAGAGTTTGTTATCGCCCACCAAATCAAAAGATAGAGAACGATTATAATATGATGGAAGGATTAAAAATAGTGGTTAAACGTAAAAACTGTGTCGTAATAGGTGATTTTAACTACCCGCAGATTGACTGGGTCAATATGTGTTCAGGTCGAGAGAAAGAGACTGAGTTTCTAGATGCTCTCAATGACTGTGCTATGGAGCAGATGGTCACAGAACCTACCAGGGGTGGGGCGATCCTGGATTTGGTCCTGAGTAATACTCAAGACTTGGTGAGAGATGTAAAAGTGATCGCACCACTTGGTAGCAGTGACCATAACGTTATTGATTTCACCATTTGTATAAATAGGGAGTTGCCCCAAAAGACCAGCACAACCACGTTTAACTTTAAAAGGGGTAAATTCTCTGAGATGAGGAGGCATGTGAAGAGGAAACTGAAAGGAAAGGTAAATACAGTCAAAACCCTCGGGGAAGCTTGGAGGCTATTTAAAACTACAGTCCTAGAAGCTCAGATAAAATATATACCACAAGTTAGGAAAGCCACAAACAGGTATAAGAGAAGGCCTGCATGATTAATAAACAAAGTAATGGAAGTTGTAAAAAGTAAGGACTCCTTTAAGCGGTGGAAAACTAGTCCAAGTGAGATTAATAAAAGGGAACACAGATTGTGGTAAATCAAATGCAAGACTGTGATCAGGCAGGCAAAAACTGATTATGAAGAGTATATTGCAAAAAGCATAAAGACCAACAATAAAAATTTCTTCAAATATATTAGAAGAAGGAAACCAGCCAGGGAGGCAGTGGGGCCCTTGGATGACCAAGGGGTCAAAGGATTACTGAAGGAGGATAGGGAAATGACTGAGAACCTGAATGCATTTTTTGCCTCCGTCTTCACTGTGGAAGACGAGAAGTGTTTGCCCACTCCAGAACCACTAATTTTGGAAGGGGTGTTGAAAGACCTGAGCCAGACTGAGGTGACAAGAGAGGAGGTCCTACAACTGATTGACGAATTAAAAACTAATAAGTCACCAGGTCCGGATGGCATACATCCAAGAGTTCTGAAAGAACTCAAAGTTGAACTTGTGGATCTCCTGACAAAAATATGTAATCTTTTATTGAAATCTGCCTCCGTTCCTGAGGACTGGAAGGTAGCAAATGTCACCCCCATCTTTAAAAAGGGTTCCAGAGGAACCCTGTATAAATTGATGGTGTGGT
The DNA here is from genome assembly GCF_032191835.1 of Heteronotia binoei. Lineage (NCBI taxonomy): Eukaryota > Metazoa > Chordata > Lepidosauria > Squamata > Gekkonidae > Heteronotia > Heteronotia binoei. Next base: position 81,201,572 of record NC_083230.1, read on the forward strand.
CTCATTTGGAGTACTGTGTGCAATTCTGGTCACTACACCTCAAAAAGGATATTATAACATTGGAAAAAGTCTAGAAAAGGGCAACTAGAATGATTAAAGGTTTGGAACACTTTCCCTATGAAGAAAGGTTAAAACGCTTGGGGCTCTTTAGCTTGGAGAAACATCGACTGTGGGGTGACATGATAGAGGTTTACAAGATTATGCATGGGATGGAGAAAGTAGAGAAAGAAGTCCTTTTCTCCCTTTCTCACAATACAAGAACTCGTGGGCATTCAATGAAATTGCTGAGCAGTCAGGTTAGAATGGATAAAAGGAAGTACTTCTTCACCCAAAGAGTAATTAACTTGTGGAATTCACTGCCACAGGAGGTGGTGGCGGCTACAAACATAGCCAGCTTCAAGAGGGGATTGGATAAAAATATGGAGCAGAGGTCCATCAGTGGCTATTAGCCACTGTGTGTGTGTGTATACAGAGAGGATTGTATACACACACACACACACACACATATTTTGGTCACTGCGTGATACAGAGCGTTGGACTGGATGGGCCATTGGCCTGATCCAACATGGCTTCTCTTATGTTCTTATGAACATAGTCTCTGGAACAGGGTTTAAAACATGATCCAAGACTCAGTTCAGTTGCCAAGCACGTTAAATGAAATCACAGCCTGTTACCATATTGGCCAACAAATGACAGTATCTTTTCCCACAAAGAGTGTTTTTCAGAACACATATTAACACATGCTACTGCAATAATCTCAGATTGGTGACCCTGAAGCAGAGTTATATGGTTGAATGGAGGGAACATTCTCCCATCCAGAGTGCCAGTTTAGGACCTGAAGGACTATTTCCCCCTATGTGAAGCTGCCTGAATGTTGAGACCGGCATCAGATAACTTGTTGCCTGTGCCAACATTTTCTGAAGCAAGATAAATTATAAGTAGGATCAGGGCCTTATTTATGATGGCACCAAAGATGTAGAAATCTTTTCCTGCTGTTACTTGCATGTGTATTCTTATTTAAGCTTTAGATGCTGGGTAAAGATGTTCTGAGCAAGGCTGTCAATGATAGGTAATTTTGGAGGTCATTAATTCATAGGGTTGGTAGCAACTTGACAGCACTTGACACACTGACACAAAATGGTCTTATCCTCTCAGGCTACTGGCAATGAGTTGTTGTTTTTAAAATTGCCTTGGTGTATACTGTGTTTGAATTTATTTAAAATGCTATTTAAAATTTTTATTTTGCATTCCTTATTACTGCTGGGTGTTTTAGCTCAATATTTCTAATTGCTACTGTTCTATTGACTGCTTTGGTATATTTGTATGATTTTTTTTGTGAACTATCTCAAGAGCTTTTTTTGTGCTATGAGGTGGTATATAAATATATAAAAATAAAAATCCTGAGAAGACAAACACTAACAAAGAGCAAGAAAAATTTAGTTGCTGAATACATAATAGGCATTTGTTGGAGATACTAAGCCACCTAACAAAACTCTTAATGGAGTTCAAAATAGGGAAATTTATTTAGGTATTTTAGTGCTTTTTTCTCCTCCTACAGGACTCAAAGCAGCTTACAGAAACCCAGAAATATCTAAATTTAAACAAGCAAAGAATGTATGCAGCACTGAGGTCTGCAGTTAGACTATTACAGCTACAAGCCAGGCTTGCATGTGACTTGAGACTGGAGATTTTGATTTGCAAAATTTCCCATTGAATTTACTGTCAGTTTATGTCCATCTATAATTCAGTAAACTGGGGATATTTGTGTCCTAGACAAAATAAGTTAAACAGTGAGAAAAGCAAAAATTTGCAAGCAATCCACATGAGAAAATTAGCCTTAGCTTGATCGTATCTACAGAAGCAGTGAGCATGGAGCAACCTTTACACTTTTCAGCTGTGCTTTTTAATATAAAGCTTGAAGGAAGGCCTACCTTATGTACAGATGCCCCTAGGCTAGCCAGAACAGATAGGACTTCAATGTCCACTTTGCGACTGTACGTCTGCCCTGTGACAATATAAGCTCTGGAACAAAACACATATAAAAGCATCATGAACTTCAACAAGACTGTGAGAATTTAAGCAGGGCTTTTTTTGTACCAGGAACTCCTTTGCGTATTAGGCCATACCTTCCTAATGTAGCCAATCCTCCGAAGAGTTTACAGGGCTCTCAGTACAGGGCCTACTGAAAGCTTCAGGAGGACTGGCTACATCAGAGGGTGTGGGCTAATATGCAAAGGAGTTCCTGCCACAAAAAAAGCCCTGAACTTAAGTATTGCATAAATATCATACAGCATCTACTGGCTCCTTAACTCGATGCCTTGAAAACTTCTAGAGAAATTATATGTATGGGAATGCAGTTTGGGTTAGCATGCAGTAGAGGTAGTAGAGAAATGGAAGCTAGAGGAGGCTGAGAAGCAGTACCAGGACCACAATGGAAGGAATTCCTGCAAAGCCAACCACAAAGCACCACTCTCTCCTAATAGATCCTAACAGTTAGCTCAAGCAGCACAAACATTAATTGCAGAGTAGAATTCCAATTTATACACAATGTCATAGAGCAGCTCATTTCCCAAGTGCCCCCCCTTTAGCACACTCAGTGCTTGGGCAAATAAGTATTGCTTGTTTTGGGGGTTTTTACATACCGCTTAAATCCTGCCATTGTAGTCACCAGCCTGTCTAGCTCCTCCACCTCGAAGTAAAAACAGACAAGAACCTCAGAAAGCAGCAACTTAAATGTGAATAAAGACTGCACCCCCAAACAAATTTCTGGTCCTTTCAGCACCGTGAACCTAGCCAGCATCCTGCTGATCTAAGCACCATTTTGTCCTATAACTCCCTTTTGATCTACTCTCTCTCAGATATCAGAATTTTCAAAAGGGAATCCCATGCAAATTTCATTTAATCACAAACCGTGACCATGACTCCCAAACTAACTGCAGTTCAAACTGGGCTTCTCTGTTGGAAATTACTTACTTTGTCATGATCTCCTTCAAAGAGCTGCAAAAAGCTGGCCTGCGTGCCAGTGGTGCCCTTCACACCCCGAAACCTCAACTCTTCTCGTGCCCGCTCTAAATTGTGCAGGTCCATGCACAAATCCTGGATCCACAGGGCACAACGTTTACCCACAGTGGTTAACTGTGCAGGCCTGAAAGCACCAGACAAAATGCAACTCAAGAACAAGTCCTCATACATGTTACCACAAAATGATTTCCCCTGTTGCTATGAATGCATCAGAATTTCTGCACAAAAAGTGATTGGCAGTACAAACTTTTTAGTTTAGAAAAAGGAAGGCTAAAGGGGAAAATTTAAGAGGTTTATAAAATTATGCCTATGCCAGAGAAAGTAGATAGAGCTTTTTCTCCTGCTTCCATAATACTAGAACTTGTGGACACTCAATGAAGGTGATGGGCAATTTTTACAAGACACATAAAAGGAAATAAATCTTCACCCAACAAGTAATTACAGTGTGGAATTCACTGCCTGTGAAGTCACTTATAGCCAAGAATATAGATGGTTTTAAAAGGCAGTTAGACAGATTCACAGAGGAAAAGTCCATCAATAGCTACCAGCCACAGTGAGTAAAGGGAACTGCCATATTCAGAGGCAGTAAATCTCTGAAATGTAGTGCTATGAGGCAACATCAGGAGAAGGCCCTGGCCTTTGTGCCCTGTTTATTGACCCTCCAGGGCAACTGGTTGGCTGCTGCATTAGACAGATTGTTGGTTTAATCCAGCATTACTCAGTCTAAACCCAGATTTAAATGGGTTTAAACCGATGTAACTCTGCATAAATGCAGACTGCAGTGTAAATCTACCAGCTCACTAATAAACAATGCTGTACAGACATACAAATTTGTCTCATATAATGCAACTGTAAGAGTTTCATTTATCAAGTAATTTTTTGTTATAAGCATCCATCCATCCATCTATCCATCTATCTATCTATCTAGTTTGAGAGAGGTTCTGCTAATGGAATGGAGAAAAAGGTACACTATGATCCACTAGTGGACCACTGTACAATTTCTGGTACAGTAAAATTACCAGTTGCAGAGAATCCTGACCTAGGCAAAACTTTAGGCTGATACAAGGCAGTCAATACCATGCAGTGCTGATCTGTTAGGCCCAAACTGTTAAGAGATCTCAACTCCAAGTTCTTGCTTTGCCAATGTAAAGAACTGGTAGATCACAGGGAATTTTTGTTTACAAACATGAAAAGGAAGGAGGAAAATTAATTAGGCTATGCAAGACTGAAGTCAGCCTATCCCTATAGTAAGAAACAAAAGATCACACAAGTTAAGGGTTGAAAAATGTACTCTCAGCGGTAAATCAGCCTGGCAGTGCAATCCTACATGGAGTTATCTTAGCTCACTGATTTCAGTAGTCTTAGACTGGCATCACTCTGCATAGATATGGCTTCTGCCCCCTTCCCAAGCTGTCTGTAGCTTCCTCCACTCAGCATCTATCCCAGCTCTCCTGGTCTCTCTGGTTCCATGCTGTATTCTTGCCTCTTTTCTTCACTACTTCAAGTGGGCTTCTTCCTGTTTCTTACCCTTTGCTCTGGCCATCTTTGCCTTTTTTTACTGCCCCCTCTCCCACTGTTATCTCCCACCTGGCATTTATAGCCAAGAATCAGGATTCTGAGATGCAAAACAACATGTCAGTTGTTAATGTCAACTGATCTTTCCCTTGGTTTCAGTAATTTGTTTCAAAGCCACCCATACAGTGGATAGGCATCTATGGAAGATGTTCTATGCTCTTTCTAGAAAAGCATACGACCCTCTTGGTTTTAAGGGTGCACCTTTTAGGGTGCTGAAACAAAGTTTTGTACAAATTAGTTAAAAACTGGTGATGGGAAGACGGAAAATTTGTCACATTTGCTTTGTTGTCAGCAGCACAATTTGAAGACAGTTTTCTCTCCTGGCTTTTGAATTGATGGAGATTTTCCTAACTACAGTTTATTTGCTAGCAGATATTCCTAGGACAGTCATCTTTTCACTGTGATAGCTGCTGCAATCAGAGCTCAATGCGTTAAGTGATTAATGTTTGCAAACCTGAAAAGAGGTGGGGGAGGAGAAAGGGTTTGAATATTTGCTGATTAAGAAACAGCAAACTGATGGCTCAATTTGTGTGTTTTGCGTAGATCTGCAATAGTGTTCTGATGGCCACTGCCCTTAGCTTTCGTAAATGTTACCTTATTGGGAAATAGAATTTTTCAAGTTGAGACCATACAGCTCAGTTCACCATCAGAATCAAGACAGAATTAGGCATTGGCAACTGTGGTCTGTATAGTTAAGAAATAGTCACCTATTCCCATGTTACTCCAACTCAACTAATCAGTCTAGTCATGCACAGAACATGTTGATAAGAGGCTGGGAGGAAAAAGAAAACATGTAGAAATGGCATGTATATCAACACTATATTAATACATCTATGAATTACTTACTGATAGTGAGTGAAGCCTAAGGTTGGCAACTTGGCATGTTTCTCAGCAAAGTCTGCCAGACGGCTGATCACTCTAGCAAGCTACAAGAAAGTAAAGAGATCTGGGAAAACAACAAAAAGCATGGAAAGCCACAAAATGGAGAAAAGTGGCTAGTTTTGAATTGTTCTATATAGTTCAACTGGAAAATATTCAAGCATGAATGGAAGAGGCAGAGGAAACCATCCCATGCATGGAACACAGAGTTTCCCCACATTTCCCCCCATGGTTCCAAAGGTTGTAGGACTTACTCAGAAGCACAGGTTGGTGAGGCTGGAGTAAGGAAGGACAAGGAAGTGAAATTGTTCCTACTTCTACTGCAAGTACAGCTCCACTACAGCTCCTTGTCTTTTCTTACTTAAGCCCACAGACCACAGTGCAAATCCCACAATCCTAGGAATGAGCTTTCTATAGATGAGAAGAGGCTGCAAGAAAAGAGAGGAACACAGGAAAATGTCCAAACACGAATATTTGGATAACATACTCATGGTATTTTAACATGTGTCATGTCTAAAACCAGTAGAAATACTTTATCTCTCTGGGTGTTTTCGCACTCACGTTTTACTGGCGCCACGACCCTCCTGACGCCGGCGAATCTGCATGGATTTCGCACCAGAAGCGCCGGCGCACCCAGAAGCGCCGGCTACTTCCGTCGCTAAGCCAGCGCAAACGTTTTCCTGCATCTTTGCGATTTGCGTTTGCGCTGGCTTAGCGACGGAAGTAGCCGGCGCTTCTGGGTGCGCCGGCGCTTCTGGTGTGAAATCCATGCAGATTCGCCGGCGTCAGGAGGGTCGTGGCGCCAGTAAAACGTGAGTGTGAAAACGGCCTCTCTCAAAAAATATGAGTTTTGTAGCAAACAAAATAAACTATTATTTGAACAGAGTATCTCTCACATCGTTATAATATGCGTGTAATATTACCACACATATTATAGGTTTTTAAATTTTGGACAAAACTAGTCATATTCTCCAGAAACAACATACTTGACCTCAGTCAAACTGTATGTCTCACCTTGGGAAGTAGCAAATCCAATCCATCACGAAGAACAATCAGGTCCTAAATAAAAAGAGACACAAAACATTCAAGTGCAACTTTATTCAGCAGCCATAGTTTTATTCACAGGTTCAGCGCAAATTGCAACTTCTATCAAATACTCAAATATAGCTAAAATTCTTTCTTGTGCTAAAGGTGGGTTTAGAATTGTAGCTGGAGTTCATCGTGTACTGCCCAACCAAAAAATCATATCAAAACCTCCAGAACAAAGAACAAGATACCAGACTCCCTAGAGACCTGTAGTAATAGAGTCTGTCAAAACAAGATGAGAATCCAGAATCCAAGTACAGTAGAACAGGAGGGCCATTCTTCTCAATTACTCAACTAGCTTCATAACTTTAAATATGTCAAGTGTTGATTGCAGAGAAACAGCTATGTGCCTTCTGTCAAATATAAAGGCATAGATTGTAACAATAGGGGTTAGTTTGTTGTTGTTCAGCCGCACAGTCGAGTCCAACCCTTTGCAACCCCATGGACAAAGTCATGCCATGCCCTCCTGTCTTCCACCATCCTCCGAAGTCTGCTCAAATTCGTGTTAGTTACATCAGTAACTCTGTCCAGCCATCTCATATTTTGCCATCCCTTTCTTCTTTTGCCTTCTGTCTTTCCCAGCATCAGGATCTTCTCCAGTGAGTGCTCCCTTCTCATTTGGTGGCCAAAGTATTTGAGCTTCAGCATCTAACCTTCCAGGGAATAGTCTGGGTTAATTTCTCTTAGGACTGACTGATTTGATCTTCTTGCAGTCCAAGGGACTCTTAAGATTCTTCTCCAGCACCACAGCCCAAAAGCATCTATTTTTCTGCGCTTGGCCTTATTGTTCAACTCTCACAGCCATACATTACTACTGGGAATACCATCGCTTTGACTATACGGACTTTTGTTGGCAGGGTGATACCTCTACTTTTTATTATACTGCCCAGGTTCACCATAGCTGTCCTCCCAAGGAGCAAACGTCTTTTAATTTCATGGCTACAGTCACCATCTGCAGTGATCTTGGATCCCAGAAATGTGAAGTCTGTCACTACTTCCATGTCTTCCCCTTCTATTTGCCAAGATGTGATGGGGCCAGATGCTACGATCTTAGTTTTTTTGATGTTGAGTTTCAAGCCTACTTTTGTGCTCTCCTTTTTCACCCTCAACAAGAGGTTCTTTAGGTCCTCCTCACTTTCTGCCATTAGAGTGGTATCATCTGTATATCTGAAATTGTTGATGTTTTTCCCGGCAATCTTAATTCCAGTTTGTGCTTCATCTAGGCTGGCATTCCGCATGATGTACTCTGTATATAATAAGCAGGGTGACAATATACATCCTTGTTGAACTCCTTTTCCTATTCTAAACCAATCAGTTGTTCCATATCCCATTCTGACAGTTGCTTGGAGGCCTCTAAATTCAACTCAGAGCTCCAAGAGATGCTCCAGTTGTGTGGAGGAAGTGGCAACAAGAGACAGTTTGTAGACAGGGAATTTGGGGAACTATGCCTCACTCACTGCTTGAAATGGCCTTCCAAGGAAACTAGATGCTAAGCAGGTCTCTAAATAGTTAACTTTTTTGTTTAAAGCATACTGGACTACAGAGAAGTGGCATATTCGACCTTTTAGATTCTGGAGCAAACACAAAAGAATCTTATCTTTGTCACATCCTCACCCCATGCTGACTGCTAAAGGGTTTTTAACCTTATGAACATGGTCAGATATTCCATGCAACTGGAACTGCATGTTCTGTACATGTAAAAAGTGCTCTCTTCAACTGACATAGCCAACATGTTATGCAGTTCTCTTTCTTCATCTAGCTCCTATTACCATAACTAACTTCTGGCAAGTCAGATAATACACACAGGACTTAAGTGTAATTGTTTGAGTATGGAATAAATACAAGTTTGCATTTTTAATCTATCACAAGACAACTGCACCTGCAACCATGAGATTTTATAGAATGCTTCTTGGTAAATGGACATATAATGAGAGATTCCTTCCCACATCCAATTATAGACCCTGAATTAAACACCTTCCAAAGGCTTTGCCTCTGTAAATTGTTTAGAAGCAGTTCTCTAGGATTTATCTATTAAAGGATGATTCTTTGAACTGTTAACCAGCAAACCAGACAGAAAACCTGTACAAACTTACATCTTTTATTGAGATAAGATTTTTTCTTTTTATTATACAATACAGAAAATAATACAAGAAAGTAATAATTAACCCTACAAATACTGTCCAGATGAATGCTAAAATAATCAAAGTCCTTAGCATTGGTTAATCATTTTATAGCAAGTAATAGCTTAAAAAGCAAATCAGGTCTTAATTTTTGTCAGCCTGCTTTTAGGGATTATCAAAAAATCAAAATTACACAACTGGAGAGCTCATCTGGTCTTCTTCTGCAACTTCCATCCAGAGAATCTGATTTGCTTGTCACAGTAGTACATATTTATAGAAAAATATCAAACTTATTTTTCTCTGAATCTGTTCTATCATAATCATGTGATTATTACCTAGATAAGTGATGGGTGCATAACTAAATATCAAATAATCAACAAAATGCAAATCAGCCAATCAGCATGTGCTAGAGTTGCCAATCCCCAGGTGGGGGATCCCCCGGTTTGGAGACCCTCCCCCCGCTTCAGGGTCATCAGAAAGCAGGGAGTGGGGTGGAATGTCTGCTGGTCACTCTGTTATTTCTCATGGAGATCAATTCCCATAGGGTATATTGGAGAATTGATCTGTGGGTGTCTGGGGCTTTGGGGGGGCTGTTTTTTGAGGTAAAGGCACCAAATGTTCACCATAGCATCCAATGCTTCTCCTCAAAACACCCTCCCAGTTTAAAAAAGATTGGACAAGGGGATCCAATTATATGAGCCCCAAAAGAAGGTGTCCCTAATAGAGAGAAGGTATTTCAAAGGTGTGTGGTCCTTTTAATACTGATGGCCAGAACTCCCTGCTACTGTCTCAGGCCCCAATGTGTCCTGGCTCCACCCCCAAAGTCTCCTGGCTCTGCCCCCTAACTCCCCAGATATTTCTTGAATTGGACTTGGCAATGCTAGCATGTGCACATGAGTTACATCTGACACAGCAAGATCAGGCTGATCTCATCTTTTAACTGCTATTAAAAAGGTATTGATCTGTCTTTTCTGTAACGTCTGCAATCAACTGTCCAAAAAGATAGTAGCTAAGCTGAGTTCATCGAAAAGCGCTTGAACTCTCGGTTACCTTGCAAACTCAGCATTAAAAGGTTAGTGATATTATAGTCACTGCTACGGATATCTTGATAACTTGTAATACATTTGAGAGGTTTCCCCCCAAATTATTGGGATAGAATATTAAATACTGTTTGAAAATGCTGAAGACTAAATCTAAGTTGGAAATTTTCAAATAATGTGTGCATCATGTATACGATCCAATTTCTTGAGTAATCTTTCAAAGTCTGAAGGCTTAAAACCAGCTGCATGAAGAGTAATTTCAGAACACTGCCTTACCGTATTATCTCCCACATAGCAGGAAGTTGCTCCAAGATGGATTATGCCCGCAGCCTTTGGACAACAGTGGGCAAATGTGTGTACATGGGCCATTACATCGTGGCGCAGTCGCTTCTCCTCCTCTGCAGCCATCTTGAAGTCTATGTTATCCAGATTTGCTCCCATTTCCTGTATTTGCTCATCTGTGATAGGTAGGCCCAGTGACTATAAGAAAGAACAATTTCTAAAGTTACCTAATACACAATCTCAGTTCCCAGAAGCCAACAGCAACAAAATCACAAGCGCCATACTGTTTACAAAAATATAAATCATCCAGGATCCTCTTTCGTGCTTCGTGAAACTTTCAAAGTATCTATTTTTCAGATTGATTTCCAATATATGCTTTTGATGAAAGTCAATCTCTGAAGGCATAAGTGCAGAGATAGCTGACACAGACCTTCTCTGGATCCAATCCAGTATTTCTCTTCTAGTACAGTCATGCTTTAGTTACTTCTCTGTCTCCCTCAAACAGCACTGAAAAGGGAAATAAGAGAAGAGGAGAGAGGAAGAAGAAAGCTGGAGTTCTCAGACACAAACCATCACTGAGCTGTGGAATGTGTTCTGTGAAGCCCTAACCTGAAGGGAACAATTCCTCCATGATCTTTGAAATACACTGTAGTTAATCAAATTACTGTAGTTAATCAAATCCTACATAGCCATTCCTTCACTTGTTGAGGTTCCTCGAAGATTCATAAAATGTCCCTTATATTATGTTCATATTATATACTACCCTACACCAGTGTTCCCTCTAAGCTGAGTTAGCATAAGCTAGCTCACAGATTTTAGCCTCCAGCTCACACATTTTTGTCTTAGCTCAGGGAGGATGACCACAGAGCACAATAATTTATGCAGTAGCTCACAACTTTAATGCCAGTAACTCACAAAGTAGGATTTTTTTCTCACAAGACTCTGCAGCTTAGTGGGAACATTGTCCTACACTACCCTACAGAATCTGTGAGTTGGGCTTGGCTAGGCTACTTTTTTAACACATAAAAGTGCCTTATACAAAATCAGACCTTCAGGTCTATCATGCTCAGTATTTTCTATTCTGATTTGCAGCAGCTCTCTAGGGGCGCATCACATCACTTACTGCTTTAAAAAATCCCTGAAAATGACAGTTTGAATCAGGGAACTTCTGCATGCAAAGCAGATGCTCTATTGCTCAGCCAAAGCCCATGGGAATATCCCAGCTGTATGCAACCAAATATGGTTGAAATAAAAAAGTGTGAATGTGGCTAATATAAAAACAAAGATACACTACACAGAGATGTTCTTTACTTTTCTCTGTATTCTATCCCAACCCTACCCGGAAATATCATCTCCTGTGACAGACTGAAGAGGGAAAAATATTGGTGATAACAACAAACGCTCTGACAGTGTCCTGATGAAGCAAACAGGTGTACAGTGTGACTGTCTCTCCAATGCCAGCTGGAGATCAAGATCACGGAGTTGTAACTCTTGAGGAACGTGAACATTCAGATAAAAATAACAGACTCCTGTCTCGCACTAGAGCACTCAAGATATATTACAACTGCTTGTGCAGTGCTTTCTGGAAACAGTTCTTACAGATAGGGCAGATAGCTGACACCATCTTCTGTGACTTTCTCTCTGTATAGGCTTGTTTACTAAGTTTACTCCAGCAAACTAAATGAAGTAATTCAGTTAAGGACTGTAATGTTGGTAATATCATAGGCAAAGTGATATGGTTATCATCACCAGGAGACAGAAAATACAATTTCAAATGTGACCTGACATTTGGTCTCTCCATTTCAAATGTTTCCTGTTCTCTTTTTTAAATTTTACTTATTTTTTTTTTTATTGAATTTAATAAACATACAAATAAAGTAATCAATGACTGTATCTGCAATCATTCTTTGTGTATAAGCATAGCATACCAGCAGAAAACAAAATATATATATATATACAAAATACAAACAAAACAACACATACATACATTCACACACACATACAAAATTGGCAGCTGAATTAAAAAATAAATACTCTGTCCATATATTAATTACATCAAATTAATAATGTCATAATATCTACCAGGTATACATGTACGCATCTGATCTACAGGACCAAAAGAAAATTTAAGAAATGGAAGCCACTTGTACATCAGAGATTCGTTACTTTCTGAATTGTTTATATTGCATAAACTATCTGCTATCTTGTCCATCGCATAGACCTCCCAGATTTTAGCATACCAGGCTTTAACTGGAGGAATATTGGGAGATTTCCAAAATTGGGCTAACACCATTTTAGCAGCAGCTAGTAAAAGGGATATCAGGGATTTATTGAGAGAAGTAATAGAAATATCTTTCCAACAGTCAAGCAAAATGAGTTCCAATCTTAAGGGTAAAAAATTTTACTTATTAAACTGTTTATATCCAGCCTTTTCTTGTGGCTCAAGGTGTCCTAAAAGTCATGGTTAAACATTACATTTTAAAAACAATAGAAAAAAACTCCAAATACCCCTTTCCATCAGAGGAATAAACAAAGAGACAGCTTCCTGCTGCAGTTTCCAGTCTACAAACCCAACAGCTTTATGTCATTTTCCTTTGGCCCTTTTAGAGTCAGCATAGTACTGCACAGAAATTCAAGCTCTAGGACATCTGCCTGGCCTATCTCCCTCTCTGTCTTGAAATCAGAAGGAAAAAATTAACAACTACATTAGAACTGCACTTCTCTGAAACACTGCTAGAGACAGGGAAAGAGCCAGGACCAGCTAGTCTGTATCAGTCAGAAAGTGTGTGTTCTTTCTCTATAGAACATACTACAGAGCAGGGGTGGCAAAACTTGCTTAAAGTAAGAGCCACATAGAATAAACAACAGATGTTTGAGAGCTGCAAGACATGAATGTCAGATGTTGGAAGGAAAGCAGGCAGGCAGGAAGATGGGGAGGAAGTGGAAAGAAAGCAACTTTAAATGCATACCCCAAGCCACCAGTTTGAAAGTCAGTTTAGTGTAGTGGTTAAGTATACAGACTCTTATATGGGAGAACCAGGTTTGATTCCCCACTCCTCCACATACACCTGCTGATGTGACCTTGGGTCAGCCACAAGTTCTCTCAGAGCTGTTCTGCTCAAGAGCAGTTCTGGGAGAACTCTCTCAGCCCCACCTACCTCACAGGATGTCTGTTGTGGCGAGGGGAGGGGAAAGGAGATTGTAAACCACTCTGATACTCCTTTGGCTAGTGAAGGGTGGGGTTTAAATCCAATCTCTTTTTCTCTTCAGCTGGCTGGGCTTCGAGAAGTTATTTAAAGAGACAAATGCCTTCTCCAAGCCAGCCAACAGGGTGGTAGGGGCTTTGAGAGCCACACAATATGTGTGAAAGAGCCACATGTGGCTCCCGAGCTGCAGTTTGGTCACCCCTGCTTTAGAGGCACACTTGGGAATTTTCAAACTTAAACTGTATGTGGCAAAATATTTTATCTCTTAGGTATCTCAGATTTCCACCATTTCATTCTGACTGATCCTGAGATGTAAAATAGATACTCAGGTCATCACTTAGTGGTTAAGAGTGATGGACTCCAATATGGGAAACCTGGTTTGATTCTGCACTCCTCCACATGAAGGCAGCTGGGTGACCTTATGATAGTCTCAGCCCTCCAAAAATAAGTCTAGCTTGCCACAAAAGAGACAATCTTTAGATCTCCTGGCTATATGACACACAATAATTATAATTAATTAGCAGCATACAACAACATTGCTTACAGTCACTAAAACATTGCGTACAGGGTTGCTGTCATTACATTAATATTAAAGTCAGAATATATGGCACAGCATTTTAGACACTGAATTTGGAGTCTTGACAAATTCTAGAAATTAGACTAAATAGCCAGACAATCTGCAGGGCGATTTTGGTAATGGGCCATCTTTAAATTGGTAGGTCTAGATCACAGGGGTATCCCAACTCTTTCCTATTCACTGAGATACCTCCGGCCTTGACTAGGCCACATAGGATAACTTTAGAGACAAGAGAAATATTTAAATTCCATAAAGATTTCTGGGAAAGTGGCTGATCCCACTATGGGTTGAAAAGGGTTTAAACATTTGGTCAGAAGATTTTAAAAATATGTTTGCTTTGAGTTTATGAAATCCTTTTGTGAGGTTAAAAACACACACTGCGGGGTGGGGTGGGGAGAAATGCTGTACTAGATAACAAAGGTCAGCTTTCTCTGAGCCGATGAAGCAATGGGGCATGCAAAACAAAGTACAACCAAAAAACCCACGACCAAACGTCTTCTTGTGTGGTTGAAGATACAATCCTGAACATACTTCCTAAAGAGTAAGAGCCATTGAACAAACTGAAACTTATATCCAAATAAACTTTAGACATGCTGGAGTACAAAAAAGTTTCACAACTTACACATTCAGAGCTTTGAGATTCCCTTGATGACAGATACTGCAAAGTGTGAAAATAACAAATTCCTACAGACCAGCCTTTTTGGTGACCTGATAATAGTTCTGTCAGAAAACAGGCAGGGAAATGAACTGCTGGAAGTATGTGACACTTGACTCACAAATTACAGACGTTAGTAGTAATGCATCCATATCAAAATACCCAAAGCTTTGTGCTGTAAAATATATTTTCTTATATCTTTTTATGCTTTAAATGCACTAGTTATGTAATATCTGCTCTCTCCAGTTACATGGGAGGACATCTGAAAACATCTTTAAAATGATCATCAGCCTCTCCTGCTGAGACTCAAAGTGAATTACAGAATTATAGAACAATGTGATAATGCATATTATAAAGATTTGAGTCCATAGCACCTTAGAGACCCATAAAAAATTTTTGGTATAAGCTTTTACAAGTCAAAGGGAGCTTTGACTCTTGAAAGCTTATATCACAAAAATCTTGTGAGTCTCTAATATTGTGGACTCAAACCTAGCTGTTCTGCTGCAGACCAAAACAGCTATCTCTGAAATGGCATACAATAAAGAATTCAATAAATCTGGATTACACAATTAGAGAATAATGAAATTGTAGGAACATGAGCATAATTTTAAACCACTAAGAAGACCAATGGACTGTTGTTTCTGAATCCAGAACCTAGCTTTGCTTCTTTGCTTGAATAGTTTTGGTTATTTGCTCGGGGAAAAGGATGAAACTTGTCCAAAACCTAGTCCAAAAATAAAAGATGATCCCTCTTTTCCACACCACATTCCAAATTAAATTTGCAGATAGGAAAACTTCAGTTACAATGCCATCTTAAGCAGATACATCCTTCTGATTGTTACACTTGTTTGTCAGAATGCTGTGACTGGTATCAGCTCTTGATAAAGCAGAGAATGTGTGGCTTGAATTTAGCTAGCAAACGTGTTGATAAATTAATCACACTTATTGGACTGATTGGAGTTGGAGGAGAACTCGATATTGTGGGATTGTGTTAAAAACTGATTGTGTTACTCTGTAAGTATTCAAAGCCCAACCTCTGAGTTTCATTAAGAAGCTTTTGACTATTTCTATTCAGCACGGTGGTATGATATTGTGTATACTGACATACAATTCGACTTTTGTATATGTGCTGATATATGTGATCTTATGAGATATCTTGATACATATAATAAACTAAGAAAATATGAAGATTTCATTTCTATTTATTTTTATTGTATACAATTGTCTTGTATATTTTCAGTTCTTATACTGTGTGTTCACTTTTGTGCTATAGGAACTTTTCAGAAGCATCAGTTTGCCACTGCAGAAACAGATTAGGGCAGATGATTTAATATTCTTGTTGATAAAATGTAGTTTGGATCCTATTACTGTGAGGTGGATCTATAATTGGTTGACAGATCACACCCAAAGAGTTCTTGTTAATGGTTTTTCATCCTCTTGGAGAGGAGTGACAAGTGGAGTGCCTCAAGGATCTGTCCTGGGACCTGTTTTGTTCAACATATTTATAAATGATTTGCATGAAGGAATAGAGGGAATGCTTATGAAATTTGCAGACGATACTAAGTTGGGAGGGGTTGCAAATACAGTAGAAGACAGAAAAAGGATACAGGATGACCCTGACAGGCTGGAAAAATGGGCTAAAACAAATAAAATTAATTTTAACAAGGATAAATGTAAAGTTCTGCATTTAGGTAGGAAAAATTAAATGCATAATTATGGGATGGGGGGGGGGACTTGTCTTGGCAGCAGTATGTGTGAAAAGGATCTGGGAGTCTTAGTAGACTATACACCAAACATGAGTCAGCAATGTGATGCAGTAGCTAAAAAGACAAATGAATTTTTGGGCTGTATCAACAAAAGTATAGTGTCCAGGTCACACAAAATGATGGTATCACTTTGCTCTGCTCTGGTTAGACCTCGACTAGAGTATTGTAACAGACAACCTGGAACGCATCCAGAGGAGGGCAATGAAGATGGTGAGGGGTCTAGAGACCAAATCCTATGTGGAAAGGCTGAAGGAGCTGGGTACATTTAGCCTGGAGAGGAGACAACTGAGATGTGATATGATAAACATCTTCAAGCCCCAGAAGGTTGAACCAGAACCAACAGGTTGAAATGAAATCAAAAGAGTTTTCAGCTAAACCTCAGGAAGAACTTCCTGACAGAGCAGTTCCTCAGTGGAACAGGTTTCCTTGGAAGGTGGTGGGTTCTCCTTCTTTGGAGATTCTTAAATATGGGGAGGTATTTGTGGATTTCCTGCATTATTAAGGGAGCTGGACTAAATGACCCTGGAGATCTCATCCAACTCTATCGTTCTATGATTCTACCATGGTTTTTCTTATGTCCATAATGTCACACTAGGGTGACCAGAGGATAAGTTTCCTTTCATTGTATGAGTTACTTAGAAGAGTTTGCTACCAACATGCCCTCTTCTGCCTAACTAGTATACTTACATCTATCTATGCAGAAGTAAATCCCCCTGATATCAGCATGATACAATTCCAGGTAAGACAGTGCAGGGCTGCAACACCAGAGAGCCCTACTGGTTAATGTTTCCTAGGATGGTGAAACATGCAGCCTCTTTCTTGGTGATTAGAAGCTGGCTTAGGATGGCCAATAACAGCCTGCAGAGAGCAATTAGCCATTTACGTTACTGAATTAAATCCCAGACAGTTGCTACCCCACAGGAGGGCACATGGAGAAGCACTGGCAAAGCACTGTCCTGTGCCTGGGTCAGTGAAGAGGAGAGTGATACCTGACTGGGAAGGCCCACCGGCATCGGAGCCCCTGGCTTCACCCTGTGCTGATTGAGCATGGGAATGTGGCCACTGACAGTGCTCTTCTTTGTCGGCCACACTACACCAGGCCAGCACGGAGGTGCATAGGTACACAAGGTTCCTGTGCCACTGCCCACCCGGGCACGATCAACTAGTGGGAAGCAGCAGAGTGACTCTTCCTCTCCCTCAGCTTCGCTCTTCAGGCCTCCAACAGCTCCGCCTCGCCAATCCGTGCCACCGGCTGAGGGGTACGATCCGAGACTGATGGCTCTGCAGGGAGGGCAGCAGCAGACTAGGATTTCACCCTGCACAGTATAATAGCCAGTCCTTCCCTGTACCCATGGCCTGTTTGGCCCCTCCAGTCCGCCCTGACAGCCTTCTGTCTCACACACGCACCTTTTCTGCCTGAGCCAGGTAAAGCCAGAGCCGCCGCCAGGTACCGAACTTCTTCCTCTCGCTGAAATTAAAAGCCATGTCGGGGCTGGCGTAGCGCGAGACGAGGGGGGAGCGGTAGCGGCTGAAAGCATCTTCTTCGCCAGCGGGGGCCTGAGTCGCCATAGCAATGAAGGTGCACAAGAAAAGCTTCTTCTCACAAACAGCAGCCGACTCGAGTGCCTGCGCCAATATGTCAGACAGGACTTTTAAAAGGGAGTGGAAGAGTCTCGCTTAGGCTCGTCCCAGCCTCTTCAGACTCAGCCCCTTCCCGTTCCTGTCAGCCATTCGTGTTAGGCGGGCCAAGGTCGATTTACAGCGCCGTCCGCTGCCTCGGAGGTTCTTCGCAGCCGCTGCTAGTGCTTGGGAAGAGGCGGAACAGAGAATAGTATGGTGTAATCCCCGGAGCTCTGGCCTACCCTCTCATTTCCCGCTGACTTTGTCAACTCAAGACGCGACAGTAAAGGGAGCTAAATAAAGAGTCTGCTTTTCGTTTCAAAATAGATAATCATATCAAGACCTGGTGTTGGGGGCTTTTGGACATTTGAAATTTCAGTTTCAAACCCCTCCTTGGTTTATGAAACAGAGTGGATGAACAATCCCTATAAATCCCCCATATCTGACTTCCCTGTAAATAAAAAAATAGATTCAGGGAGAAATGTTCTAACCTACCCTATGAAATACTTGGCTGCTTTGAGGTCGTGCCTGTAGACAAGGGGACGAGGAAGAGAAGGAATTCCACCTAGAATCTGTCATATACAACAGAGTCTGCCCTCTGAAGTTGCTGGGGGTTTTTTCTCTCCAGAGGAAGTGGTTTTAATAGTCTGGAGATCAGATGTAATTTCCAAAACACCAAAAGCCTCCTGGAGTGTTGACAACACACACTAGTTTTCTACTTACAGGAAATTACAGCTGCCAAGAAATGAAGGTGCAGAAGATAAAGTGTCTGCAGCAGACAAGATGAGCACATGCTAAGGTAATGAGAATTAGGCCTTCAATGGTAAAGTACAAATAAAACCCAAACATATTTTTGTATGTACGTATTTATTCATTCAGAAATCCGTCCCACTCTCTTCAGTAGCTTTCCCCAGCCTAACTGTGCCTTGGATTTCAGCCTTGCAACACATAAGAACATAAGAGAAGCCATGTTGGATCAGGCCAATGGCCCATCCAGTCCAACACTCTATGTCACACAGTGGCCCAAAAAAAAAAGGAGTTTCACAAGTGGGGCTAGGAGCCCTTCCACTTGTCCCCTCCCCCTCCCCCAAGCACCAAGAATACAGAACATCACTGCCCCAGACAGTTCCAATAATATGCTGTGGCTAATAGCTACTGATGGACCTCTGCTCCATATTTTTATCCAAACCCCTCTTGAAGCTGGCTAGGCCTACACAAGTATACTCAGCAGTAAGTCCAAAAGAATTTACTCCCTTGTAAGGTTTAGGATATAAGAGCTCCGTGGCACAGAGTGGTAAGGCTGCAGTACTGCAGTCCTAAGCTCTGCTCACAACCTGAGTTCGATCACAGTGGAAGCTGGTTCAGGTAGCCGGCTCCAGGTTGACTCAGCCTTCCATCCTTCTGAGGTCAGTACAATGAGTACCCAGCTTGCTGGGGGGAAAGTGTAGATGACTGGGGAAGGCAATGGCAAACCACTCTGTAAAAAGTCTGCCTTGAAAATGTTGTGAAAGCAATGTCACCCCAGAGTCAGAAACGGCTGGTGCTTGCACAGGGGACTACCTTTACCTTTAAGGTTTAGGATTAAGAGCCCTGTGCTGCAGTGTGGTAAAGCTGCAGTCCTAAGCTCTGCTCACAACCTGAGTTCAATCCTGGCGGAAGCTGGGTTCAGGTAGCCGGCCCGAGGTTGTCTCAGCCTTCCATCCTTCCAAGGTTGGTAAAATTAGTACCTAGCTTGCTGGGGTGGGGGGGTAGTGTAGATGACTGGGGAAGGCAATGGCAAACCGCCCCGCAAAAAACCAAAGTTGTGAAAAAAGTTGTGAAAGCAACATCACCCCAGAGTCGGAAACAACTGGTGCTTGCACAGGGGACTATCTTTTACCTTTTAAAGGTTTAGGATTAGGATCAAGCCCCATCCCCACCCCTGTGTTTAAAGCCCAAACGTATTAGCACTTTCTGGCTCTCCCATTGGCTGTGGTGTACACTCCATCAGCCATTGGCCTGTCAGCTGCCACTCAAGTTCCATTGTGTTTCACTGGTTGAGTACACTCCTTTCTCCCACCTACCCACTCTGTGTGGCATACAGAAGATAAAGTAGGCAGAGGCTGAAAGGAGGCGGAGGAGATGGGAAGCTGAAGTCAGATCACTTCCCGTATAGAAAACGGCTGACTTGAGCATACTTTGTGGTATACTATAACACAACCATGTCAGGCAAAAACAAAACAAACAAAAAAAACCCAGATCACGCCACAAGCTCACACTGATGCTAAATGCTGCAAGGCTGAATACGACAGGAAAAGGTGGCAACAATGCACTGCAAACAATAGGAATGCTAAGCTTCAGCATCTGTGTGACTGTTGTTATGCCCTCTGCTCCTGCCATAGTTATTCTTATCTCCATTCTGGACCTATTTCAGGGCTTTGAGCCACCACATACACAGGGACACACATGAACACACATGGGGAGGGGAGGGGGAGCCAGCGTCTGTTTCAGCTACAGGGTGGGTGGGAAGACAGTAAGGGCCAGGTAAACGCAGCTCTCACCAGATGCTTAAACTACTTCTTTCTTAAATTAAAAAACCATGTCAAGGCTTGTGTGGCAAAGGCTCCAAAAAGCCACCAAATATTCCATCTACACCACTCAGACAACAGAAACAACAGAAAAACAAATTACATGAGTTGCCAGGCTCCATGGACCCCAGAAATGATGTTTCTAGAGTTTTTGCCAGCCCTTCAGAAGTCCTACACATGGTACAAGCCAAAAGGGGAAAGGTAGCATCTTCTTCAACATCTAGAATTGTAGTTACCACAGTGATGAAGGTGCAAGCAGGTAAAAGCATAGCTCTGTCATTACTGAGTTATCAACCAATTTCAGTACCATGTAAAATACATTGTGTGTGTTAAGTGCTGCCAAGTCACTTCTGACTTATAGTAACCCTGTAAATTAATGATTTCCAGAATGTCCTATTGTTAACAGCTGAGCTCAGGTCCAGTGAATGAGGGCCCTGGCTTCTTCAACATCTAGAATTGTAGTTACCACAGTGATGAAGGTGCAAGCAGGTAAAAGCATAGCTCTGTCATTACTGAGTTATCAACCAATTTCAGTACCATGTAAAATACATTGTGTGTGTTAAGTGCTGCCAAGTCACTTCTGACTTATAGTGACCCTGTAAATTAATGATTTCCAGAATGTCCTATTGTTAACAGCTGAGCTCAGGTCCAGTGAATGAGGGCCCTGGCTTCCTTGATTGAAAAAACCATCTCATGCCAGGTCCTCTTCCTGCTTCCTTCAACTTTTCCTAGCCTTATTGTCTTTTTTAATGAGTCTTGTCTTCTCATGACATAACCCAAGTGCAATAGCCTCCATTTAGTAATTTTAGCTGCTAAAGATTCTTCCATTATTTAAAAACCCTGCTAAAGAACATAATGAAAACTCTATCATAGCAGACCAAAAGTCTGTCTCAGTGTTTGAAATGTCCAGACAGGGACATGGAAGCCAAAACATCCCTGTTGTTGTCACCCTGAAATAGGCAGTCTCTGACCATGGACATTTCATTTTCCATTGTGGCTAACAGCAATTGATGGATGTATTCTCTATGCATTTGTCATAATCTCCCAATTACTGCCCAGTCCCAAGACCTTTTGTTCCTCGGTAAGGTAACAGTGAGTGGTGGCAGAGCAGCTCCAGAATACCTGGTTAGTATTTTGATGGAAGACCACCAAGGAAGTCCACGGTCACTATGAAAAGGCAAGCAACGAAAAACCACCTCTGATTGTCTTTTGCCTTTAAAACTCTTCAGGGTTGCCTTAAGTCAGCTTTGATTTGGCAGCAATATATATATCAAAGCTGACTTAAGGCAACCCTGTATATATGTGTGTGTATGTATGTATGTATGTGTATATATATATATATACACACACACAGTATATATATACACAGTATATATATTGCACAGAAACCTGGAGTTATTAAATGAAATTGACTGGCACTAGGTTCAGGAGCCTCATGGAAGTACTATACAATAACATGACTTCTGTGCTTCATCACTGTAAGATATGTTGAGTTTATATGGCTAAACCAGGATTAGTCAGACTCATAGATAAATCAATTAATAGCTGTTTGCCATGATTAAAGGTTATTATCTTTAAAGCCCTATATGGCCGAGGACCTGCATACCTTAGGGACTGTCACTCCCCACATGTTCCCCAGAGGGTACTTAGATCAGGAACACAAAACACGTTATCGATCCCTGGGCCAAGAGAGGCAAGACTGAAAACGTGAGAAAGAGCCTTCTAATTTGCCGCCCCCCCATTGGTGGAACCAACTGCCTGAGGTCAGAGCCTTGCGGGATCTTGCCCAGTTCCGTAAGATGACACTGTTTCAGTTAGCATTTAACTGAAATGCTGACCACCATCAAGACGCTAGAGCCAACGGATGCTAAGATCATTGACTGCCACCTTAAATCTGTATCGAAATTAGCACCAAATTATTTTAAACTGTTTTTAATGCTTTTAATGTAAATGTTTTTATTGTAAGTTGTGTGTTGTGAGCCGCCCTGAGTCTTTGGCGGGGAGCGTGGGATATAAATCCAATCAATCAATAAATAAATGAATGGAACCTCAAAGGCATATCACAAAATGCTGGGATGGCTGCTTGTGAGCTTCCAGGGGTGGGTGGCTAAGCTTGTGTAATACATTTTCCTTGCAAATACCTGTTTTGTGATCACTTTGTCATCTTGCACACTAGTTATTTGCTTGGGCTGAGCAGGTTCAGCTATTTTTGTTTGATTCTGTAGCTTAGAAAATGTTATGGAAAGGACCAGTAAAATGTTTGGCTAACTTGGATTTTAACACTTGCATTCATTTCCAAGTGATATAAGAATGTTTCAGGCCCGTAGGCAGGAATTTTTTGGCAGGGGGAGCACTGGATCCACTGGAGGGGCATGGCATAACTAAAATTAAAATAAACTCACATGTACGCTGTCTGCCCCCTTCCCTGGCATTCAAGGCACTGTGAAGGCCAATAATTTAAAAGATGCTGCCAGGGGAGGGAGAGGCAGCTGCACCTCATTGCCAGCCAAGTCTTTTTCCTGCTTACTAGCAGGGAGAAGACTTGCTGGCCAGCAATGGAAGCCATGCGGTCTCCCCTTTTCATCCTCCCTGCCAGCCTCTGGAGTTGCTCTGCAGCTACAGGATTTCTCCATTGTATCTGTTTCATATACCAAAGATCAATTCTTTTTTTCCTCCTGTTTTTTTTCATTATTTATTACTGTTGCAGTCTTCCAAAGAGCTCAGAAGAATGTTTAACCTTATTTCAATCAGGCCAGTGCCAACGGCAGGGCATTTAGGGGCGGAACCCCACCACCAATAGGCCCCACCCCACGAGGATGCCAAACTTCCCCTGGTGCACCTCACCCCTATAGCAGTAAAGACTGGGTAAGAGAAGCCATCCTGCCACTTCTGGTCAATTTCACTCCTACTTATCAGCTTTTAGATTTAACAGCTGTTCCTTGTGAGTGAAACTGACCAGAAGTGGCAGGACAGCATCTCCCCTCCCCCAGAGGATGCCATATACCATAGGGTAACATGATGAAACCCTCTCCTCAAATGCTACCCTCTATCCTCAGTAGTGGAGTAATGAGACCAGCCACTGCAAGGCTGCCCCACATATCCCCACATTGGCGAGGCAGTCGTGGTTGACCGTGTCGAATGCAGCTGTCTGATAACATAATAACAGCACTGACCCGCCTCAATCCAAGTATTTCCAGAGATCATCCATGAAGGTGACCAGAGTTGTCTCTGTTCCATAGCCAGGGTGGAAACTGGACTGGTACAGATCCAAGGCAAAGGAGTGCCTGGAACTGTTCTGCTGCCGCTCTCTCAACTACCATACCCAAAAATGGAAGATTCTAAATTGGGTAGTAGTTGGTTGGATCAGCAGGATCCAGAGATGGGTTTTTAAAAGAGTGGTCTCACCACTGCCTCCTTTAAAGTCCCCAGAAAAGTCCTTGAACTCAGGGACAAGTTGACAATATCTGCTGGGGGGGGGGGGCATATTCCATCAGCATTGGCTTTCACCAACCAGGAAGGACACAGGTCCAGGGGGGCAAATGGTGGCCTTCACAGCACCCAGGACTCTGTCAACCTCATCCTGAGAGAGTCAGCTGAAATGGTCCATTACTGGCCCTGAAGATGGTCAAGGGTCCTCCAGTTCCAGAGCCAGTTTGGTGTAGTGGTTAAGTGTGCGGACTCTTATCTGGGAGAAACGAGTTTGATTCCCCACTCCTCCACTTGCACCTGCTGGAATGGTCTTGGGTCAGCCATAGCTCTGGCAGAGGTTGTCCTTGAAAGGGCAGCTGCTGTGAGAGTCCTCTCAGCCCCACACACCTCACAGGATGTCTGTTGTGGGGGAGGAAGCCGCTCTGAGACTCTGAGATGCGGAGTGGAGGGCGGAATATAAATCCAATATCTTCTTCTCCCTGCCACTGCTGCGGGGCTGGGGAAGGAAGGGAGGGGGAGAGAGAGAGAGAGAGAGAGAGAGAGAGAGAGAGAGAGAGAGAGAGAGAGCGCTCTGTTTAATATGGTGCTAATAAACTTTGCTTGGACTTGATATTTGAACCTAGCACCTGTACCACACTAACTTACATTCTCCCTTTCTCTTGTTGCAAAAGAATAGCTTGGGATAGGGATAGCATATAATTGTTTACAGAAACCATATGCTCATATTATTTCAAATGTATTTTATTGAAGAATAGGAGATGGTAATCTGCATGCTACCCAGGACTGTTTTTTTTTTTTCCCTAAGTGGGGGAAAGGGACTTCCATAACAATTCTGGATACTTTAATGACATTATTTTGATCACCAGATAATTCTGATTTTCATAGCTGAACAATGGGCTCCAAATACAATGACAGAATTTCAGGAGGTAGTGTGGACTAGGGGTGTGCATTCGGTTTGGCCGAATCAAAGAAGCCGCCGAATCACCCCTGATTCAGAAGTATACAGCACCGTATACTTCCGAATCCAATTGGAACCCATTATATTCGGAAGTATACGGAAGTCCATGGAAAAGGCAGGAAAGGAGCTTCTGCAGCCTCAGGGGAGCTGCTTGCCTCCTTTCCCACCTTTGGAAGCCTTTTCCCGCCTCTCCCATAGCCTCCCTGGGATCAGGGAGGGAGGGGGAGAGGAGCCCCAGCAGCCAATCCAAAGCATGCATTTGCAAAATGCATTGTAAAGGCATGCTTTGCAGGGCTGTTGTGTAGCTGATGGCTGAGCTAATCCCCCAGCCATCAGCAACATTGTTGTTCTTTTGTTTACTTGGGTAGCCAAGTAAACAGTGTTCTCTGGCCAATCACAGAGCAGTGCTATTTTTTGAAACTGCTCTGTGTAGGGCCAGAGAACCTTTTTAAGGAGTCTGCCTGGCTGGACTCCATTCCATTGCTGCTGTGTTGGTGTGAGAATGTGCTGCGCTGGCCCTTGGCCTCAGCTGCTGCTGCTCTCTCTCAGCCTTGCCTGACTTGCCTGGAAAAGAGAAGACGTCTAAGGTAAGACAGTCTTGGGGTTCTTGTTTTTATTTTAGTTAGTAAAAGGACTTTTTAAGACTCAGAGTCCCTTTACTTATCCAGATTTGGGTGGGTGAGTACTGGGTAGCTTATTTGGGGTTAGGGGGCTCTGCCATGGGTGGGAGGTTTGGCAATTTGCCCATATCTTACTTTAGTGAGAGGACTTTTAAAAGTACTGTGTCCTTTTACTTTTTCTGATTTGGGTGGCTTGGATTTCTTGGGGTTAGGGTGAAGGGTTTTTTTGTGGGGGGGAGGGGTTGGTAAAGTTCCTGTATTGTTAAAAGTCAAGTTTTTTACTGTTTTAAAAGGATTCTGTGTTTGATTTGTTGCTGCTGTGTTATGCTGCTGTTGTTCCTTTTCTCTTCTGGTTCTTTGGGGGGGAGCTTTTTGGCCTAATTTTTATTGTTAAAAAGGTCACTTTTTTAACAGTTGAGTTTGTTGGCCTTTTCTCAGTGACCTGTTTGGCTGTATTCTCTGTTGCTGCAAGTTTTGCATCCTTCTGCCCTATTGTCCCTTTTCTTGGTTCTGGTTTTGTGGGGAGGTGTTGTTGACTGATTTGGCCTGAGGTTTTTGTTGAAAAGGTCACTTTTTTAACAGTTGAGTTTGTTGGCCTTTTCTCAGTGATCTGTTTGGATCTATTCTCTGTTGTTGTGGGTTTTGCATCCTCCTGTCCTATTGTCCCTTTTCCTGTTTTTTTTTTTTGGGGGGGGGGGTTAAAAGTTAAGTTTCTTTCTTTCTGTCATGTTTTGTTTTTTTTTAAATTACCTCTGGTTGGTGTGTGGGGTGGGTCATTTTCATGTTTTTATAGAGTTATTTTTTGGAGTCTTAGGGTGCTTTCGGTTTGGCTAGGGCCACTTAATAGGCTGCCCCACTAATAAGGGTGTTTTTAGGGATTGTGTTTTTTGAAATTTAAAAAAAATTAATCCAGTTTAGGGCTTTATCTTCTTTCAAAATTCAACTAGGCCAGATAGGGGTGATTTAAAAAGATTTTAGGTTTCTCATAATAGGCAGCGTGACTACTAGGCCACATCAGGCTCCCTTTTAAAGAGACTAGGGTTGCAGTGCATCTTGTTTTCAGCCACTGAAAACTGGTGCATCCTTAGATTTCCATAGGGTAAACCACAGCTTCTCTCAAGTTATAGGGGACACCTGATTTCTAGTTTGCAAGGAAATCAGGTTTGTCCCAGGATCCAGTTAGGAAAAGTTTAACTAGGAGGATATAACGATTGCCTTCATCTCAAGGTAGCCTTTTAAAAACTGTAGCCAGGTAGAGGCAGGATCACTTAGTCTCCTAAACTTTACCAGACTACTACTACCCCAACACAAAGGACAGGTTAGGGACCAAAACAAACAAACACGTTTTGGTGGGAGGGTTTTTAAAAAGAAGTCAGGGCACCGGTTGGTTCAGGATACAGTGCAGTGAGTTAGGTTTGTAAAAAAACCTACTCTCAGTTTCAGGCTGTGTGAGACTGGCCAAGGGTGACATGAGTGGCAGGCAGAAGAGGGGCCCTGGGGGGCAAGGCCAAAAAGAAGACTAGAGGGGTGGAGGGGAGGGGAAGGACCCAGGTTTCCCCCCCACCTGTGCGTAGGGCCACTCCACAGCTGCCTTCCAGCACTCCGACCTCTGGCCGGAGTGTGATGAAGAAGAAGGCCCGCCTTGGGCCCTTCATCGAGGATGCTGTTGGGGTGCCCCCAGAAGAGGTGACATTAGGTGCTGGCACTGAGCAGGGGTCTGCTGCTGAGGCAGCCTCTCCTCCAGCTGATGTTGCTCGGCCTCAGCAGCCGGAGGAGGGGCAGCAAGAGCAGCCCTCCTTGGAGATGAGCTTTGGGGACAGTTTTCTGTCCAAAACGATCACCCCAAGGAGGGTGCAGAGTGTCATGCAGGAACTGGAGGAAAAGCTGGTTGAGGAGGACCAGCCCCCTTCTTCGGTTCCTTCAGGCACCAGCAGTCCTTCAGGGGATGGCCAGGAGGGGAGGCCACACGGGGTGGAGGGGGAAGAGATGGAGAAACACGAGGTGCCTCCATCTCCACCCACTTCCCCCCGGTGGCCAGCCCCTCCTGCCACCCTGAGACACGATGTGTCTGCCCCGAGCACCTCACAGGAGGTAGCTCTGTACAGATGCCGGTCAGCTTGGGCATCTGTACACCTCCAAAGTCTGGAAGAATTCCAACTTATGGAGGATCCACGCTATGCGCAGTGCCAGCTGTGCAGGGCCCGGATCAGTCATGGGCGGGATCCTGCCCTCCTGACTCCGGGGGAGATGCGGAACCACCTGTGGAAGCACCACCCACTGGTGCTTCTTAAGGGGGAGAAGCAGGCTGGTGCTGGGGTGCCCAAGCGGCCAACACCACCCAGCCAGGAGGTCTGTCCCATTGCAACTACCTCCAGAGCTCTCCAGGAGAGTTCCATGGCAGTGCAGGGACACCAGCCATTTCTGCCTGAGATGTTTGGTGGGGGTGGCACCTGTGTGCCAAGAGGGGGAATCAGGTATGGCAGGAGGGTGATCGCCTGGAACCTTGCCAGGTCAGTCGCCCATGGACTTCCATTTTCAGAGGTCGAGAATCCTGAGGTGCTAGGGTTGCTCGAGTACCTGGCACCCTGGTAAAAAGTTCCTGCTAGAACCACCATTAGCAGGACCATTGTGCCACCTGTTTTCAGGGGGACCAGAACTGTAGTGAAGGCGCATTTGTCCCGTGCTGCCGGGGGGGGCTGTTCATTTCACCTCAGATATCTGGAGCTCCCAAAATGCGTTCGAGGGGTATCTCTCCCTGACTGCACATTGGTGGCAACCCAGTGAGCTGCAGGTTGGGGGTGGCAGTAGTGGCAGGTAGGGTCAGGGCCACCAGGCCGGCTATTGCTGGGCCTTGCTGCACGCTGAAGCAGTCGACGCGCTGCACACATCGGACACTCTCAAAGTCATCCTCTCATGGCAGTTAGAGGGCTGGGTAAGCAGTGGGGACTTCGCCATGGGCTTCGTGGTGACTGATGGTGGCTCCAACATCAAGGCGGCTGTCCAACATCAGGGCCTACAACACCTTCCTTGCGTGGCCCAGCTTCTCCACCTCGTGGTTAAGGATGCATTGGGCCAGACAAAAAGCCAGGATCATCGGTATCTAGCTGCAACCCATGAGTACCAACTTCTGCTCCAGAAGTGGCGGCACATCATGGGTCACTTCTCACTCAGCAATACAGACTCGTATCTGCTGCGTGAGAAACAGATACTGACAGGCGTGCCAGGGCACCGCCTGATCAGTGATGTCAGCACACGCTGGAACTCCACCTATGCCATACTGGAGCAGAGAGCAGCCCTGGATGCCTTTGTCTCCGAGACGAGGGTCTTTCGGGATGAGAACCATCTCACCCAAGAGGATTGGGTGGTAATTTCTCAGACTGTGGAAGTTCTTGGGCCCTTCAAGACCCACACAGAAATGCTCTCATCTGACACGGCGAGCATTGCACTGGTCGTCCCCATGGTCCACATGGCCCGTGAGGACCTGGCCTCGTTTCTAGTGCCAGCTGAAGGCCGTGCAGACGTTCTTCCAGTGGTGCGCACCCTGGTTGTTAGGCTGCAGGAAGGGCTTGAGGCCCGCTTTCAGACTTTCACCCAGGATAAGGTCTACATGATGGTGACCATGTTAGACCTGCACCTTAAGGGCACAGTCGCCGAGCGGGCCAACGAGCTTGATTGCTGATGAGATGAGCTCTCCCAGAAGGTCGAGCGTTGCAGTCAGGGTGGGCCCAGTGCCGGTAACTGAGGAGGAGGGGGGTGGAAGCACCTCATCTGCCACATCCACTGCTGTTCACCCCCAACCTCCCCAGCTAGGCAGTTTTCCACCAGACTCACACCATGAAGAGTCCTGAGATGACACTCATCGGGCGGCTCGTTTGCCCTTCTGGGAGCGGTAGGCCCCTGAGAGCGGAGATGGGTGCTGCGATGGTGAGGGACTATCTTTCGGAGCCCAACGAATCACAGGAAACGTCTCCTTTGGACTACTGGGTGACGAAGGAGGAGGTCTGGCCGGCCCTCTCCTCTGTGGCCAAGGTGTTCCTCTCATGCCCACCGACAAGCATGCAGAACGAGCGCGTCTTTTTGCATATGGGCGACATTGTCTGCCCACATCGCAAGTGCCTGCAACCCTGGACAGTTGAGCAGTTAGTCTTCCTGAAGGTCAACTTGCCTCTGTTCAGCTCCCTGAACCTAGACTTTGAGAATGAATGAAGTGAGCACCTACTTGTGCCTGCATCCTCTCTTGGCCCGTGCTTGGAAGGTGATTGTAAAACGCTATCCCACTAAAAATAGGCTAGAGTCCAAAGACAGCCCAAAAACTCACAAATTGATTGGCAGTGCATCCCTCCCCACCCTCATCCATCCCACCAAAAGTGAATGCTGGTTTAAAATCTGCAAAGCAATCCGAATTTCCCCAGTCCCCATCCACACATGCCTAATAACACTGAAAGGGCCATTGCAGCCCCCAACTGTAACCGACAGCACCCACCGGCCCAGCCAGGATAACCGTTTTTTTTTTTCAGGGGCAGGAGGAAGAAAGAGGGAGGTGTCAGTGATGATGACAGGCAGCCAGCAGTCATACCAATGCTGAGGTCCCTCTAATGGGACAGTGATGCTGGTGTGTTGCTGCTGAGCTGAGAGAGAAGGAATGGTTCCCTTCTTCTCACACAATCTGAGGCCCTCCCAGTGATCTTCCTCATTTGGGGTGCAATTCTGGCTCGCCTCCTCATGGTGCACCCTGGGTAATGCAAAAGAGCCTGGACCAGCCTCTTGCTTTGTGTCAGATACAGAATTATGTGGAGCTAGGTGTGGTCCACCGCTTCTCTTGTTTGAGAGTTGTGTTGTTTGGGGCAGGGCTGGAGAGCTGGCATCTGTAGATTGTGTGTTCTGTGGCAGGGAAGCTGGCACCTGGGTGAGAGACCCAGAACCAGCATGCTTGTCATGCTTGGCTAGCTCTCCCCGTGTTGTTTGGGGCAGGGCGGAGAGCTGGCATCTGGGTTTGCTGCAGCCAGTTCTGCAGACCTTGAGCAGATTGTGTTTTGTGTGGCAGTGACGTTGGCATTGGCACCTGGGTTTATATTGGTTCCAGGCCAGCAGGGTTCATAGAGTAGATAGATGGGTGTAGTGCATTTGGGTCCTATAGAAATTCTCTGGTGTGAAGTTAGGTTTGGCTTTGAGTGACCCAGGAATTGGGACCCCCTGGCCCAATCTTTTTGGGACTTGGCGGTTTTGTAGGGGAGAGTCCCCTGCGAGTTTCCTGCAGTTTTGGGGGCTCTTCCTCAAACCCCCTCCCCTCCAGTAGCCTCTAATTATGCCCTATGTTGCCATTGATTTCAATGGCCCATAGGGTATAATGGTGGGATAGGGGCACCCTCTTCGGGTGCTCCTGAAATGGGACCCCCTTGCCCAATCTTTTTGGGACTCAGGGGGTTTGTAGGGGAGAGTTCCCTGCAAATTTGGGGGCTCTCCCTCAAACTCCCTCCCCTCCAGGCGGCTTCCAATATACCCTATTTTGCCATTGATTTCAATGGCCATAGGGTATAATGGGGCGTATATTCAGAAATAGCCATGCATCTACCGTATATGCGGCTATTCCGAGTACTCGTATTCAGAAATATACAGTATTCTGAATTTTTTGGCCCCGTATATTTCCGAATCCTATTAATTCCAATTTTGTTTTTTTGCACACCCCTAGTGTAGATTGCATACCTTTCTCACACAAACAGCAGTAGATGCCTAAGGCTTAGGGACAACTACAGTATTTTCCCTCACCCCAAAATGTGTTTTGTTGGTTCTTCAGCATTGCAGACTGTAACAGCAGACAACTGTGTCCTCAAAATAGGATGTGGCCCCATATCCAGTTTTGCTCTTCTTCATACAACTTAATTCTGTAGTTCTGAAAAGTTATCACTTGTGGGACACAATCAGTGCAGATCAGAGGGAAATCCATTTTCTTGTATAGTTTGGCAGAGGAGATCTTGAAGGAAGGAGGCAGAACTATCAATGTGACGCCAACAGACCTTGTAATAATGGGAATTAACTACTTGCAATAGTGGTGCACAATCCAGAAGAAAAACCCCCACAATGTGTAGATAAAAAATAAACAAACTGACAAGGACTCAAAGGATTAAATGCTTAGCAGCCAAACACATTTATTAGTCTTTCTTTTTCCAGGAACCCAAAAAATATTTTGTAGTTATAATGTAAGCAACTGAGTTGCACATAATACAATCATATTTTAAAAAACAAAAACAAAATAAAACGAAATAAAAACAAAAGCTGTTTAAAAGCAAAAAAAAAAACCCTTCAGAAAACATAATATATGTATTACACCATCTCTCAATTTCAATGAAATGACGACGACTTAATTCCTTATTACTCTTAACTTGTCACACTCCAATAAAACATCACCCTTTTGTTGGTTTGAAATCCAGCATGAGAAATACAGTACCTGCTATGGCAAAATACACATAAATGCAACATTTCAGCTTATTTGTACATTAGTAGAGTTTAAACATTTTATTGTCTTTTTAAGTGAACCAGTGATTTTAAGTACCACTAAACTAAAATAAAAATAGAGAAGAGAGGGAGAAAGGGAGGGCAGCATGCCACGCAAGAGCACATAAAGTGCTGAGTTTCTGTGTCCATGTGAATCCATAAGATAAAAAGTAAACTGAAACAAAGTGGATATGGGAGGAAATTAAGATTAAGCTCTGGTATGAAAAAAAAAATTGTGCCTTTTCCTATTTTCCACTGTCCTGCACTGTACTTCTTGGATGCCCAACAGACAAATGGAGATGGGGAAGTTACTTCAAGTATACAGAAAAATACTTACAGGTATATCTTGCAAAAAAGCCTCAATACATGTATCCATCAGTATGCCTGCTTCGTGAAGGGACATTTCAGTTTGTACCTTCGTATGATTTATTTATGTGCAAAGTAGGAAAGCTGCCTTTTCTAATCCAGATGTTTTGGACATGAAGATTTTGCTTCACACATAAGGCTTAGATGGAGTTACCCTATTCTTTTATTTCCTCTCAACATTTTCTACCACATGGCTTGCTCATCGGAAATGAAGCAAAATTCATAGGACTGGTCATTTTCCAGATCAGTTATGTGTAAACATAGCCCCTTAGGAGCTCTGAAATGAAAGCAGCATTGCGAATCTCTATCTAAACAGCGGAAGCTAAAGTAGTTCTAAATTCTACGGATTTCTCCCTCCCACCACAAAAAGGTTAACGTTTCTCTTTAAATTGGATAATGCTAATATATTTTCTAAAGGAAGAAGTGCAGAATTATTAGTAAAGCAACTGCTGTGTTTTACATCTGTTAGGTGTTTTGCACTTCAGGCTTTTCCTCATGACTGGTGGAAAGCAGAATCTAGAATGAGCATTCATATGCACAGATCCTAAGGGCATATAGCATCAAATTTGATCTTTCATTACTGGAAGTTGTGCACAGGGATCAGAAGCAGCAGAGCTGCTTCCTGAGGAGCAAAGGATGGAAAAGACCAGGAGAGCATCCTAAGACTGAATTAAAGAATGGGACCAAATCTTAGGTTTTCCAAGGTCAGAATCCAAATCCTGGGATCAATATGCACATCCCTGAGATGCACGTGTAAGAATAAAGAATGACTACACTATGATCAGGATCAGAAAAGGGAGAAAAGTAGCAAAGGCTCCCTGATAACTGTAAGACTTCGCCAAAACCTCTTCTTCAACCACTACCCCAAAGATTTTGGGAAGGCTGTAAGGCATATTCACAAGCAGCATATATTAATGAACATCATTATCTTTCTGTGTTCTATTGGCATACAATGGCTTGTGTGTACTGGGAATTGAGGCAGCATGTTTGAACACACTTAAACAGGGATGGTATCTGGGATAGTGCCTCTCCCCTGAAGCACTACTGAACAGATCATGTCATTTTACAACCCTCTCATATAAAACTGTAGTGATTTATTTTGTTCTTTCCCAAAGGCAGGAAGACAAAGCTGCTCCTTCCAGAATAGGGTAAGTCTAGCTAAAAGACCATGATTAATTAGAACCAGAGGGAAATAGACATGCTGCATCCCACTTATAGATTTCCTTCAAGAGATGACAAATGCTAAGTATTTTCTTCTTGAAAATGCATCAATTAAAGACTGGCATTTTTATATGCTAAATGTGGAAGTCAACATGAAATGAAATTGATGAAGGGGAAGGAGATGATAAAGCAGTGTCAATACTTCAACTCTTAACTGCTTCCTTCTTGTTGAAAATAGTTAAAATTATGAGTTTCTGATGGCTTAAAAGAATTATAGGGTTTTTTTACTCTCTCCAACAGCACGGGAGAAAGGCATCCATCTATTTACATCTCCATATAATAATACTTATATAAAAAGTACTTTTTCTTTTAAGCACTTTATAAAACATCAGCCAATCCTCACAAAACCCCTGTGAGGTAGGTTAAGTATTATTATACCCATTTTGCAGATGGGGAAACTGAGGCAAAGATTTACTCCTGCCAAGGCTAAAAGAGGCTAGGATTAGGAGTTTTGTCTTCTCAATCCAGTCTTCAAATTAGTCCAGGCTGCTCTTTAGAGGCAATATTCAGGAAGAGTATAATCTCACTAATAATGAAAAACACCACAATGTTTCTGAAAGGCTGGTTACACTAAAGGTAAATATGCACCACGAGGTATTTTGTGACAAACAGTTGAAACATTTTTAAAGGCAAGCTACCCGAGTAGAATCCCAGTACGATCACATCTACAAGGCAAGTATGCATGTGAGAATGAATGATCAAGTCTATCTTCATTACAGTACTGTGAACACCAACAAAAACTGCTGTATGAAAACACTGATTTATAGGTAGGAGAAAATCTTGGCTGTGATACTGCATTCAAGATAATGCCAAGATGAACCAAATCAGTTCACAACAAACAAAGGAAACAGTCAAGGCAATACATCACCATTAACCCATAAAGCATACTCTACATTCTGGAGAGAAGGATGTGAAACATTGCTGCCGTTTAACAGCAGTTACCTGCTGCTAAAATAGGACAGTTAAATCCAGAAGGTTTTTGTTTGTTTGCATTTTACACTAAGCATAATTTCCCCTTCATTGTTAGTACTACTGCCTGCCACTATTTCATTAGTAGTAGCACTAGCCCAGGTAAATTGTATATCTTCCTTGACTACTTTTGAACAACTTTGGACAAGGAGAAATTAACAGTGTCAGTAAAGTATATATTCTACAGCAATTTCTGGTTGGTACCTGTGTTAAGAGTTGCATCTATGATGGGAACTGGTAAAAAAAAATAGGGCAAAAAGTTTGGTAATGCAAAAGGGGAGAAGCCATGGTTCAACTCTCCTGAGAACCAAGGGCAGTTATAGAGAGCAAATCCCAAACAATAGTGCTTGAGGTGCCATTTCCTGAGGTTGAAGAGAGGATGGAGGAGGAGCTGTTGGTAAATTCTCTCCTTAGAAAAACAGGAATATTTCGTGTCATGCTGCTGGTCCTGACCTAACACTGCATGGCAAGAATGCATAATCCTGCAGAACATTTGTAAGTTTCTAAAGCCAATCGTATGCCCTTTTACCCCAAATTTACCTAGCAATGAAAGAAACCAACTTCTGAAAGCTAGGTTCCCAAGGGACCTCCAGTGACATCAACTCTTTGTTCCTACACAAAGATGGGAATTCAATGGACACAGAAACAGTTTCAGCAGTTTAAGCAGGGCTGTCTCTTCCTCCCCCAACCCTCTCTTGCTGAATGCATAGTTTACAATTCACTTACAAGATAAAGAAGCAATGCTGACCACATATGGGACCTTTTTTGTTGTTTGTTTGAAAAAAGAAACAACCTCTTCTTAAAGTTCAGTATCAAAATTCACATTTGCATAATAATACATTTCAAGGCCATTAGAGAGGAATGAGAGCGAAGCAAAGAAAGCTGCAGCATCTCTCCTCTCTTTTGTCTTCCTGAATGGAGCTGAAGAGAGCCTGCTGGAGCTTTGACTTGGGAAAGGAGCTGAGGTGCTACAGCAGCTCTTGATTTTGTACACCTTTGATTTGATGTGGGGAGGAGAAGAGGTGGAATATATGTAAGAACCAATGAAAGGAGACACTGCAGATTCCCATGTTTAGCTACAAATAGTTTCAAAGAAACAAAGAATAGATTTATTTTTTTTTTAAAAAAAACCTTCTTCCTCACCATTTCAAAAAACATTTTATTTTCTTGTGTAATACCCTGTTCATTTTAAATGGCAACATTAAGTGTGCTAGAAGTTATAGGGTAGAATTATTTTTGTCTATCACCAGGACATTAGCAGAGGGCAAAAGTGTGCCTAACCCCACAAATGGCAGAAGCTACAAAATACCTTCGTTAACATGCATAAATGTGTCTCAAGCATCATTGTGTTTGTTTTCCAGTGCTTTAAAAAAAAAGTTAAAGCAAGCCACATACACAAACATAATAGATACATAATACAGATAACGATTTCAACCAGCAACTGAAAGCTAGCCTAAATAATGTCAACTTATGCAAATTACATCCCATCCATACTTTGATACATCTGCCACACACAACTGCATATTGCGCAGCTTAGAGACCAGCCCCAGAAGACACTGTCAAAAGGTACCAGCAGGCTGGAATCTTTGCATCTGACCTTTAGAGAGAATAAACTGACCATCATCTCTCCCCATTCAGTCCAAGTCTTCTTGAACTGACACTCACGTACTCACAAAGGCACATTCAGAGATACCACATTTAACTTACTGCTTGTTTAAAACTAAAGACCCAAAACAAAATACCCACAAGGGAATGTTAAGCGCTTATATCCCGAATCCCATACCTACTGACTCAGCAAGAAGCATCACAATGTATCACTTTGCAAGACCCTACTCTACCTTCAGAAGGTATATATTTCTTTAAGAAGTTAACACCTCTTTTTGCATAAATGATTTTTTTTTCATTTTTGGCTTACACAATTTGGAATACAGCACACCCTCACTATAAAGCTCTGTTGTAAGGCTACTCTCTAAAGTAAGGCTGCTCTAACTTGGCTCCCTTTTGTTTCCTTTTGCCGTGTCCCTTCCCACCCAAACTGCAAAGCACTCAGCACTTTATAAAGGAGGGTGAGCCAATCTGGCTGGGATAAGGGGGGAGAAGAAAAGCACTTGATATCACAACCATGCCGCACACACACACACACAAAATAAACTAAGCTAAGCAATCTTTTATAAGGAGGACCCATAGTTAAAAGGTTTAATACAGAAAATATCCATGTATTTTTCCTGGTTAAAATATGGTAAAAATGAGGAATTTAGTTTTTTGAATGCATTGATTGGTAGGTACACTAAGATGAGGCACTAAACGCTTGAACAAAACACTTCTTAATTCAACACTGCCCATTTGTGTTGTTTATTTATGGGAAGTTCCCCCATCTCCCTATTTTCTTCTGTTTCACACACAGTCAATCAAGTGTCAAAATATACCCACAGGCTGCCTGGCACAAATATTTACCTTTAATAACCTGGAGTGAGCTGGCTTGTGTTAAATGGATGGCTGTCAGGCTCAAGTAAAAACACATTCCAACTCTATGGATTAAAAAAAACAGTAAAATTCTAGAAGGAACTGGCTATCACCATCAACAACTCTATGAAGAGGAAAACTGGCTCTTAGCTGAGGTTGATTCTTTTTATCCTTCTGTGGTCCATTTATATGCTGTACTACAGAAACAAGGATCAGATATGATGACCACATTGCATATCACATATTTGGAGGTTTATGGTGCTCTTTAAATGTTCTTCCAGTTGTGCAGAAGCTGCTTATATCCATGAATACAACCCATACAGTTGATCAAATCATTCAGATAGTGTGGGCAGAGCAGATAATAGAATCCCACATGGCTGGAATAATATTTAACTGGCACCTGCTTTAGTCGGATGATTGTTAAGTACTTTAGTGGACCAGCCCAGTCAAAAGCCTTGGTTAGAACTTTGTTCTCCTTTGTAGCATAGGAGAGGGAATAATTCCTTAATTTGGCTATTACTAATTTTAACCAACAGTCTTCTCACCCAGCCTTGAACACTACAGACTCCCAGAACTTTACCTGTTCAACAGCTGCATGACCAAACTGTATGGATCTGATTCAAAGATGCTGCATTTTTGCAAAATTTCATCATAGAAGGCTTCAGTCTTTGAGACAGACGGCTACAATAGGACATTTTGCAAGATGCCCATGAAGTAGATTATACAGTATTAGGTCTTTGCTGCCCAAATCTTGTATAGATGTATGACATGGGAGACCTGAGGCTGCATCTGACATTTCTCTTCCACAAATAATGGAGCTTTCTTTCAACACATGGAGTCTTGTGCAGTTAAAACACTTCTAGAGCTGGAAGAAGACTCCATTGGTAGCAGAACAGGAAATTTGAATCCAGACCCCAGTTATGGCATCAACAGTTTCATTCTGTTCATTTTCCTTCAACTAATGCAATTCAGATCAATGTATACTCTAGACAGCATGCATCATTTTAGGTAGCATTTTATTATCTGTGACTGTTTGTTGTTATATATATTTAAATCAAGAAACAACACATCATAGCTACATGGAACTTTCCAAGAGGATAACAGTCTGTATCTTGACCGGCCACTACTAAAATAAAAAGTTCTTCAGAATGCTGGAAAAACTTAAAGGAATACTCGGTTTACGCTGAACTGAGCATTTTCATGGAATGAAGGTGTATTGGTACTTGTATTAATAGCACCATCTCTCTTCAGTTAGAATCTTAGTGTGAACCTACAACCCCCTTTCCCTGTATGCACATGGGTCTTAAGAAAGCAACTATCATTTGATTTCAGGGAGGAATTAAATCACATATGCATTAGGCTCTCATTCAGGGCTGTGTATAAAGGGCAGTATTTGATCCTATAAGGCCCACTTCTTTTATTTTCAACTGAATTCCAATACCTGAGAACAAAACACACCCAGCTATCAAGAACACAACTGTACACTTACTTATAGTCTTTTCTTTTAAAATACATTTGAGCAGGAATGACCCTTGACCCCTCACGTATTTTAAAACAAACAAACCAAAACCAAAGCCCCTGTACTAATACAGCAATGTCCCCATTCTTGACACCATATATTTCT
This sequence comes from Heteronotia binoei, assembly GCF_032191835.1. NCBI lineage: Eukaryota > Metazoa > Chordata > Lepidosauria > Squamata > Gekkonidae > Heteronotia > Heteronotia binoei. The sequence continues at coordinate 81,240,108 of NC_083230.1, forward strand.
ATTTTATACTCTGGTATTGACAGAAGTGGCCCTAAAACAGGAGGAGTTATAAGATTCAAAGCAGAAAAAAACAGATTTCTACAGTACTGTTAGGAAGCACAAAGGTGTAAAATAAAGATAGGGCAATGTTTGCTTATGCAGTGGAGGATGTAAGAAAGAGAAGCTGGCTTTAAAGATATGATAACACTTGTCACATTCACCAGTTCAAGTGCCTGCAATTGAAATCAAACTGGAAATGTCTACCTATACTCATGAATTTATTTTAAAAATTGCAGGAAAAGGATGTCCCCATTGTAAATCAGGCCCTGATATGGCTAAATTAGCCAAGGTTAACAGTTATGTTTAATTTCAGGTGAAATGGCATAGGGAAAACATGTTTTAAAGTCTTTCTTTTTAAAAAAGGAGTCAAGGACCAGGAAAAGTTAACAGTGTATGGCATCCATTTATACAGATGTGCTAGGAAAGACTGTCCAAGTATATCAGGATGCCATATTAAGCAGCCTTCCAAGAGTATGTCATAGCATTATTATAGAAAGGCCAAACTCATTCAAATCCAATTTTGGAACCTGACAAAGTAGGCCATATTTTAAGCAGAGAGACTAAAACAATCTGCAAAAAACTGGGTTGCTGCAAGGAAGAATGGCAACATTTATGCTGGTTTTTCTTTGAGAACAAAGTTGCTGAAGGTATAGTGACAATTCTGCCAAATCTACAATTTCCCCCATAGTACTCCTGTTTTTTATGTGGGGAAAAAAAGTTAACACACCCTTTAATACAGCTGCTGTACAGTATGGTTCCTGATTCCTTCTGGAACCCATATTGAACCACTTACTGCAAATTCTTCTTTGGCTAGCCTGTCCTTGTTTTTGAATATACGGTAGTCTGCTACTTAATCTTGAAAACCTTTCATGCTGGCCAGAAAGAGTGTTTCAGATACAAAGCAGAAATCGTGTTTCAAACGCTGGGTTCCTAGCATGGTCCAAGAAGACAACCAAACATTTCAGATGTCTAGGGATGGGAGGTTATCAAGATTTATTGTAATGTTCTGGTTGACTTTTCAACAAAAAGACTCAACAACTCTAATCTGCTTAGCTTGAAATGCTAGAGAGGTAAAAGATGCCTTCAGTATAAGATGACATACCTAGGTATTTACAGTTATCTCTTCTTCAGCAGTTGTTAGCTAATGTATTTTGCTAAGCAACAGAGCTGATCTGATTTTATTGAAAAATAATTATGGGAGTCTATCAGCCATAAACAGCATTCATAAATAGCATCCTTCCAAAAAGGAATAAAAAGGAATCTCCTCACGTTCTCACTGACATTTGGAATCAGTTGGTCATCTTTTTAATGCACACTTGATGGAAACAACACAACAGACAGCTATAAAGAATGACTAATGTCAAAAAGCACTGTATCACAATTTTCCCCACACTGAGATAGTACTGGTGTAAGAACATACAAATTCACTGACCTATGGAATGCAGCATGAGGGGGGAGTTTTTATTAGCAGAACACCTATCAGGTAGATGTAATGGGGGGGGGGGAGAACTACTCTTGGACTGTACTTCACACATTCCGGTAAACTACCATTTCCAAAACAAAACACAAAGTAATGCATGAAGCTGCCCTTAGGATTTCCAAGAAAAAACATTTACACAGCTTTGTATGTAACCCATTGCATGAAAAGCCTTTGAGGCGTTTATAGAGAATGCTCAGAGCAATTGTTTAAATTTAACAGGAAAATGGGTTCAGTCATTTCCTTGGAATGACTGGACTGCATGTGTCTTCCTACCTTTTTAGGATGCATGGGTATATTACAAAGGCACTAAAGTGGTTTGTGATCTCATTCTATTGGGAAAAAAAAACTTCAAGCAGATTAATTCCTTCTTTTCCTGTGCTGGAAGCTAGGAGCTATCCATCCCAGAACAGAGCTTTAGTAAAACTAGTTCTCAAAAGATGGGAGTCCTGACAGCCGGCACCTATGGCTAAACTACCTTCCCTTCCCCACATCCCAAAACTTCTATCTAAGCATCTCTGGCCAAAAAATGAAGAAAACAAATATCAAATGATGATTAAAATCAACCAGTAGCCAATTTCCCCCCCCAATGTACTGGATTCTTCCATAGTAACTTCTTTTTCCTCATTTACTATTTTAAAATGAATACAAGTTAAAACTGCTCCATTATTTGGATACCATAAAGATACTGCTTTTCTCTAGTACGTATAACTTAAAAGCAGTTTCAAGAAACACGATCTTTTACTCCCAACCTCTTCCTCTTAACTGTGGCTGACTTATTCTTTCCAACCAAACTGCATTTATATATATAATTTTTTTTTGGTTTTTGTTTTTGTTTTGTAAAAAAAAGGTGCTTGGAGGAAGATTTCATGTTAATATTCATTGTGAAATAACTAGGTGATTACACAGTTTCATTCACACACAATCCTCTTCCCCATACAACTGAACACACACTCCTGCAAGAGACTAAGCTCTACAAGTATAAATCTTCTCACAACTTGGACTTTTAAGAATATAATGACTTTTTGTTGCTGTTATTGAGATTTTTTTTGTAATCAATTTGTACTTTTGTTTAAAAATTTGATCCCCAGTTTTGACAACAATTGAAGTTTGTGTGTATTAGGTTTTGTTTTTCAATTTTTTTGCTTTTTGTAAAGAAAAAAAAATTAAACTTTTTGAAGATTCAGGAACTTGTAAAAGTTTAACAACAAAGAAACAACCACCTATCTAGGATAAGGTTAAATAAACCATCTTCAAAAACTGGCTTCCTACCCTAGAATTCCTGAGAATGCTTGCAAATTTAAAGCAGGAAAATAAATGTTAAACACAAAAACACTGTTAAATGCTCCCAGAGTTAGTCTTCATTTTATATATATATATATATGTGTGTGTGTGTGTGAGAGTGTGTGTGTATGTGTGTACATATATACACACACACATATAGATACACACATATATATGCGCACACGCACTTTTTGGTCTTTTTTTGTAAGTTTTAATTTTTTTTCCCTTTAAGCTTGTGATGGAAGAACATTTTAGCTTTTAATTTTTTAAAAATAGTTCAAATCCCTCATTATGTCTTGTAAACAAGAGGGGCTCTAGCACCCGGCTTTCACCGTAGTATAATGAACTCAACAAATCCAAAGTGCAGGCAAAGGGACCATAGGGCAGGAGAGAGTGGTGACAGTAGTGAACCAGCTTGTGTGTCAAGTCACATGTTGGAACACATAGCTGCTTATCCAGGCCATGAGGTGCTGCATGTTCTCCTAGCTCAGGGCTTTTTCTATCATTTATCCTGCACAGTTTCAACACTGAGGCCCCAGAGACAAATACAGCTATTTTAGGAGCAGGCATGTTTAATGGCCGGAAGGAAACCCAATTGTCAGGAACTGGGAAAAAAACATTTTGTCTCAACATATGAGATTGTATGACAGAGGCAGAAATAAGGGAAAATGCTTTTTAAAGGTCCATGTAATATGCTGCAGATGCTGAAATTTAAGTACACACACCTGTCTACATTCACCACCTGGACTTACTATGTAAAAAAACAAAAACAGGCAGATGTAAATGTAGCATTCCACTTATTCATTTGTCTTTGTGATATTGGGTTCATCACATACAGAATCCACAAATTCTTTTTCCCTTTGGACATGAGTATAATGAATTTTGCTTAAAGTGTATCTACTGTCAATCTTATATTTATATATCACTGTATTTTACAGTGAAAATGGTAAAGGAGAAAGACACTTCTGCTGGGATCCCATACAATATGATCTGCTACTTCCAAGTGTTGCATTATGTAAGTATTTGCTGGTACAGAATATGGCAGCACTTAGTTATTCAAACATAAGCAGAACTAGTGAAAAGCCAGAGCTACGTGCTAACACTTCAAAGAAGAATGCCTGAATCTCCTTTCCTGTTCTTTTCCTCCCTGCCCTTCCCCAAAACTGCTTTGTGTAAAGGCAATGTTTGCTACAGCTTTCTTCACAACAAGCAATTTTATTCCCAGTGCACACACTGGCAATCTTCTGAATTAATTATAGGTCTTCCCTATTCTGCCCAGAGTACTACTACACCGATGGTTTTTTTTAAAAAAAACAAAAATCAACACAAAACCTCTCTTTTAAATACAGACATTAAAAGCAACAGTACAGGGAAAAGTAAAAATAATAAAGGTGCAATACTTTATAAACAAAAGAAGTCTTTGCTAGTCATATGCCTGCCTAAGCAAAACTTAAGCAAGACATACACAGGAAAATACACAGAGAAAAAAAAACACTCAAAGTACACACTGGTTTAAGAACATTCATAAGTAAACGTTTCTGTCAGTGATGGTCTGGTGCTGTAATACACCTAGGCCTGGCACAGGTAACGCTCACTGGAGGAAAGAACAAAGGTTGCTGCATGACCTTTCACAATATGAGACAGGCCAGCAAACTACTGACATTTTAGTTTCAACACAAACAGCAGATCATTTAAGAAATACAGTTAAGCCTGGATTTTTGGTGGGTTTTCCACAAATAGATAAAAATCTTCATATACAGACTTTAGGAACAGGTACAGGATTTGTTTTTGTTTTTTTTAAACAACCACAGAAGCCTCAACCATTATACTGGTCTTTGTCACAAAAATATGCAATGCCATTTTCCCTCTAGTCTCCTTGGAAGGAGAAAGGCTTTGTCATAAACATAAGCCTGGGTTCACAAACAAACAAACAAAATCTCATTTGAGACATGAATACACTTCTAGGCAAAACAGAATTTCCCTCAGCAAAAACAAAACAACCCCTACTCTCTGGAAAACCCCGCACTGGCACCCCTTTCACCAAATCCTTAGGATATGGCAGTGTGTTGCTCTATGACAGGGTCAGAACAAGATCCATACTGCACTGAATACCCTGCTAAAATAAAAATACCACCAACTGACAGATTGTTAACACAGGTCAATTTGATTTTGCATCAGTCACAGGCACCATCATAATTAAGTTTAAGTCTAGTCAGATAGGTTGCTGACCAACAGCAATGCAGCTTTCCAAGACAAATGCATACAGCCATACACACAATCATGCGCTTACACACACACACACGCGCGCGCACACTTGCACAGAAACACACATACATGGGCAGTTACATGTGCCAGAACATACTGGTATATATCAACCAGCCAATCACAAAGTGTTTTTTTTCTTTTTGTTTTTTAAAGTGAGGCTCCGTCAAGTCTTCCCCCTCCCACCCCACCCCCAACGCTTTTGAATCCCACCCTGTCCCATCCCAACATGGTAGACCTAAGGACGGAAACACACCCAGTGCAAACAAAGTTAAAAAGCTATTTTTTCAGTATATATGTTTCTTAGCAACAACTTCCGTATAACATGAAAAAGTGAAAAACTAGAAACTAATTTTTTTAATTTTTTTGTTTAGATTTAAATGGTATGTGTACTTGCTTCACATTGTCTTTCTAAGTTGGCGTTCATGATTCAAGTATTTCAAGAGTGATATGTTCTCTTTTTGGATTCATATTCCAAACGAAAAAACTGAAGTTATAAGGGAGGCAACTATGTGCTCAGACAGTCCTGTCAATGACCCACCTTTTTTCTCTCTCCATTTTCTTTTTTCCTTTTAAAATGTATTTATTGCAAGTTGAAAAAAAAGAAAAGGTCAAGTTAGTGCTGCTGCTGTTCCAAAAAGGTCACGAGGTCAGAGTTGAAAGTTTTAAGTTCAGATTGAATCCGACCCTCCGCCTAGAAGGTCTCCAGGTAGTAAGGGAGCAGGGCTTCCCATCCTGTGGGGATCTTCTACACTTTGAACCCCCCACAAACTTGAAGAATAGCTTGGGGGGCCCCATAACGAAGCACCAGCAAGGTCACCCCCACTGCTGCTGTCACCACCGCTGCTCCACTGCCCAAGCCCTGTTGACCCACCAAAAAGATTCAAAGCAGGTCCAACTGGATCTGTCTGATTTTGTCCTGTCTCTAGAGACTGCCAGCCTGCTGCAGGTGTGCTGGGTGTTGCTGCAGGAGTAGGAGGTTGAGCTTGTGTCAGAAAGCGACTAACCTCCTCATCTGTGGCAAACTCAGCCAGGATGGTAGTGTTTCCCAAAACGCACCTACAAAAACAAGAGGACAGAGTGAAGAGAAACAAAAACAAATCCAAGCAGCTTAAATAGAATTAACAGGTTTGAAAAAGTTACTGAAAAAACTATCTAATAGGAAAAATCTGTGTTCTTCCACTGACATAGAGAAGATGCGGGGCACACAGCTGTAATCACTTTCTTTACAATGAACAAAAGAATGATATCTTACGTGTTTAGGCGTATTTTTGCAATTGTCTATAGTTGGAATTGGATACAAATGAGATGTTTGAGAACATTATCATCCAAAACTGGTTCAAAAACCCTCTTACAGAAACTTGACTTTTATGCATGTTAATTTTTCTGACTCAATTAGTTCATGCTTTAAAACCACATAAATATGCCAAATACTGGTTTATTAAGCAGAGTGGGGCTATTCTCAATTATTCAAAGAGCAAAGCCTTGATCCATTAACACAGCAATCCTAAGGACGCTTTCCTGGGAGTAAGCCTATTGAACAGACCACAGTAGAATTCAGAGCAGACCTGCTTAGGACAGCTCTTTTAATCTTTTCCCTCAGAAGTGGTTAGAGTGTTGCAACAGAACCTAGGAGACCCAGATTTGAAAACCCCTACTCAGTTATGAAAGCTTGCAAGGTGACCTTGGGGCTAGACACATGCACACATCCTAAATTACAGTATTCACTCAAAAGGAATACAACACAAAATGTACAATGACCCGCCCCCAAGTTATATGAGAGCCAGTTTGGTGTAGTGGTTAAGTGTGTGGACTCTTATCTGGGAGAACCGGGTTTGATTCCCCACTCCTCCACTTGCACCTGTGGAATGGCTTTGGGTTAGCCATAGCTCTGGCAGATGAAGACAGAAAGGCCCCCGCCCTTCTAGCTTTCCACAAACTATGCAAATTGAATTATTCAAGAAGGCTTTTTGCAGAGGAAATTGAGCTCCATTGTAACCATATGGTTCAGAAAGAAACGTGGGTAAAGGGTTAGGGACTGCAGATTATACCTGTGTATAGTTCATACTATCTGCTGCTGTAAAGTAGGTTCCTACTACATAATTATTGCATTTGTTTAACGTGTCATGGTAATACTGGTGTTGTGCTTCACTATTTTATTTTGTGTGACCAGAATCTACCGCCAATTAATTTTATTTGCTGACTCGCTTTCTTCATATCATTTTACAAACCTCCAGTGCAGGGGTGTCAAATGTTTGGCCCACAGACCAAAACCAGCCTGCCCTGGACTTTAATCAAGCCTGTGCTCTTTTCTTCCTCCTCCTCTCCCTTCTGTCCTCACCCTTTGAAGTTCCAAGGCTCCCAAAGTTCCCAGCTCCTTCTGCCCTGTCTTTGCCACCTGCAGCAGGAAGCTCTTCTGGGCTCGCAAAGTTGCAAGGAAAATGTGAAATGAGGACCTATCTGGGGATAGAGACCTTAATGGAAAATCCATTCCATGTTTTCCTTGCAACTCTGTCTGTTCTGCAATGTGTTTCAATGCAGTGGAGCTCAGTTTTACTTTCCAGCCTTCCAATGGCCAGCTGAAGCTGTTACTTCCCGGAGTTGTGTCCTTGTAAATAAAGGGTTGATGCTTTGAGCCAGCTTGTCTCTGCTGAATGGACCTGAGAACTGGTGCCCAGTGGGCACTCTAATCTGGGAATCCACAGCCAAAGGAGGATATTACACTGGAGAGCCATTGCCAATCTGAGTAGACCTGGGGGAGGGGGGAGAAGCTTGCAATGCCCAGCCATTAAATGGGGTTTCATGAACCATGAACTTCCATGGATTACAAACCAGTTTGTGAGGTCCATGATGTGCCTCAACTGGGAAGTGGGCTCAGAAGGCATATACATTCTTTCTGAGCCCAATTTCAGGCTGTGTTGCCAGGACGGGGGTGATGCAAGTGAGCTCAGAAGGCATTTAAATGCCTTCTGAGTTCACTTCTGAGTCATACTGCTGTGGCAGTGTGGTATGAGTGAGTTCAGGAGGCATTTAGATGCTTTCTAAGCTCACTTGCTATGGACTCCCACAGACCAAATGGGCCACCTAAAAAAATTGTGGTCTGTGGGCGATCCACCTACGCTGCAAATGCACGGACGAGGCAAATGGATTACAGATTGGCCCCCAGTCCATGACGAAATTACGTTTGTGGGCTAGTCTGCTCCTGTCCCTAGTCCCAACTAACTCCCCCTCTCCAGCCATTTTTAAAAGTACAGTTTTGCTCAGGTTGAAATTTAGGATCAGTTTGATCAGTCTCTGAAAAAAAGATCTTCATAAAGGAAGAAACCAATCCATACATTTGAATGTCAGTCGTATTTAGAGCACTAAGGAAAAAAGATACAGTACTCACATGTGCAGTGCAGTCTGGGCCTTGGCTGCCTCCTGCTTGGTGCTGTATCGGATAAGGGCGGTGCCTTGGGTCAGGTTCAGATGGAATGTCAGCAGTGGACCATGCTGCATGCAGATGGTCCTCAGGGTTGACCCATCAATCTTGGAAAGAAAAGCAAAGACAAACAGAAGGGTTGTTGGGTTTTTTTGTAATGCATAGTTTTTGAAATCATGTGCCTATACCCCAAAGCTATGCCCCATACACATCAGGCAACATATTGCAAAATTCTGTAAGAAATTAGTGTGAACTCCTGAATTTGTTAAGAGGGAATATGTTCCAAGCCTCAAGTCAACTTCCTCTTGATTTCCATGTAAACCAAACAATGACAACTAAGTTACTTGCCATGATTTTTGATTCAGAATGACATATTTTCCCAACACCTAAGTCAACTATACACCCCCACCTGACCTGGGGCAAAGGTTCATCTGTTGACTAGAGACAGTTTGTTTACAGTTAATTACCATTTGTTTCACAGCTTAAAAGTACAGCATTAGAATGTTTCTTTGGACAAGAGATACCTTTCGTACTATTATTACTATGCTGTGCATTTAACTTACATTTATTTTGCTGGATTTAAAAAAATACACCCTAAATTATAATTAATCTTGAAGTTTTATTACCATGTTCATATCTTCTTTACCTTACAGCACTTCAGCTGCACACTGCCATAGTTATTCACTTTAAACTACAAGCAAACAGGATTTTATGGGTATGCTCCATAAATCCCACTGTGTGCATGGGTATTCTCTCTCATTTACACATATGCACACAATACTTGGGGAGGGACGGTGGCTCAGTGGTAAAGCATCTGCTTGGGAAGCAGAAGGTCCCAGGTTCAATCCCTGGCATCTCCAAAAAAGGGTCCAGGCAAATAGGTGTGAAAAACCTCAGCTTGAGACCCTGGAGAGCCGCTGCCAGTCTGAGAAGACAATACTGACTTTGATGGACCAAGGGTCTGATTCAGTATAAGGCAGCTTCATATATTCATATGTACTTAATCCTGGCAAGCCCTATTTCCATTTCAGATCAGGAACAACAGTAGGCCCAATGAACTCACAACCGCCATAGACTGCCGTGATTAATTAGAGCAACAGAAAGCATTCTTAGCTGGAAAATGCAGGAGTGCAGTGCCCTGTTCCTCCAGCAACTAGGTGCAGATCAGTGAATCCATCAGAAAAAGGGCTGAGTACAGGACTTCAGGACATAGGCAAGGAGCTACTGCTCAAGTGCATGGTACACAAGCCCAATCCCATTCTCCTCTGTTACCCATGCTTACACAGCAGCTGAACTACAACACCTGATACCAGTTTCCATTTTTGCTGAACTCTAAACAGATTGTTGAATTCTAAAACACAGTGACTGGGTTGATTACCCAGTTGCCCCAAAAGATGCTTCCAGGTAGAGGCAAAAAACCACTATAGCTTCCTCCTAAATGTGTATGAAAAGAGACAGGTAGGGGGGGGGGAAGTCATTCCTACTTCCTTGCCCATACCACAAGAAGCTCATTTGGAGCATGTTAAACAGCTGTATTCTAGAGCAGGGATCCCCAACCCCTGGGCTGCAGACCGGTACTGGTCCATGGCCTATTAGCAACTGGGCAACATAGGCATGGTGCTCTCGGCTTCCTAGCTTGCAGATGCAGGAAGCTGAGAGTGGCAGAATGGCACATGCTCTCCTCTGAGCCTGGCTTCCCAGCCGGGCTCAGACAGAAGCAACCTCAGTCTGAGGCTGCCTCCCCTCTCAAAGCGAAGTACAGGTAGTGCGCCACCACTTTCACCCACCCAGGACCCAGGTGGATGAAAGAGGCAGCACAGCCTTGCAGGGGAGGCAGAAGAAGATGACACTGGATTTATATCCGCTCTCCACTATGAATCTCAGAGTGGCTCACATTATCTTCTCCCCGACAACAGACAACCCCTTGAGGTAGGTGGGGCTAAGAGAACTGTCTCACATAAGCTGCCCTTTCAAGGACAACTCTGTGAGAGCTATGGCTGACCCAAGGCCATTCCAGCAGGTGCAAGTGGAGGAGTGGGGAATCAAACCTGGTTCTCCCAGCTAAGAGTCCGCACACTTAACCACTACACCAAACTGGTTCTCTCCAAGGCAGCCTTGGTGTGAGGCAGCCCCAGGATCCGGGCGGACAAAAGTATCCGTGTGGCCTGAGGAGGTAGTCTCAGAGTGAGGCCACACCACCTCTTTCATCTGCCTCAGTGAGCAGAAAGGGCAACGCGGCAGCGACCTTCACTTACCCCTCATTTAAAGACCCCTGCCAATCAGCTGATTGGTGGTGATCTTTAAATGGAAATAGGAGGCAGATCGGCTGCTTCTGCTACCTCACTGCTTGGTGGGGAGGTGGCAGAAGCATCCCCAGTCTCCCCTCCATTTAAAGACCCCCATGGGGGAGCAGGGATGGGGTCATGGGCAGCAAAAACCCCAGCCCCTCCCCCCATTTGTGGAAAAATTGTCTTCTACTAAACCAGTTTCTGGTGCCAAAAAGGTTGGAAACTGCTGTTCTAGCGGTTGGGTCTGCATTTTAGGATCTACACAACAAAAGTTTCTTAGGGGAGACCCACAGTTATTGACTTCATAAGAGCTAAAATAAATCCAAACTTGTGTGTCCTTCAGGTAGGATATAACCAGGGAGATTTTATGCCTGGTCTATAAAATGCAACTTAGATATCTGGCAGATGACATGTCTAACAATACTTGCCATTAGTAATGATTGTTGTAAAACACAACATGCATTAAAAATCCCTTTCCCATCACAGTATGCTTTCCCTCCCCCCACCCTCACTGTTCTATAGGTTTGATATCACATAGGTCACTTTTTCTTTGCTTTTTTTGCTTTTGGTTGCACTAAAACAGGGATGTTAAACATGCAGCCTGGGGGCTGAATCAGGCCCCCAGAGGGTTCCTATTAGGCCTGTGAGCAAGTGCTTCCTTCTCCCTCTTTCTTGTTCCTTTCTGTGTCACAGCTTGCTTTGCCAGGATTTCTCAATCACACAGGAGCTATAGAGCAAAGCCTCTGTTTTCTGCATTGGCTGAGGCTCCTCTCTTGGGGAAGGGGGGGGAGGGAGAGCTTGCTTTAATACTGACTACAATATTGCAAGAGTGCAAATACCTTTAGCATGTTTTATTTTAGTTTTTTTAAATTCTTTAATTGTGTTTGTCTGTGTTCTTTATAATGTTTATATCTCCACTACCTGGCATTACATTTTATGACACACATGGCCCGGCCCGACAAGGTCTCATTTATGTCAGATCCATCCCTCATAACAAATGAGTTTGACACCCCTGCTCTAGGATCTCAGAGATCTTTCACATCCCTTACTGCCTCATCTTTACTGGAAATGCTGGGGATTGAACATAGGATTGTTTGCATGCCAAGCAGATGCTCTAACAATGAGCCACAGCCCAAACATAGACCAAGCAAACCCTGCTTAGCTTCTGAGATCTGACGAGACTGGCTAGCGTGGACCAACCAGATCAATGCTAGAAATGACTTAGGGAATACAATCCAAAAAGAGGAATCACAATTGAAGAGAAGTCAACAATAAGAAAAATAACTGTGATAAAAGATGCTAATCAGAATAAACTGTACAATTAATGAAACTAAATCAAGAAATATTTATATGGTCTTTTTGTGTTATTTATCATGCAATATCCATCTCCATCAACATCCCACTCCATACACCATATATTCAAAACACCTTACTAGGAAAAACCAATAGAGGAAAGAGTCTATATTTCTTCATAAGACAAATGTTCAAATACTTTTTTCCTATAAATAAAAGTTATTTTTAGCTGTTTATAGCCAGCTGTCTCATGAAAAGGACCATAAGAGGTGCGCCCAGGTAGATCATCCCAGTGATCCATGTAGTCAAGCATCTTATTTTAGATAGTGGCTGACCAGTCTCAGAAACACCAGTAAACTGGGCATAGCTTCTCCGAATCTTGCGTCCTTGCGCAGCTTGTGGATGTGGACATTCCCTTTAGTAAGCTATTCTATGGCCTATCACCATAAAATAATTGGCTTTCTTATTATTGACGAACCTCTATTCTTTAGGGATTACTGACATACATAAAATTGTTGGATATTTTAACTCCGGATGCAAGAGGACCTGAGAGAGAAAAGGTTAAGATAATTCTCTCACTCAGGTACATTTGGCAGTTCGTGCCACCCTCTCACTGGTTGGATGTTGATACATCCAAGTAGGCAGTCGTGTTGGTCTGAAGTAGTAGAACAAAATAGAAGTCAATTGCACCTTTAAGACCAACTTAGTTTTATTCAGAACGTAAGCTTTCGTGTGCATGCACACTTCTTCAGACAAGGAAAGATGGTTAGATGTTGGCCTCTTTCGCCTTTCTCATCTTCTGTTTTTCATCCTCTCTCTTACCCCGGGGGCTCGGTGCTGAAGCAAGTTAACTTTTTTGATGTTAACTTAAGTAAGTTAAATGTACCTACATGAATATGTCATGTAAGATGTATTTCTATTTTTGTAAGTAAAATTTCTTTCTCTGTTACCATTGGAGTCTGGTCATGTGATTTTTGTTTGAACAGCATTTTCCCCTTAACTGGGAAACATGGAGAATTGGGCATACTGTGTAAACTTCTGTGCTTCCAAGGCATTTTTTTAAACATTTAACCCTATAAAGAAAAAAATATGAGGATCCCTAATATCCCAGGGAATCTTTTTAATTGTTTTTATTATCTGGATGGTATGGTATAATAAGCTGTTGATGCTAGAAATGCAAAAGAATTTATTCTGAATGGAGAGAATCGAAGACACAAATACAAATTAAAGCAGGCTACTGGCTGTGTTTTTGGCAGCAGTACTAGAAACATTCTGTGGTTTCACTATGGAAACATAAATGAGAAAACTGGCAGTTCTGTCTAATTCTGACAGTGTCCTGAAGGAGCCAGAGTCTTGAGTGATTATCACTGTACTTTGTGTTCACAGTACTGTTCCCTTACTCAAATAAAACAAAACAACCACACAATTTGAAGGGTACGGTAGGATACAAATCCCAATAAATAAATACATTTATTTCACAAATTTAGTGCAAACTGAGATACTGCAGTTATTAGCAGGTACCTTAAACATACTTGTCATATTGGTTTGCCTGAGTGATTACTCAAACAAACACAAAACCATTTTTATGACCAATTCAAAATTCTACAATTTCAGAGATGAAAAACAGAAAAAAGTTGTAATGAACTTGTTCTATGAAGCTTAATATTTCCATCAACCTTAGGAATCAAAGGCAGAAATACCTGTGGAGTGAGATTGTGAAGAACCAGCCAGTAGCTAGGGCGAACTGATCCACCATCACTCCAGGTAGACGCTGCAAATTGTTAAACAGCAAAAATAATAGTTTGAGAAATTGACATCTAAATTCTGACAATTATCTGTGCCTAGATTAACTGAGAACCACTCACAACTTTATTTTAAATACAAAACCTTAAGGAGTACTTCACTTAACAGAAATTATTTCACAGAACACATTTAGCATGCATGTTATTTTCTTCAGACGGCCCTTAAATAATGTACTACACGACCCTCATCTATTATCCTTTCAAGGACCCCTGCAATAGCAGTTAGAACATTTCACGTAATTCCCACAGCAATCTCTGGGAAATGTTCCAGATAATCAAGTCCATTTATGAAAGCAAAAGGCTTTCTTTGTTAAGCAAACACACCAACGGTTTATATACAGATTGTCTCATCATATCCACACAACTAATTCTGAAGAACATGCAACCCCCCTCATGGCCAAATAATGATACTACTAAGAGATAATTCTCACCAGAGGCAAGCCTCGAATCCTGTGCCCCCCACCCCCTGACTGAGCGGGGTGCTGTGCTGCTCCAGGGAGAGGATGGTTTTGGATTACTCAGACCAGGAGGTGGCCGGGGCAGCCCTGTAGTGTTTCTTGAGGAAATATGGTTTTTCCACATCTTGTTGGAGAGATGAGTGGGATTGGGTCCTATGGGATCTGGGGACCATGTTGATTTATACTCACTGAACTTTGCTAAGGTAAAATATAAAGATAAGGAAAAGGCAGTCATTAGAGCCAGTTAATACATACTATGCAATTTATATAATTTCCTTTCCACCAACAGACTGTCAATAGTCTATCTACCACAAATTATTCTCATTCCCACCCTAAACATATTTCACAGGCAAAAAGGAAGGACAGACCTGATTAAATGTAGTTTAATAGTGCAATAGTGCCTAGGTGTGAAAGCATGTTGCACAGAACCACAACACAAGAAAATGCATGAATCTTTAGATCATTTCACAAAGGTTGTTTTCGCACTCACCTTAATCAGCAGCGACGACCCTCTTCACCGAGCAGGATCTGCGCGGATTTCGCACTAATTGCCGCGGAGCACCCAGAAGAGCCGGAAAGTCCCGGCGCTTTTGCGGCGCAAACGGAAACTGCCAAAAACCAGTTTCCGTTTGCGCCGCAAAAGCGCCGGGACTTTCCGGCTCTTCTGGGTGCTCCGCGGCAATTAGTGTGAAATCCGCGCAGATCCTGCGCGGTGAAGAGGGTTGTCGCTGCTGATTAAGGTGAGTGCGAAAACGACCAAAGAGAAACTGAAGAGACTATAAAGAGTCCCCAACCCTTCTTGAGTCTGTAGGCACTTCTGGAATTCTGAAAGGCAATGGTGAGCACTACTCCAAAACAGAAGCTACAGAAGGCAGAGCCAAATGGCTGTAGGAGAAGGCATCAAACACAATATCTCTCTCCTCACTTTACAAAAGCTGCACAGGAGGGCAAAAAGCAATTAAACAAAGTCCAAAGGTGGGGGGAAGAGAGGGAAAAAGAGAAGGGGTGTAATAAAAAAGAAGGAAAGTCTGAAGGAGAAACAGAATTACAGTGATTAAGGAAAGCAGGGGTTCTTACTAGTCCTCCTGATCCTATAGTGACTATGGCTGCTGTTGCATTGGAAACTATTTAATCTGAATGAGGGCAGCTATTAACAAGCCTTGTCTCACAATGACCCTGCCCACTTCCCGAAAAGCTTGAAGCGTGCCGGAGGAAATACCGGCTGGTACCTTGGTGCCCTGAACTACATACAGTGCAATGCTTCAGAAAGACACGAGGCATCATATTTTATTTATTGATTTAACCAAAGTGATTACATTGTCTTACTAAAATAATAGCTTCATTTTGGAAGACTGACAGGCAAACAGACATTAAAATCTGTTGGAGGGTATGCAATATGTTTGAATTTAAATGTATTAATTTGTTCCGATTTTATTGTTTTATTATTTGTTGTAAGCCGCCCTGAGCCACTTGTGGGAAGGGCGGGATATAAGTTACGGAATAAATAAAATAAATATAGCTTAAGAAAATCAAATGTGATAGTTGGGACTTCTATAACAGCCTATTAGCTGAGCATATTTAAATTAGGCAATGTCTCAAGGAACCCAATCTAATGGCTTCTCAATTTTGGCTACTGATGGGTTCTTAGTGCTTCTTTCCCTGGCAGAGAAGCTATTTCTTATTTTCTAGTGTCTATTGCGATTATGTGATAAATGATTCATTTAGACGTATTATTTATACAAGTGAGCATTTTTCACCTCTCTCATGATTGGGCCACAGGGAAAAAGAAGTCGTAATAGGATTCAGAGGTAATGGAGTAGCATAGCACTTCAATCAGGTACACTTATTTGCTAATTGAATGTAAATACTTAAAGAAAATTTTTGAAAGCCAGATAATGTCATATCTATGCTAATTAAAACTATCAAATCCAAAAAGGACATAAAAACAAACAAGGATTAGGCATTCAGATTAGCAAGCAAAGAACAGCAGCCTGATACAACATTAATTTGCACTATTTTTCACTGCTTGGACAAATTATTTCTTTAAGAGGTGACTAATTAAATGTTAGTTTGCATTTACAAACATCTCAAATTCTCTAAAAATATTAGAACATCAGACCGGACATACGACATTCTCAAGCAGTATTTGACATTTTAAGTTCTTTCTTTGGCTATCCAACTAAATATTATGAAAGACACAAAACAGTGAAGAATATTTTAACTGTCATAGCTGCAGGCACCTGCTAGATCACAAAGAGATGCTGCCATGATTATGTACACTACAGCCACGAGGTGTCCAGCCTCACCAGATAGGTACCATTTCATATCAGTGTATTGCCCCAGTCAGGCTGTAAGCCTGCCACAGATCCTGCACACTTACAGAGGTAGCTGTGTATGTTGGGGCTGTCCAGTGCATAAACTGAGTCATCATTTGAATTATTAATAGGCCACTCTTGGCAAACAGTGTATAATGATATACATATATCAGAGGCTATGTTTATATACATATAAACATAGGCTAGATGGCCATCCTGCAGCAATGAAGATCCTGTGAATTTAGGGGGAGGTATTTGTGAGTTTCTTGCATTGTGCAGGGGGTTGGACTAGATGACCCTGGAGATCCCTTCCAACTCTATGATTCTATATATTGTTGCCAGTGCATCACATCACTCAGCTTTCAACTTCAAAAAACAAGGTGCACTTCTCTTCTAGCGACAGGTGAAATATTATTTTTAGTACTCCTAGAATCTTTGCACTCTACTTAACTTTATAACACAGGATTTGCGATTCACTTGCCTCAAACAAATCATTACTTATTATTTTTTTTTTTAGAAAACAACTAACAAGTCAAATTGGAGTAGAATACATTCTACTGAATTGGCCTCTGTCATGTCTGCAGTACTTAATTCACAATTTCATCATCCTAAATGTGATCAATAGAAGTCAACATACCTGAAGTGCTATGAACATTTGTGAAGGAACTGTCAGAGGCACTGTAGGGCCAGGCACCAGGTGAAGGCAGCGAGGTGTTGAGGGAAGAATTAGACCCTGTGACAAAGTAAGTGAAGCGTGCTAGTTATATAAGATAGCCATCAAATCTGAAGGAAAAATAGTTCATAGCTGCAAAATGTTATATGCAGATGTTATATATATAGTTATTTGTTCTTACTTTAAAATTTTTCTCCTGAAAAGGACTCAAGGCAATTGACAAGATAATTTTTTATTCACATGGGAGCATATTAAAAACAGTAAACTTAACAGTCAAAGGAAAACAAAAAAGCTGCCTTCTAAATAACTAAATGCCACCTCAAATTTTCTTATTAATATTTTTGTCATGCTCCATTTCCCAAAGATCAAAATGGCAAGTGCCTTCCTAACAAACTCTGGAAGGCTGTTCCATAACACAGGGGCAGCCATAGAGAAAGCCTGGACCAGGCGACAGCTGTTTTAATAGGCAGGAACAGTTTAAAAGACTGCAGAGATGAGCAATGCTGTGACACAGGTTCCACACAGGGAGAAACAGTCCTTTGGTTATGCAGATTCTAGGTTGTGAAGGACTTCAATGGTCAAAACCACCATGCTGAATTGAACGTGGAAGCTATGGGATAGTGCAAGTACAAAGTAGTTGGCCACTGTTAAATATCAGGCTGCATTTTGAACCAGCTTGTGCTGTTTTTAAGAGCAGCCTTGCATCAGTCTATGCCAATTTCCTCATCACACCACCCAACACAACTGAGAAAGAGACTGAAGAAATATTTTTACTGGCCTGTCAGTGCTTGGCTATATTTACAGCTAATCACCCATGAGAGGTACCTTCTCCCACTGCATTGGTAAAAACCCACTTATAACCTTTTCTGCCCTTAGCAGCAAGGAGAGTGAACACAACCAGCAAACTATTTTACAGAGAGGAACCATGTTCAGAATCCTCAAGCCAGGGCCTCTATCAGTCAATTCTATTCTCTACCACATTATCGCGCAAAAGGAAGATTTATTTCCTTCATAAATCTGGCATTACACAGTATTAAGTAAGGTTTGAAGAGAAGAGTTCATTATGAGCCGCAACAACTCTACCAAAAGAAACTGGAAGGACACCAAACCAGAAAACAGAAAGACAGGTTGCTTACCTGTAACTGTAGATCTTCAAGTGGTCATCTGTGCATTCACACTCATGGGATAGAGCGCCTGCGCCGATCCCCGAATCAGTACCTAAAAAGCCCGGGATTTTTTCGCGCTCGGCACCAACAGGCATGCGCAGGCATCCCAGTGCGCATGCCCGCCGGCGCCAACGCAAGGATCCCGCCAGTTCCTTCCTGACCGCTGGAAGCCCCTACTGGAGGGAGACCGTCAGCAGTGGGGAAGGAGGGTGGGTAGTGTGAATGCACCGATGACCACTCAAAGATCTACAGTTACAGGTAAGCAACCTGTCTTATCTTCTTCGTGGTCTCTGTGCTTCACACTCATGCGAGATTAGCAAGCAAGACATACCTGGAGGCGGGAAGACAGTCAACCAGAAGAAAAAGCTTGCAGCACTGCAGCTCCCAGACGAGTCCTCTGTTGAGCCTGCATGTCCAGCACCTAGTGCTTCATAAAGGAATGCGGAGAGGACCAGGTGGCAGCCTTGCAAACATCCGTCAGGGAAACGCCTTTCAGGAACGCCACTGAAGTCGTTATCTTGTAGGGTGTCCGTGAATAGGCCCAGGTAATGGCTTCTTAGCCAAGAAATAACACAGTTTAATAGTCTCAGTGAGCCATTTTGAAAGCCGCTGAGACGAGATTCTGGAACCTAACTTAGGAGCAGCATAAGAAACAAAAAGATGCTGGTCCTTACGGAAACTCTTGGAGCGACTCAAATAAAACAATAAGGCACACTTAACATCTAAAGCATGCAACCTACATTCCTCATCCGAGGAAGGTGTAGGATAAAATGTGGGCAACCAAACTTTTAAGTTAAGGTGGAACTGAGAAACCACCTTGGGGAGAAAGGAAATATCAGGAGCTAAGGACACTCCAGACTCTTGAAAAGCTAAATATGGGTAGTCACAACGCATAGCTGTGAGCTCCCCTGCACGGCGTGCTGATGTGATGGCTACCAAAAAGGCAACTTCCAAGATAGGAGCTGTAACGAGCATGTGGCCATCGGCTCAAAAGGACGCCGAGCCAGCCTGTCCAACACTAGAGTCAAATCCCACAACTGTGGGGGTGATCTCGAAGGAGGATGAAGCCTAAGCAAACCCTTCAAAAATCTCTTAGAATGAGGGTGTACAAAAACTGAATGCCCCTCCACTGGTTCATGGAATGCAGATATTGCTGCCAGATAAACTTTAATGGAGGAAAAAACAAGGCCAGCATCCACCAGAGACAACAAAAACTCAAAAATAACTGGCAGCCCCACCCTCTGGGGCAAAACTGTAGGATCAACTAAAAACTGAAGAAACTTCTGCCACTTCCTAGCATAAGAAGTACGGGTAGACAGCTTCCTGCTATTCAGGAAAACATGTTGGACTCTGCTGGAGAACTCACAGGGTCGATGAACCACGCTGTCAGCTTCAGGTGGGGCACGTTGGAATACATGACCGTCCTGAGCTGACAGAAGATCCGGTTCTGCCGGAAACTGGTAGAAGACCCCCCTCGCCAGTTGGAGCAGGATCGGGAACCAGTTCTGCCAAAGCCACCATGGAGTCACCAGGATGCAGCGTGATCTCTCTCTTGCGATCTTGTTGTCCACAGTGGCAGAGGTGGGAACAGATATAGGAACCGACCTTCCCATGGGAACAGCAGACCGTCTCTCAACGACTCTGGAACCGAGCCCCCTCTGGAGCAGAACAGAGGACACTTCCGGTTCTCAGCTGTGGCAAAGATGTCCACCTGAGGATACCCCCAAAGCTGAAACATGGGTTGAAGGAAGCGCCACTGTATCTCCCACTCGTGCGGGGAAGCTGCACCCCTGCTGAGGGAGTCTGCTTGCAGATTGAGCACCCCTGGGAGATGTGCAGCCTTCACAAAGATGTCGTGGTCCAGGCACTCCGACCACAGTTCCAGTGCCAGCACACACAGCCATCGAGAAACTGTTCCTCCCTGTCTGTTGATGTAACACAGGGCAGTGGTATTGTCTGTAAGCAGAGCAACAACCTTCCCCGCCACCATGGGGCGGAAGGATTGAAGAGCAAAATGAACTGTCGGCAGTTCCAGGTAATTTATATGGCAATGAGTCAATTTCAAAGGCCAAGGGCCCCCCCACACACAGAGCATTCATGTGGGCCCCCCAACCTCATAAATACGCATCTGTTGTGATCGTCACCGTTGGTACAGGCAGGTAGAAGGGAGCTCCCTGACAAATGTTGTCCTTTGATTTCCACCACTACAGTGTTTGAAGTGTCACAGGTGGAATTACAAACCTCTTTCGAGGTGAGTCCCTTAATGGTCGAAACTGACGAAGAAACTAAAGTTGTAGGCCTCTCATCCTCAGCTTCGCAAAGATCAGCACGATTGTAGTCGCTGCCATCAGCCCCAGCATCCGCTGCAGCTGCTGTGCCATGCCCCACTTTCGACTCTGCAGAAGTTCGACAAGGTTGATAATGTCCATCGCTCTCTGCTGAAGCAGGAAAGCGCGATGAAGGTTCGTATCCAGCAAAGCCCCTATGAACTGAACTGTCCATGATGGAGTAAGGTGTGATTTCTCCAAATTGACCTGCAGACCCAAGGTGTGAAGAAGACGAAGAGTGGTGGCAATATGGTTTGACAAACTTTCCTTTGACTCCGCCACAAGGAGCCAATCGTCGATGTATGGAAAAATGACTATCCCTTGAAGCCGGAGGTGGGCAGCCACAACGCTCATCATCTTCGTGAACACCTGAGGTGCAATGGACAGGCCGAACGGAAGGGCCTTGAACTGGAAGTGTTGAGAACCTACTGCAAACTGAAGGAAACGTCTGAACGCAGGATGGATGCTGACGTGGAAGTAGGCATCCTTGAGGTCCAGCGTTGCCATCCAGTCCCCTTGGCGTTTTTCTGTAGGAGGTTGCTCACCTCCACCAGCAGAGGTGGAGAAGGGGGTGTGGTGATTACCACAGATTGGTTCGGAATCTGAGCAAAATCTATTTTGTAGCCTTCCGCGACGGTGGAAAGTGCTCACTTGTTTGTAGAGATGGACTCCCAGGCCGACAGGAATGGGCAGAGGCAGATAGACGAAGAAGTGGGAACAGTGATGCGTGATACCAGAAAGTCAAAGGCTCTGCTTTTGAGGGCGAGTGCCCTTGGACTTGCCGGTGGTCTGTGCAGAAGTGTAGCGGTTTCGATTGTTCCCCCTATATGGGGACCTACTCTCAGGTTGGGCAGAGCGAGGTCTCCATTGCTGTTCCGGGGAAAACTTTTGATATTGTTTCTTGGCCCGGGGTTTGTGCCACTGTTTTGGTTTAGCAGCTCTGGAAGACGCCGGGACACCCAGGTTCCTGGAGGTCTTTATGCTCTTATCCATTTCCTGAAGAGCATTGTCGGTGGTCGAGCTGAAGGACCGTTGACCTGAGCCAGGAGTGGTGGCAGAGGCAGACAGCAGAAGTGATGGTTCTTGCTGAGACGTCCACCATATGCTTTGCTGCAGCCAGTTGTTGTTTGGCTACAGCAAAGCCTTCCTTCTGCAACTTCTTTGCAGCAGACCTCTTCTCCTCACTCAGGGAAGACAAAAGGGGGGTACGTTGTTCCCACACTATTGGTATCTAGCCATGCAGGCAGCCTAGTTAGATACCTTTACTCCCAGCAGAGTAAAACTTCCTCCTGATGTTGTCCAGCTTCTTTCCTTCCTTGTCTGGAGAGGAGTGCGTCTTGCTGGCCTTTGATGAGGAGGATACGACCACCTAATTGGGCTTTGGATGAGTGAAGAGAAATTCCACACTGGCCTCTTGGACGCGGTACATGTGGTCCAACCTTCTTGATGACACAGGTGTAGAAGCAGGCTTCACCCAGGGCTCCTTCACCGCCTGTAACAGGCATGGCAACCGCTGTAGACGTATCCCGCTGCATGATGTCGAATATGGTGTCGTCTACAACAGGTGTGGTTGTGTCACCGGGAGAGAGAGGGAGAGTGCCATCCTCTTCACCAGGTCCCCATATGACTTTAGATCCTCCGATGGTGAAATGGGAAGATCCTCAGCGGTATGAGCCACTGGCAAAGGTTCCAAAGCCCTATCCGGATCGTCGGTACCGACCTCAGAGTCTGACGATGAAGACGCTCTCCTCAAAGAATGTTCCAAGAGCACCGGCATTGACTCTCTGACGGGTGACCAGATCGACACCGACGACCTATGCTGGACTTCCTCCACCACCACGCCGTGTCTTTCAGGTGGGACGGACATCGATGCTGAGGGGGGCTGCCTAGAATGCTGGGAAAGCCTCGACATATGGAAAGCCTCAGATTGCTGGTCCCAGTCTGCAAACTCCCGAGGGGGGTACCACTGGTACGACGGGTATGGATAGGCATAGGGAGGCCACTGGTGCTGCTCCCATGGTGGAAGCGGTGGGAAGCGGCGAGCTACGGTGGTTGGTTCCAGCTCTCTCCAACCTCTTGCCTGATCCAGCGGTGCCAACGGCTCCATCGGTGCCGACATCTCCACCTCCCAGACAGTCGCTCTCACTGCGACACCTCGAACCCGAAGAATGGGAGCGCTGAGTGAGGTCAATCTCTTGCTCCGATGCCGATAGACGCAATTGCTGCGAAGCACTGCCTCTCGACACCGAAGGGCTACAATGTGAGGACGCCAAGATCTTCCTCGGTGGAGTGGTCGACATCAATGTCGAAGCATCATGAGAAGGGGAAGGTGTGCGGGACGATCTCTTCTTCTGCTTCTACTTAGATTTCACCTTCTTCGGTGCGGATGATCGGGTCCCCAAGTCATCCTAATGCTTCTTAGCTGGGGTGTCCACTGACCCTTCAGAAGGTCGCTTTGTGGAACGCCCACGCTCGACTGGCATCTCGGTCCTGATCGGCGATGTATCAGCCGATGTGACCGCTGGGGCCGCGGCCTCTCCCATTGGTATCGACGGGCCTGATGCCAACTTTTGAGGATAAAGTGCCGACTCTACCAACGCAGCTGGAAGCCTCGCCACTCGATTCTTGCGAGTTTGCTTGGAAAAACTCAGGCAGTGCGAGCAAGAATCCACATGATGTCCCTCGCCCAAACACAGACGACAGAGAGAATGGCTGTCGGGGGTGGGGCAATCTTCTTCCCACAGGAGCGGCACCTCTTTAAAAAAACCGTCTTTCCATAGACACCAAGGAAAAAACCCACCCAGGAAAGTCTCTGAGGGGAAAAACTGGGCCCCGAAGGGCAAGTCCAACATTTTTTTTAAACAATACTATCTAACAACTAACTAACTAACTGCACTAAGAAAATAACAAATGGGCTATATACAATAAGAAAAAGCAATCGTAAGATTACTTTTCCGACCGGGGACATGAAAGGAGATCCTCTCAGTGCAGCGGTCAGAAAGGAACTGGCGGGATCCTTGCGCTGGCGCCGGTGGGCATGCGAACTGGGACGCCTGCGCATGCCCGTTGGTGCTGAGCGCGAAAAAATCCCGGGCTTTTTAGGTAATGATTCGGGGATCGGCGCAGGCGCTCTATCCCATGAATGTGAAGCACAGAGACCACGAAGAAGATCATGTCTTTCTGTTCATCGCTCTCTAGCACAATATACTGCCTCATGTCATATGGCCTTCACGTGTGCAGTGCTCCACTATGATTTCCCACCATATCAAGGGATCAAGCACCACCATCCCTAGTAATGCAAGGACAACCAACTATCAAATGTATCAGAAGTTCCATTCTACTACATCCACCTGTACAAAGCTCCTAAAAAAATCACAGCCACTGAAATCACAGTGAACACATCAATTATAGTTGCACAATATTCCAACAGAGTAGATGCCACCCAAATGATGATGCAATGCAAAAAAAGCAGCCCTGATCCAAAATGTCCCCTGGACCCATTCAGAACCACTGGAATTGATCCTGCCACCCCCACCCATAACGTTATTATTAAAACTAACATAGTTAGTTACAGCAAGAAACTATTTTTGCAGACGTGTATTGTAAACAAACCTGTGGTGTTGTCCCGCAGAAGTTGGTGATCAGTATCTACAATGGGGGATGTGACTGTACCCCCCAGTACACTTCCTGGGGTCACATAGGGGTCAGATTCAGGGTCAATGTTTGGAATACCTTTCCACGGCACTCCTGGCTGAAATTCTGAAACAGAAAAGCAACTCTCAGATGCAATTTCAAACACAGTTTTCCAGCAAGTGTTTTACTGCTACACATACACTCCTGATATGGTATACTCTGGGGTATAAAAATCTCTGGGTTTTGTAAAGTGGGTGTTATTTTTTAAGCATTTCCAGCTTTAGGTTTACAGAAAGAATGGCTATGGAATGAAAGCATGCAGATGGTGAAGGAATGCAAGTCACATATGATAACACTGCACCTCTTTTTCTCACCAAACAATCAACTGTTCTCCCCTATCCCTTTATAATCAAGCATTAACAAATTATTTTAACTTATGGGGAAGAATGCAATTTTGCATAGGAAGGGAAAGAACAATACTGCAAATAAATGATTGGCTCTGTAGACAGTGTCATCAGGAAACATTTGGATTTCTGGACCACAGATTACACTTTTGAGATAAAGCTCTTCTATCGGGAGATGGTTTGCACCTCAGGAGGATAGGAAAAAATGTGTTTGGTAAGAGCCTTGCAAACCTAATAAGGAGGGCTGAATAAGATCCAGAGATCAGTAGCAGGACTTCAGAGGGCTGCACTGCTCCTTGATACCCCCCCCCAAGAAGTGTCCAATTTAAATAGATCACATGATCCAATTTACATAGATCACATAATATATCTTTCCTTGGAGCATTATTTTGATTTTTTAAAATACACACAGTAGATACAGCCCTGCTTATAACTGTAAAACAAGATGAATAGACAGATAAACAGGATTTCAGGCAGAACAGTAAAATTACCTGGAGGCCAACTGGCATTGCTGGATTTGCTTCCAATCTTACTTGTTGGTGGAGATTTGGCAGGTAACCAGCTATCACCACCATGACCTGTGTGGCTGCCCAGTGGGTCACCAGGGATTATATCAAATTGGTTGTAGGGTGATCCCCCTTGAGCTTTTCCAGGGGGCACAATCGTGCCTGGAAAACATTTTGACATGGAAAAAATCAGGGCAGTTGACGACAACAGGCTCATACTGTTTTGGCCAGATATACAAACATTCAAATTCAGCCCATGAGCCACAATTTCTTCTTGTTACTATGAAAAATCTGAATATGAAGAGAACTAATTGGTTGATCCTTGTGGCAGCCATGATCTTCCCCACCCCCACTCACATTTAAAACAGCAAACAAGAAACATAAATTCTTTAAAAAAAACCCAAGAACTGAATAGGTTTAAACACTTCAACCACATGAGAGGAAAGGATTTTTAATTTTTAAAAAACCATTTCCAAACATAGCATAGGCGTAAAATACATACTGGAGCCAGAGAAGGATGGGCAGAACCAAGGCTTGACCAATAACTGAAAAACCCACATCAGCTCCTGTAGGAGCAACATCTGTAGTCATGAAACAATTGGGGTGATATTTTCTAGCAATTGTTTTATTACAGCTATAAAGTAACATTATAAAATGTTGATTTCCCATTCATACAATATAATCTAGAATCTCTCACCATTTTTGTGCATATTGGCATCTTGGGAAGCTACAGTGGGCAACCCATCCATCATAGAAGTCCATTGTTTAAAGCGAGATTCTGTTCCAGTTTCTTTCCCTCCCACCATACCATAATCCACACCAGTGGAGCCAAAACCTGTAAAAACACCACAGAACATCAATATTGTCTAAGTGTGTATCTGCGATCATAGTAATGAATAAAATGTAAAAAGGATAGCAAAACAACTTGGTACACAATTGTGTTCCCTCTCCACCCTACTCTGTGTCAATGTTTCACTTTGTTAAACAGTTAACAAATGCCTGATATCTAGGACTCGTTAACTATAGTAATCTAAGTAAGATTTAGAACATAAAATATGCTACAAGTATTTACTATTTATTTCATATAAATCACAACTTTCTTCCATGAAATTCAGAGAATACATAAAGCTCCCAGTATGTCTCGCAAAAAGCACTGACTGGGCCCATTACCTACTTAGCTTCAGCAACACTGTTACAAGATATGACTTCAGATTACACCCTGGCACCAGTGTAGTTTACTGGCACCAAGCCAAACCCTGGGACCAGTTCAATTTACCACAATGTCTACAATCATTCAAAAACAAGTTTAGAAAATAAGCTTTTCTCCAAAGGAAAGACCCTTTTACTCTCTCAAACACAGCTCCTCGTCTCAGCATTTCCAGGTACTATATTTCTCTACAAAACAGTCCCTAGATAGTCCTTATTCCTCAGAAGAATACAAGTGTATAGTTTTCAACAAAATGAAATAAGCAAGCTTCTCAACAGCTCTCAAAATCTCAGATGCATGTGGTAAATGCCACTTCAATCTTACACACTTAGGACATGATCCACTTACTTCATGGATCCAACAGTCACATGGAAGATTCCAATAAAGTTCAGTAGAGCCCTATTTCACACCTCCACATGGGTACATGAAAGCACTATAATTATACATATGGGGGAATGGGAGATTACTGCACAGCTTACATACCCCATCCAGCCCTCCCTTTGATCATAATTCATGCTACTCAAGTAATTTGCATTAGGCAGACTTGTATAGTTCTTAAGTAGTTTTCCATCCAGGGACTGGTGCGCACAAATTCAGTCACAGAACTATACCCCCAGACCATTCTTTGGACCAGAGGTCAGTCCCTTTCCCCACTCAGTTTCATGATCTTGCCCAGGATTCAATCACCATAAAGCAACTTTGTATAGTACATTTGTGTAAATAAAATACCAGTATGTATTTTCTTACACTGCAAGGAAAGTTCACAGAATCAATACTTAAGAGAAACTAGGAAGTACTACCACAGGGGTTACTGGCCAGAAAAATCAAGAAACCTTGACGCTTCTAACCTTCAACAGCTACTTTGTTAAGTTCTTTGCATTTCAGAGGATTCCATTACATCAACTCTACAATGTACAGAACCAAGGAATGCAAATATTAAAGTAGGCATGAGGGGTTAATGTAATGGTTAAGTATATGCACCCAAGATTTTAGTAATTACCTCAAGTTTAATTAACTGCTTCCCAATTAGGCTATCAAATCATATTAATCACAGTGATAGTGCAATCCCAGGATCATTGTGAGGCTGGTTTATGATCTTGTACAAGTAAGCTACTTATGACATGCTATCCTACATTAAGCTCGTCAGTCTTAAAATAAAATTAGTGAGTCAGCATAACACCAAGTAACACTCTGTCAGGAAGAACCAAAGAACACCCTGTCAGGAAGAACCAAAGCTAGACTTCTGTTCCACAAAGCAGTTTCAGCAGCAAAACTGACACAAACCACAAATTCAATGCCTGATTTTCAGTGCACTCAAGTATTAACGCAACAAATACAACTAGGAAACAGTTATGGGTATCTGCTATACTTACCTGAACCATATCCAGGAATCTGCCCTTTGGCCTGTAAATCTGAGAGACCCACATTCAGACTACCAGGAACTATGTTGTCTAAATGTGGCTTCGGCCCTACTGGATGGGATGGAGAATGTTTCATGCCAGGCTGCCTCTGCTGCTGCTGAAGGGCACTCACCATACGAGCAAGCTGCAGCCAAAAAAAAAAAAAAAAAAACCCCATAATAAGCTTTATAAGATACAATTATGAGGATAAACAAAAGAGCATGTTGTTTTAGAGGAAGTATTAGGGCTTGTGTAACATCTTCCTGTTACACTGCCAAATCATCTTGTGCACACTGAGTACATGAATGCTGCACAATGATGTACCTGTTGCTCTTGCTGTTGTCGCACAGCTTGAGAAATCTTTCTCTGGTTCTGTAACAGCTGTTGCTGCTGCTGCTGCTGCTGCTGCTGGAGGAGAAGTTGACAAGCCTGCAAAGCAAATGAAGAAAAAGAAATTGGCTTCTCCTGGCCGCAATTCTTAAAGGAATTAACTACTGGAAAACACACATCACATTTTTGTAAATACGAGAAGCACTGCATTTTTTGTAATGAAAGAAAAAGGGAATGAAAAGCGCAGCGTCTAGAACAGGGGTGGCCAAGGGTAGCTCTCTAGATGTTTTTTCTGCCTACAACTTCCATCAGCCCCAGCCAGCATGGCCAATGGCTGGGGCTGATGGGAGTTGTAGGCAAAAAAAACATCTGGAGAGCTACCCTTGGCCACCCCTGTTCTAGAAGAATAAAATACTTTCCCCTGTGGTCTTTTTAGTAGCAGGCTTCAGTTATAATAATAGAAGTACAAACAGAGATGTGAAGGCCTGAGGAAAAAAGCCAGAAAAATTTTTTTTGGGGGGAGGGGGGGATATGAGTTTTCCCAGTTTCTTCCAAGAACTTGGGTTTGTTTGTTTTTCTTCACTTTTTACAGTGGGAAATTTGGTGATGAAATGAAATATTTTCTCATTTCTTAATGCCTTTTAACATTCTGCAGGGCCTGTAAAATGGAGCTCTTCTGTCAGGGCTTTGGTTGAGGTGATAGGCATGCAATTAGGTTGGCCTCCTTGCTGCAGCCTTTTCTACGCTGGCCCAGTTTTTTAGAAGTTCCTGTTATTCAGCAGCTCCAGTCTCTGAATCTGTGTATTCCTAGCCACTGGTTGTCTATTCATTCTAATTTTAACTGTTTTAACTTTTATATATATTTTCAACTATGTATCTTATATGCTAGCAGGGAGGGCAGAATATAGGAAGGAAGGAAGGAAGGAAGGAAGGAAGGAAGGAAGGAAGGAAGGAAGGAAGGAAGGAAGGAAGGAAGGAAGGAAGGAAGGAAGGAAGGAAGGAAGGGAGGGAGGGAGGGAGGGAGGGAGGGAGGAGAGGTAGGCAAGCAAGGGTTTTCACACTCAAACTCTATAGCATGAAGGCATCTGGAGACTTTAAAAATTGGCAGATTTGGGGGAAGTTTCAAGTTGTTAGAAGAAGATATTGGATTTATATCCCGCCCTCCACTCCGAAGAGTCTCAGAGCGGCTCACAATCTCCTTTACCTTCCTCCCTCACAACAGACACCCTGTGAGGTGGGTGGGGCTGGAGAGGGCTCTCACAGCAGCTGCCTTTTCAATGACATCCTCTGCCAGGGCTATGGCTGACCCAAGGCCATGCTAGCAGGTGCAAGTGGAGGAGTGGGGAATCAAACCCGGTTCTCCCAGGTAAGAGTCCGCACACTTAACCACTACACCAAACTGGCTCTCCAGTTAGCCATGTTGCTCTGCAGAAGAACAGGATTTGAGTTCAGTAGCACTCTAAAGACTGACAAGATTTCCAGGGTACAAACTTTTGAGAGTCACAGCTCCTTTCCCTATCTTCAGAACCTTGGTTGGGGAAATGGAATCGGTGTCCCTAACTCTTCTATAAGGACTTGAGTCTGACCTTGGGACTGTGGGCAACTTCTTCAACCTCCTCCCCTTCTAACTCGGGAACCAATGAAGGAGACAGTCTTGACACAGTGGCAAAAGCTGTGGTCTCTAAAGACTTGTGAGGGTGGTGACTCTGCCCCAGAATCCACCTTTGATGTAGTGCCACAATAATCTCCCCATTCAGAGAGGTAGACTGCAGACATTAAAAGAAGAGTAAGGGGGAGGGCATGGCATGGTTTGAGGCACACATGGCTACAGAAATGGTGGGGCTTCTTTGGTTAAAACAATTTTATTTGGTAACATATGGTAACAAATTATATTTCTTGCATCATTAATAACTTCTTTTATCTATCCCATATATTACTTTCTACCCACCCCTCCCCCCGTTACTTGATCCCCGCCGGTGTTATTTACTTAAAGTACTAATGTTTAAACGTACCCTTAACTAATAAAAACAAAAAATAATATTTTTTTTTCTTAATCATTATCAAAAATTGTCCAATGTCTATTTATTTTCCACTCTTTTTCTACATATCTTCTGAACTTTTTCCACTCCATCTTAAAAACTCCTAAATCAAAGTCTCTTAAAATTCTTGTTAATTTGTCCATTTCACTCCATGTCATAACTTTTACAATCCAATCCCATTTCTCTGGTATTTTTTCTTGCTTCCACAACTGCGCATATAATGTCCTAGCAGCTGAAAGCTAGTACCAAATTATAGCTATCTTCTTTTGGAAATTTTTCCATTTGTAACCCCAACACAAAAGTCTCTGCAACTTTCTTAAATTCATATCCCAAGATCCTAGAAATTTCTTGTTGAATCATCTGCCAATACTTTTTTGCTCTTTCACAAGTCCACCACATATGGTAGAAAGAACCTTCATGTTTTTTACATTTCCAACATCTGTCTGACATCTTATTATTCATCTTTGCCAATTTCTTAGGAGTCATATACCATCTATACATCATTTAAAAAGTTCTCTTTAATACTACGACACATCGAAAGCTTCATAGAGTTCTTCCACAAATATTCCCAAGTTTCCATCTGTAATTCTTTATTTACATTAATTGCCCACTTAATCATTTGAGATTTCACTACTTCATCTTCCGTAGACCATTTCAAAAGTAATTTATATAATTTTGAAATTAATTTTTTGTCGTCTCCAAGCAGAACTTTTTCCATTTCTGTTTGCTCTTTTCTTATTCCTTCAGTTTTAATGTCATTCTCCATCACACTCTTTATTTGTTGCATTTGAAACCAATCATATTTATTATTCAGCTCTTCAGCGGTTTTCAATTCTATTTTACCATTTTGTATTTTTAATAGTTGATTATATGACAACCACTTTTCTTCACCCGTCTCAGCTGTTATTTTTATCACTTCGGCTGGCACTATTCATAACGGTTTTCTCTCATCTCCATATTTCTTATATTTCATCCATGTATTTAGCAAGCTGTTTCTTATATAATGGTGAGAGAAAAAGCCGTCTATCTCCCCCCCCCCCATAATACATATAAGCATGCCAGCCAAATTTATTCCCATGACCTTCCAATGCTAAGAGTTTTTTGTTTAACAACATTATCCATTATTTTATTCATACTAAGCAAACTGCTTCATGATATAATTTTAAGTCTGGTAATTGAAATCCGCCTCTCTCTTTTGCATCTGTTAAAATTTTCATTTTAATTCTTGGTTTCTTCCCCGCCAACACAATCTCTGAAATTTTTCTTTGCCATCTGTTAAATTGTTTACTGTCTTTCACAATCGGAATAGTTTGAAACAAATACATTTTTATTCCTTTTTGATCTACCACTTCTCTTCCATCCACCACCATTTTATTAATAATTTTACTTTCTCTCTTTTTCTTCAGTTGCGAGGCCAAATATTTTCCAGGTTTGTTTGCTCCCTCGAAAGATTTCTGCTGCAATCTTTTCAGATTCCATTCCAGTTCTTTATCAAAAAGGATATTATAGCATTGGAGAAAGTCCAGAGAAGGGCAACTAGATTGATTAAAGGGCGTGAGCACTTTCCCTATGAAGAAAGGTTGAAACGCTTGGGACTCTTTAGCTTGGAGAAACGTCGACTGCGGGGTGACATGATAGAGGTTTACAAGATAATGCATGGGATGGAGAAAGTAGAGAAAGAAGTACTTTTCTCCCTTTCTCACAATACAAGAACTCGTGGGCATTCGATGAAATTGCTGAGCAGAAAGGTTAAAACGGATAAAAGTACTTCTTCACCCAAAGGGTGATTAACATGTGGAATTCACTGCCACAGGAGGTGGTGGCGGCCACAAGTATAGCCACCTTCAAGAAGGGTTTAGATAAATATATGGAGGACAGGTCCATCAGTGGCTATTAGCCACAGTGTATGTGTGTATATAAAATTTTTTGCCACTGTGTGACACAGAGTGTTGGACTTGATGGGCCGTTGGCCTGATCCAACATGGCTTCTCTTATGTTCTTATTTAACAAATGTCTCATTTGCGTTTGTAATACTGTAATCTCCCTTATAATTTTCTTTTTCCCTGGCCTTTTTCTCAGTTCCCCTTTTTTTATTTCATTTTGAATGTCCAATATCTGTTTGTCTTTTGCCCTCTTATCTTTGTTATTCAATGTAATCAATATTCCTCTCATATCCCAGACCGTCTGAAATTCTATATCCTCTTTATCGTTTTTTTGGAAGAAAGCTTTAGTTTCATTTTCTAGAGATGTCACTATTTCTTTATTCTGTAGTAAATCTTCATTCAATCTCCATCTTCTCAACTTCTTAGACAATTTTGTAATCCACATTATTGGGTTATGGTCAGCCCCAATTTTCTCTATAGAGAAATAGAGAAAATTTTTCTCTATTTTCTTTGTTATAAGGCCTAAGTCTTTGGTGCCCCACAACATGTCAATTCTGGAAAAAGTTTTATGTATTGCTGAAAAAAAGGTATAGTCCTGCACTTCAGGATTAAATTTCCTCCATATATCCTCCAAATTTTCTTGTTTGACCAATTAAAAAAAAGACTTTGGCAATTTTCCTTCCTTATTTTTTTTTTTTACCCCCAAACCTATCCAGTGTGTTCTAAATTGTTCCATTACAGTCCCCCATTATCAAAACTTGGTCATACGTCAGTTCTTCAAATTGTTGTATAATGTCTTTAAAAAAGCATCCTTTGCACCATTTGGTGCATACAGTTCCAATAACAACGGGTTTCTTTGCATTTAATATTATTTCTACTGCTACAAATCTTCCATCTTTATCTTTAAACACTAATTTCGGCTCCAATTCTTGTTTAATATAAAAAATCACTCCCCTTTTCTTCTGTTCAGCCAATGAATAAAATTCTAGTCCCAGTTGTTTATTCCATAAAAATCTGTAATCCTTTTGTTTGATATGCACTTCTTGTAAACAAACATATTACAATTTTGCTTTTTAATCCAATGAAACATTGCCTTTCTTTTTTGTGGTGAATTTAGTCCATTTACATTCCAAGATAATAATTTGTAATCCATGGTGCAAATTCTTTATGTTCTTCATAATGTATGAATAAAACCTACGCAGTTTCTGTATGCTTGTAATTGTAATCCTTTTACCTTGCAGCTCAAAGCTCAGACTTTCAGGTATTATCCATCTATACCTCATTTCATTGTCACATAGTTTTTCTGTCAATTTTTTGTATGCTTTTCTGTCATTTATCACTTGTCTTGGCAATTCTTTCAGGATTCTTACTCTGCTGCCCCCCACTATCAATGTCTTTTCAAAATTTTTATTCAAGATTTTTCCCACCATTTCTTTTGTCATATATCTTATAACCACATCTCTTGGGAGATTATTTTTCTTGGCAAATAGTGAGTTCACTCTATACAGATAGTCATACATGCTTCTAGTTCCTTCAGGGTCTTCCTCCAAAAATTCTGCAATTATTCTTATTATATATCCTTTCAAATCAGTCTCTTCATCCTCAGGTACTCCTCTCAGACGTATCTGGGTTTCCATCAATTTGCAGTCATGAATTGCCACCTTTTCTTGCATTTTTAGCAAGGTGGAATCATGTACTTTCACTCTCTCTTCCACCTCTTGCACTTTCTTTGATGTTACCACAGTCTCATTTCTGAGATCTTCTAAATCTTTCCTTAGTTTTTCAATGTCTTTTCTAATTTCTTTTTTAGAAGCAGTTATCATGTCTCTCACCCCTTTCATCATCCTGGCTTCCATTGCTTCTAATTGCTCTTGCATTTTCTCCATTGAGGCAGTCCTTGCACGGGTTAACATGCTCTGATATTTAAAAAAACACCGACAATTTTGACCTCTCCAAATTAAATTTAAACTATCAGGTTTAATAGAGTAAGGCTTGCCCTTTTCAATAAGCCTAATTTCGCAGTCCTCAGAGCCTCCTGGACTCAGATATTAATTTTTAAAGTTTTTATTTCTTCCAAAATGGCGGTCGTGACTTTCTGCTTTCCTCTAAAAAATTTTTCCTTCAAAAGGCTTCTAAAATAATTATCAGTGATAATGTCCAATAGTATTTACCTTATAATTGTCACCTCTGTCAGCTTCACCAATTTTTAATGTCCCGAACACTTTAAAAACTTTGTTTAAATTTTGACCTCCTAGCAATGGCTGTCGATGTTTTTCTATATTATAGTCCTAGAGTAGGCTAGCTGCTTCAATGATTTCCCTTTTCCATCTGACACTTCCTGCTTTTCTTGTCACCAAATCCTGTTTTCACTGATAAAAAGATCTCGCGATGTTTGACGTATTTCCTGAGTTGACTGTGAGAGCTGCAAATCTGTGACGATGGGGCTTTTTCACCAAAACCGCAAGTAGACAAAACAATAAATTCCTTTCCACTTTTAAGCACTGTCCTTTAAATTTACAAAGTTCAAATTTCACCCCTTCTCCCCTTTTTCTTCCAAACTTTCTGAATCTCTATTTCCTACCTTCTGATTTTATTTTGTTTAACTTTAAATAGTCCCGGAATGAAGATAGTCATCAATACCTTTTTCTGCAGTTATCCAGATCCAACACCGGTTTTGTATAGCTTTAGATGTTTAGCAGTCTCAAAGAAGGTTAGGATCCTGTCGAGCTTATGTCAAATAAATGACTCTGGAAACTTCTGCAGATGATGAATATGCAACTTGTCTCCGGAGACCCCTCAAAGCCTCCAAAAAAGCCCCCCCCGGACTCCCTTTTAGTCAAGGTAAATCTCCTCAGAGTTTCCTGTGCATATCTTGGACTGATCTCTGACTGAGAAAAATAGGCAGTAGGCATTAAATTGCCCTCCATTACCCCGAACAGAAGCCCCAGCCAGCTCCCCTTCTGAGAAGCAATTCAGCTCGGCATTTTCCAACCCCAGAAGTCCCAGAATTGGTGGGGCTTCTTGATCAGATTCTATTTGTCTTCAGAAAAAGGCAGAGGTAGTGAAACCAGTTGAGGGGACAGTGTCCTGGGTAGTGGAATGACCCCCTCAAATTTCAGCGACAGTTCTAGCTCTGGATAGGGATGTGATTTGGGTCAGTTGAGCGGGGGGGGGGGGGGGGCAGCGACTGTATATTGCCTGTACAGCATTATTTAGGCTCCCCAGAAGCTGAGTTGGATTTTCTGATCTTATTCAGCTTCTTGATCAGATATCACCATATAGAAGCCAAATCTATTATGCTTCTATACAGCAATCCCATCCCATGCCCCACCCAATTCCTTTTCTAGGAGGTCCCAAATGGGGAAGGAACAGGGAGGCCTTTCAATATGCCTCCTGATATTTCCTCCCTTCTGCAGCTGGCCCATGACTGGCCAGCTGAAGAAGGGACAGGGAGATATCTTTAAATTCCTCTCCAATATCACCAGTCATTCTGCTATGGTGGGCGGGCTAAGGAAGGTGCAAGGAGACATTTAAAGATGCCTTGATTCCTTCCAGCCTGCCAAGGCATCTTTAAACACTTCCCTAATCATTCCAGCCTTCCTCAGCTTGCTCACTGTGGTCTGCAGACTTCAGGAGGCGCAGGGAGGCATCTAAATATGCCTCTCTGATCTCTCCAGCCTTCTCCAGAAGGCCCGTGGCTGCAGTCCAGCTGGAGAAGGGATGGGGAGACATGTTTAAATGCCTCCTTGATCTTTTCTTTCTGGAGACGAGGGAGTGAAGGAAGTATGCCACCACTGTGGCATGACTCTGGGGAGGAGAGATTTAACCTTTAAAATCCTAAGTCTCTGGAGTCATGCCAAAGAGGCGGCATGCTCCCTTCACTGAAGGAAAGGCAATCTGCCTTCCCTTCAATGATGGAAACCTGCCACCCCTGGTGTGACTCCAGAGGGGTTATTATTATACCCTATGAGGACAGTCGCCATAGGGTATAATTGAGCTGAATAAATCTGGCAATACTAATAATTCCCGAACCAGGAATATCAACAAATACCAATAAAAGGAAAGATCCCAAGCAGGGACTAATTGACGGACGGGCAGATGTAGACGAGTAAGACCCTTTAGGAAACGCTTAGCGTCTGGGTGTGAGAACATGAAATAGCCCTCAATTTGGGCGTGATGTGCTGATATTGATGCCAGGTACACCAAGATAGATAAATACCAAAGATCAAAGTCTAGTAAATGCAATAAGAACGAAAATATTGTGCGAAGACTAGTCTGATCCAGGGGGATCTGAGAAGAAGATACAAAGAAGCAAAACGTTTCCATTTCAGACTATAGGACCTCCTGGTAGATGGCTTTCTACTGTTTAACAAGACAAAGTCAGTTCTTTCAGAAACAGGACTTAAGCGATGAGCCAAACCGTCAGTTTCAAGTGAGGAATCTTGCCCCTGTTGGTCAAGAGGAGGTCCGGCTCCTTCAGGAGAAACAGCAACCGTCATTGAGATAGTTGAAGGAGAAGTGGAAACCACTATGTGGCCCTGTCAGTTTATATAGGTCATTGCCATTATATTGTCTGTCAGTATCGAGATGGATTTTCCTCTCACTAGAGGGAGGAAGGACTGAAGAGCAAACCTAATTGCCATCAGTTCCAAATAGCTGATGTGATGAGCCCGATGCGATAAGTCCCAAGTGGCTCCCACAGTTAGGCCTCTGAGGTGGGCCCCCCATCCCAGGAGAGAGGCATCCATCGTCAACGTCTCTGCGGGGGGACGTAAGCGACATGGGGCACCTTCTAGAAGATTGGGAAGATCCCCCCCACCAAAGGAGGGAGCACAGGGCTGATGGCGGCAGCATGAGCTTGGGTGCGGGAGAGTGACATGACTGTTTGAACACCCTCAGAAATCATAATTGCAGAGGTCTCATACGCAGCTTTGCCAGTGATATGACTGCTGTCATAGCAGCCATAAGCCCCAGAAGCCTCTGGATGGAATGGGCGGAGGCTCTTCCCGAGGTCCTGATACGGCATGCCATTGTCGATAATGTCTGAGGCCCTTGGGACTGGGAGGAATGCTCTGCAGACAGTGAAGATGAGGGCCCCAATGAAGGGAACTCTTTGGCTGGGTACCACATTGGACTTCGGGAGGTTCATGCAGAGGCCTAGCATCTCTAACGTCCTCAACGTTATTTGGATGTGATGCAATAGTAGGGAGCTGGAGTCAGCTACCAACAACCAGTCGTCTATATAGGGTAAAACAGTGATCCCTAACAGGTGGAGATGAGCTGCCACTACCACTATGGCTTTGGTAAAGACCCTGGGGGCCATGGACAGACCGAATGGAAGGGCAGTATATTGGTAGTGGTCTGCACCCACTGCAAAACGGAGGTATTGGTGGTGACCATGTCATATGGACAGGTGAAAGTAGGCATCCTTGAAATTGATGGTAGCCATCCACAAGTTCTCCTCCAGTAGTGGGAGGATTTGAAATAATGTGGTCATTCTGAACTTGTAAACAATGCATTCATTCAAACCCCAGAGGTCCATAATGGGCCGCAGTCCACCACCTTTCTTTGGAATGGTGAAATAATGGGAGTAAAACCCGTGTCCCTGAAGAGTGTGTGGGACGAGTTCGATGGCTCCCTTCTTTAGCAGAGATTGGACTTCGGTATTCAGGGCCTCCGAGGGAGGTGTGATGACAACGTGTGGGATGGATGCTGACTCTTGGAACTCGATCGCGTACCCGAGTGATGATAGTAAGCAGCCAGGAGTCTGTTGTAATACTCTCCCAGGCATGGAAAAAAGGAGATAGCCGAGTGCTTCCAGGGGTGATAGTGGGTGATTGAAAGTCTGGTGTACCGACAACGTGGGAGTCAAAGACTCTGCTTGGGGTTGGTAGGCTGTTTTGAGCGGGATTGCCAAAATTGTCCTTGAAATTTCTGCTTTGCTGGGAACGATTTTCCTTGTTGAGAGTGGGACCGGCTCTGCCACGGTTGATCAGGGGAGGAATGGCTCTGAGATCTACATGACCACGGGTGAGAATATGGCTTCTGTCTGAAGGAACGTGTGAATGAAAAAGCACTCAAGGTACGAGAGGCCTTGATACTCTTATCCAGGTCCTGCAGAGTGGTATCAGTCAAGGAATGGAATAGACCAGAGCCATTGAATGGAAGGTCCTCGACTGCAGACCTTGTATCATGGTTAAAAGTGGTAGATCTGAGGCATGAGTGCCTGTGGAGGCCGAAAGCAGAAGAAGGGGTTTTGGCAAAGGTGTCAGCAGCATGCTTAGAAGAGCTGAGCTGTTGTTTCGCTACTAACATGCCCTCCTTCTGGATCTTTTGCAGGGTACAGCGATGCTCCTCCGGAAGATGCTGAAGGAGAGTAGAAACTTGGTCCCAAAGAGCGAATTGATAACGTCCCAAACAGGCAAGGTAACTGGTAGTCCCTAATGATGCAGTGGCGTAAAACTTTCCTCCAAACACGTCTATCTTCTTCCCCTCTTTGTCAGGAGGAGAGGATGCACAGTGCTTGCCCTTGGATGAAGATGTAACCACCAGGGAGTTAGGATTTGGGTGGTTGAATAGAAAATCTGCTCCCTTCTCTTGGACCTTGTACATGTGGTCTAAGCGTTTTGAGGACTCTGCAAGGGAGGATGGTTTCTCCCAGGGCCCTTTGACTGTTTGCGACAGTACACTGGTGAGAGGAAGAGCAACGGCAGTTGAGACATCATGTTGAACAATGTTGAAAACTAGGTCGTAGACCTCGGGCTAGGGTTGCTGAACGGACTGATCCAGGGAGGTTGCCATCCGCTTAATTAAGTCCCCGTATGACTTGAGATCGTCTGAAGGAGAGATTGGAGCATCATCAGTCATTGGCGTCGATGGTGTAGGTTCAGATGGATGTTGATCGGAGTTGGCACCGACCGAGCCAGCAGACTCCTCGGCATCCGAAGACTTGGATTCAGATGGGTTAGGCTGCATGATTATCTGTGTAGATGGGCGTTTCAATGTCGATTTAGGGTCCTCAAAGTGTCGATCTGCAGAGTAGTAAGCCAAACACTGATCCCATCCCGGCAGGTCCCAGGGGTAATGCCAGGAGTAAGCTAGATGATAGGGCGGGTAAGGGTAGTCCTGTCTGTGCTCCCATGGTGGAAGGGCACTATGGGATCACTGGTACCTGTCATCATCACACCGGGGACGATCCCGTTGGTCCGGAGAGCTAGGCTTGTCCTGGCGAACGGGCGAACACAGCTTTTGGGGTTGACCTGGGGAATCATCTTTGCTTCCCTGTGCCGATCCTGATGAGTGTTGCGTTAGATCGATTTGCTCCAAATCGTCATCAGAGATGTGAGCCGGTGGGGAAGGGGATCTGTGGGGCGCGGGGTCCTTCCAGCGCAGAGAGGCCAGGATCTTGGGAGGTTCAAGTCTTGGTGGTGATAGATCAAGTAGCGCTGTAGTAAGCATCAGCTGAACCCTTTCGAGGGAAGCCTCTGGTGGAGTCGGGGAGGCACGCTCCCGTTGTAGTTGACTTGTGCTTTTTCAATGATTTGTGCTCCTTCTGCTTGCGTTTGGGCGAAGTGGTCAAAGATTCAGAGCCGTGCACTGCTTTAGTCTTTGGTGTAGATGTCAGGTTGGCTTTCTGCGACAGGGGTGTCTTGGCTGGCGTTGGAGTGGAGATTGATGCCGACTGGTCCGAAGACCCCGGTGCCGAGCTATGTTCCATCGGCTGAGGAGCTAGAGCTGATTGGAGCAACGCCACCTGAAGATGCGCGGCTTGATTTTTCCTGATCTGCTTACTGAATTTTAAGCAGTGACTGCAGGAATCGGTGCGGTACCCCTCTCCCAAACAAAGCAAGCAAAGGGAGTGACCATCGGTCCGGGCGAGCTTGCTGCTGCACTTGAGGCACTGTTTTAAGAACCCCCACATAGATGGTAGTCCCACTGATTGGAGGCTGAGAGCCACCCGGCGGGGGGGAAAAAAAGGGGGGGGGCAAAGCCTGGACTCACGGACACACGAGGATAAGTCTTCTTCTTCTTTTTTTTTGTAGGGAGACAGAAAACGATGATGGAGAAACACGAAAGGAACTGGAGCAACGAAATTACTCAGAAAACGTGTTGAAGAAATTTCCAGCAACCAGAGAGCCGAAGGTAAGTCTTAACAGTGCGGCGGTCAGAAAAAAACTGGTGGGATCTTGGTGACCCGCCTACTGGGCATGCACGGTTGAGTCCATGAGCATGCCCAGTGGTCAGGACACAAAAATACATTTATGGAGCTTTTCGGTACCGGTCAGAGTCAGGCACCTGGAATCCCAAGGGTGTGATGCACAGAGACCACGAAGATGATCTTATCATGCACTGGATCCTACAGCACTTCAGCACAATTTTCTGACACCCTCCCCCATCCAAATGTGCCCCCAGCTGACCATTAGAAACAATATTCCAGGGGCATTTGGGGCTGCGATGTGCGGAAGAATGGGAGGAAGTTGAGCTCTGAAGCACACAATAATACAACACATGAAAGGTTTCCAAGAACATCAAGCCTACAAAAACAGACTCAAGAATGTTTGGGGGAGGGGAGGATCACTTCTACTTACAAGCTGAAACTGAGGAATCTGTGGAAGTTGGCTCAGCATAGCAATCTGTTGAGGAGAAAGTTGAGGCCCCATATTGAAAAGTCCTGGGTTCAGACCACTATTAGGAAATTGCTTGAGCATGGAGGCAGACACCTGTACAAAAAAGCCAGAACACACATACTTCAACAAGAACTGACAAAAATACCAAGACATTCAGAGAGAGGTCTCACTGTCTACATACAACTCAAGTGTGTGTGGGGTGGCTCCTCACACAGGAAGGGACAAAGCACTGTAACACTGTCCCTGCTTCAGAGAAACCTACTCAGGATACCCTCTTCCACTAATGCTGAAAAAAGGCACATCATGTATTAAGTCAACACTCCACATACAAATGTAAAAGCAGATTAAAAACCATTTGCAAATTGAACACAACAAAGATGATATGGACAGAGGTGCACTTTATAGACTGGAAACTGTGTGCATGCAAATATTACCCAAAATGTGCATGCATTATTTATTTTAAAGAGTATACATTTAGTATTTTACAGTACAATCCTAAGAGGAGGAGGTGAAAAGGCTAAAAG
The DNA here is from genome assembly GCF_032191835.1 of Heteronotia binoei. Classification (NCBI taxonomy): domain Eukaryota; kingdom Metazoa; phylum Chordata; class Lepidosauria; order Squamata; family Gekkonidae; genus Heteronotia; species Heteronotia binoei. The sequence continues at coordinate 81,281,466 of NC_083230.1, forward strand.
AGCTTGACTAGCTGTTATGCAGGTATATCTTGGAGATACGCCAGCATAAATCAGAGATACGGTGACAACATGCCGAAGGGCTGCTCCGCCACTCTCAGCCCCCATTGCAGTTCCACAGTGGCTGCCAGTCTGCAGGCCAGTGGCAGAAGTCCTTGACTGGCATAAAAGTAAGCAGGCTAGGGGCTTGGTGGTAGATAGTCCCTAAGCCATTTCAAGCATGGGAATGCCCCAACAGTGACAGAAAATCTTGCCACCAAAAAAACCCAACAAGTCACAGCCCACAGATGCCCATGCAAGCCTAAAATGAGCCCTCCCCTCACACGGCCATACCCAAAAGGTCCAAAGGAGCACAAGATGCCAGCTATGGGTGCTACTGATTACTTCCTTCCCCTGCAGTGGTCAAACCGCTTCCCCGGAACCCAATCACTGCCTCCCTAGCCCTACAAAACCCCTGCCAGGACTGCCCTACAACTGGCAGACTAGAAGCTTCATTATTTATATGATTTGGTTGATATCCTGCCCTCCCCGCCGAAGCAGGCTCAGGGCGGCTTTAGAATGACACCCAGCTACTTTGGCACAGGCAACCTTTATGATTGCACTATTAAAATGGGAGATGACTTCTAGAACTAGCATTTTATATTTCAGATGCTTGTTGCAATGCTCCAGGGTTGACTACTAGTTTTTGTAACTATTAGAATGAATTATGAAACCCCTTGCTTCCCAACAGTGGCCTTTCTGGAAATCCATATATAACCTCATTCCTTCATGTTATCTAAAGAGAAGGGGGAAGAAAAAGTAAAGGAAGTAGACCATAGCACAAGGAAGTGGAAGAATTTATTTGCTTTCTTCTATTATTTTGTTGCATAGATGCATAGGCCAGGGCATACTAATGAGAAGATATGCTTCTTGCTTACTTATGTTTTGTTCTCTCTCTCCTTCTATTTCTCTGTGCTGTGAGAAGAAAAGCAGAGACTGACATCCTAAATGAGAGGCTGGACAGCACCTCAAAGTCCTGCATTAAGTATGCAGGTCAAAAACAGTCTTTCTGACTCAGAGAAAGATAAGAACAGCAACAAAATTCTGAAATTTATTACTAAAACTCCTTAGTGAACACAAAACAAATTGATTTAATTATAATCAGTGTTTTTTCCCCTGTTCTCTTTATAGTCTGTTATCTGACTATATAGCCTTATACTCTGTTACAGACAGAACTTTGTATTAATCTCTTACAGAGTGAGTTTATTACCAGCCCTGCTTCCCAACAACTAGTCTCTTTTACACCTTTAGAATGAGTGAGGAATGCAGCCACTACCAAGCTGCCCACTACCATTTCTACTGCTAACACACAACAGTCTGCCATCAAAGAGGAGGAAGGCAAGCAGGGCATATGACTGTATAGTTACTCAAAAACAACAGCCACCCCATGGTCGGTGGGCAACCCATGGTCGGTGGGCCATCCAATGTACAGTCAGACTCAAGGAAGCCACAGTTATGAAGCAGAATGGGACACATCAGCTGGATGATGAAGCAGCCAACATCTTCTCCCATATTAAGGCCCTAAGTTGGTGCGCTTTTTACTAGCCTTCTTCTTAATCAAATTGTATTGAACTGAGGAGACCCTAAGAATGTACATACCATCTAGAGTGGAAAGTCATAATTCATGGTCATAGACAGATAGGTTAGTTCTATCAGTTTGACATTTTAAAAAACTGCTCTTCAGTATCATAACGCAGATGGTACTTGCTGTCCAAAGACCCTCTCAATGGCACTGAGACTCCCTTGACACCTAAGCCAATTGATCATGTCAGCTGAAATTTCAAACATAAGCTTATATTCTTATCACTGAGAAGAACACAGAGAACAAAATCAGATGGAGAATGTTTCTCTCTTCTACTGTGCTTGTTGTGCTCAAAAGAAAGTACTATATCTGTCATTTGATTCTTGATTGAGCATAAAAACAGGCAGTTGTGGGAAGAAGGCTGGTACTGCCTCATTCTGTCAGAATTTTCAAGAAGATTCCATTATGTGGTTTGCTCAAGAAGTGCAACTCCATCTGTGGAACTGCAAATAGATCACAATGCAACACCCACAGTTAACCTCTTATTACTTACCTGGGGAGAAATAAATTGGGGAGGCACTTGTGCCCGGATATTGGGGGAAGGATTTAGTGGCTGCACTGGTGGGTGCATTCCTCTCGATTGTGCTGTGCTGTTTCCAAACAGACCTTGATTGCCCCCCTATAAAATTCAACCAAATGATGAGCACAACTGTTTCAAGACTTAGTTTCAGATAATATTACAACAGTAATGTTCCACTGGAGATCAACTATGCCTTCAGAAGATACTAATTATTGTTTCCTGTTTGCCATCTTTTTTGATTTTATCTCTTCTTATAGCTGTTTTGTTTTCATATAATGTACATTTAAAGATTAGATAAAAATATCCAGAGGAAAAGTTTAAGAACATTTTCATACTTGACCCTCATGTCAATTTGTTTTCTAAATGTTTTCTGGTGTAGATGGCAATATTTTTTTAAATTAAACTCAGTAACAGAATAATTAATGAATAAACAAATGAGAACATTTCTATACTGTCAACTATACATGACTTTCCCAACAAAAATTATTCGGAAGCATGATAAAAGCTTACATACTGCATTTAAAAAAACCTTCAGAAGTGTCTACGGATAGTATGATTTTTCCTAATATGGACCATGATCAGTGCAAGCCCCCAAAGGCCAAGATTACTTTTCACAGTATACTGCTTTGTCTCTTATTACTGACTGTGTTTTATTTTTGCAAAAATAACCACATCACACCCCATACGTTCATTCTACATGTTAATCCTCTAAGAATATTTTTCCTACACAGCCATAGCTTGTGCCAGAGATTTCCAAACTGATAATAGTGTTAATCTTCTCTTTACTTTCCCCAAACTGTTCTCAGAATGTTTAAAATAAAGAACTGCTCATTTAAATGCATGAAATCTAGATAAAAGATTTTTCTATGAAAATTTGGTGTGGGGTTTTTAATGCCAATTTTACAACAATGTGGAAAGTAAGCCTTTTTTGCAGAACACTGCAATATTTACAAATCTACAGAGACTGCTACAAAGTGTTAGTAAGAGGTCAAAGTAACAGACACAACCAACAAACTGAATGACTGGAAGGAAACAGAAGAACTGATGGATTCTACAATTAAAAAGCTTGCAGACTGATTTATTTTAGTGTATTTCCATGAATAAAACCTCTTTTAATTAAAAAGTGGTGAAAAACAAGCTGACCAGTCTTTAAGCACAGGGTTCAGCCAAGATGCATTATATCCAAGAAGTGACCTCCTTACTTGTCTAGCAGCGAAGTTTTGGGGGTTGAGCCCTGAGCCGATTGCCCCAAGGCAGACGTTGGGTAGTGTGGAACCAGAGGGAGATAGCTTGTAGTTGGGAGAAGGGGAGAAGGGAGAGCAGGGAGCCTCATCCCCAAGGCACCCATCTTGATTGGAGAAAGGCAAAGTCAGCTGAAGCAGCAGTTAGCCAATCAGCAGGAGTTGGTTAGTGAAGCAACAGAATGCAAAGAGAGAAAGAGTGACTATGAGTGACCAAGTATATGCAAAATTAGTATATACTTTCAACCAGTAAAAGGGTAATTCTGACACATTCAACTATTTATGTGTGGAGATGTAGCCTGAAAGCAGAGCCAAAACAGCCAACACATTCATTAAAAACCTCACACAGTTAATACTAGCCTGCTTAAAGGAAGCAAACATGTTCGCTGAAAGATATGAGAAAATTCTTATCAACAGCCTCTACAGGAGACCTATCACTATATTCTTAACTATGGTAAATAGATCATATTGAACCAAGTGAAGAAAAAGTTCCTTCTTCTAAGCACTTTCACTAATTGGTAACAGTACCTGCTTTTTTAACTATTTAAGGGATTTGGCTTTGGCCTTCCAACTATTACATTATGTAAGCAGGTGTGTATCTCTCTAATTCAAAGGAAGAGAACCGACATCCTTACAGTTTAATATTTTGTCACTAAAGGCGCTCTTTGGAAACAACAAAAAGAATATCCTAGCAGATGATCAGGTGCTGGCAAGGCTTGCCCTAACCGAAAAGAGAAGCAGCAGACCTCCTGGCCAGTCCAGAGACAAGAAATCAGTTTTGAGGACCTTTTATTTTGAGACTGACAATGGGTGTTTTCTCACGGCGACTGTTTGCAAGTGGATTTTGCCATTTTTACACATTAAGAATAAAACCTCTTTTAATGAAAAAGCACATTATTTAGTGTGTGTGAATGCACTCAATGATTGCACAGAATGACTGGTTTCCCTACTCCTTAGGTTAGAATCAAGATCAACTGAAGACAGCTTAAGGGTGCTTTATAGACTTTCTTTCACAGAAGTGCTTTCTTTCCACATAAGAAAGCTCTGACATATGAAACTGCCCTTCATATTTTTGGTTTAAATCCTAACAGCTGGGAAGCAAGAACCAAGTAAAACTGAAGCAAAACATCTTTGATGAGAATTCTGGTTTAGTCCCCACTTCTGTTTGGGTCTTTTAAAAACAACTTATATTGAAAAAACTCAATGATGATTAACAGGGCTCTTAAAATAGGTTCTGTCCTCCAAGACAGCTGCTAGATGTTTTTAAAAGTCATTGTTGCTAATGGTCATAGAACTGGTCAAATAGCAGAGAGAATCCAAAGATAACCTGGTTATGCAAGTGCTCCCAGATTTTGTTAGCTGTGTATTTGATGCATAATACTTTGAATTTTTCTACATCAAACTGATTATGCTTCCCTATTTGTATGAGAGAGCTGCTGACAAAAGACAAATTGTCGAGATTACAGAACCATCAATACATAGCCAAAGGGACAGACCTTCCTTTGCTGGTATTTATTTATCTAAACTGGGAGTTGGTTGATTTTAACTCGCAGAAGCATTCCTGTCTTCCAGCTTTCTATACTACAATACTTCATGGAATGCAAACAAGCAGTTCTTGCAGTGGAGTCTAACCAAGAAAATCTGTCTCACCTTTTCAAAGTAAGGCCCACTATCTGGGGTTCCCATGTCTTTGGAATTAGGAGGACGAAAACCAGACCGGCCCTTTCTCATTATGTCATTAAAATCCCCGAGATTCATGCCTCGTTTGTCCACATCAAACTTCTTATCTTGGAGGCCACCTGAGAGGAAAAAGGAGAAGCTTGAAGTTTCATACCAATGGTTGTATGTTAGTGGTAGCAGTTGGAAAATTACTAAATCTAAATATTTTTTTTTTACAACCATGTACACAACAGAACATACTCTCAACAACCTGAGATTTGAGACAGCATTTGTTTATATACCAGCATATATCTCTCCTCCAAATTGCTATAATTTTGCTGAGATTTAACTATGCTCACTGAACAGGAGATTACCTGAGTTAATTATAGCATCTGATGTAAAACTACTGTGTTCTCATGCATGCACACATGAAGAATGTCCTAAAGATCCTTCTCAGTGTAATATTGATAAGCAAAACAGCTTCTTTATACCAAATTGTGAAATTTATAGTGTAATTTCCTCCAAAAGGATATGAATTTTTATGAGCTGTTCAATACAGGGAAACCTAATTAGCACAGAGGAACTTTATACAGTCTTTTAATGAGTGTGCACACTCAGGGCCAAACTATACACTACCTGAGTAAGGAGAGTTAATAGTTTTTCCCACACCTGCACATTTTTTTCCATATGAACACACATATCACAGACTACTATTACTTGTTGTAGAAAAGCAAGACAGACATCTTCTCTTTGTCTGTCTTTTCTCCTTAGCATGCCTAACAGCAGCTTCAGGGGAGGATGCATGTGTAGCAGCGGTTTTGATGGGGAAGCAGCAGAGGTGGAGGAAAGTTAATTTTGTTTTTCCTGGAGCGACAGCTCTGATCTCAATCTTCCTTCTCTCTCACATTTTAAGGCTCAAAGTATGGATCTGATCATGGATTCTCAACACAATGTACACAGTTTGGCTGTCAATCACCAGTTTGTCCTAAACATCCCAACTGAAAATGTCATTTTTTCCTCCTCTCAGAGCAGTGTATGTGGATGGAGTTATTCTTGCCCACCCCTCCGTCCCCAGCACAACAACCTATGAAGTGGCCTTGACTAAAAGAGACTGATGAGGCCAAGGTCTATGCAGCTTACAATTCTGTCCAAGTGATGTTTCAAACTCAGACATTCTTCAATCAAATCCAACACACAAACCATTGCATCACATTGATCCTTTCAAGTATATCAAATACACACCTACAGATAAGTCCATCTTATTGCCTGGAGTGTCCTCAGTTTGATTCTGAAAGGGAAAATATGAACACCAATGCTTAACAAACTGGTATGGGACAATTCTGCAAGAAAACACTGTTTAGCAAACATTTCAGAATTGGGAACATGTGCTTCTGGTGTGAACAGAGAATCAATTAAATAGATCTACAAAAGAAAAGCTGAACTAATCTTGAATATAGCTTATTCTAACTGATACTGGTATTCTTTCACAAGCTACAACCAGAAATACATGAACCCATCACAGAGAAAGAGAGAGAAAGCAAGAGAGAGAGAGAGAGAGAGAGAGAGCACACACTGAACAGCTGCTCTGGGAAATTAACCTCTATCCTTATGTGATGGTCAAGGGATTATATTCTCAGAAAAGCAGCCAGAATGTTTCTTCACGCTGCACCAGTTATCTACTCTTAAAATAAGCTGCCAAGTAATTCTTCTATTGGTAATTTGGGACACTATGTTCCTGTAGCTTTGGAAAGACATAACTGTAGAAAATGTCAGAGTTTGGGTTCAAATCTATGCATTGCTTATTTTCAAACTGACCCCCAGGTATTACAGCACCAGGTCAAAGCTGAGCATATATTACAGGATCATATACTTGTATTGAATTAGGTTGCAAATAAAGACAGCAAACAGCAAACCATAATCTTGAACTTTCCTACACATTAATAGTTCAAAAATGAAGTGAGCAGATCTAAATTATTTCAAAAATCAGTACTATAAGTAAATCAACAGCTGTTTCTACCACTTTAGTGGCTTGAAAGATGTACCTGCTCTTTTCCGATTTACAACGGTTTCTACAGGAAATTCATACATAGTAAAATCAACCAGGCAAGCAGCTGTTTAGAAGCCTATTTTTATCAGAAAATAATGTTTAGAAGCAACTGAACTATGACATTTTATAAGCCTTACCAGCAATCCCATATTTGAAATCTGATCCGATAAAGTATTCATCCATGAATCACTACTGCCCCCTTTTAACGAACACTAAAAGCAAGAAGACAATCAATCAGTTTTTTACTTTTCTTGGGGCAGGAGCTCAACAAAAATAAGTCTATGTAGCATAGTGATTAAAAATAAGATGCTTATATGTTCATGTTTTAACACAGCTATTCAACACTATGTTGGGTTTTTCTGTCTGTTCCTCATATTTTTATCTATTCTGTTTTTCCTTGCTGTATCAATTATTCAGTGCACTGTGAACAGAGGGGGTTTTGCTGATGAACTCTGTTTTTATTTATTTATTTATTTATTTAGTGGACATATCCCGCCCTTCTCACCGAAGTGTCTCAGGGCGGCTCACAGCATAATAATTCATACAATTCGATTTAAAACATTTACAAATACAATTAAAACCATAATTAATAAAACAAGATAAGATAAAACCAGCGGTCTATAGAAGCATTTTGTTCCATCCAGAGATGTTCTCATTATCAGTTAGGTGTTATAGGCCTGCCGGAAGAGGGCTGTCTTACAGGCCCTGCGGAACTGCCCTAGGTCCCACAGGGCCCGCACCTCCTCCGGCAGCTGGTTCCACCAATAAGGTGCCGCTATTGAGAAGGCCCGATCCCTGGTGGATTTTAGGCGGGCCTCCTTTGGCCCAGGGACTACCAGCAGGTTTTGTGAACCCGAGCGTAGTACTCTCTGGGGAACGTGTGGGGAGAGACGGTCCCTAAGGTAGACAGGTCCTAGGCCATATAGGGCTTTAAAGGTAATGACCAACACCTTGTACTGGACTCGGAATATTACTGGCAGCCAGTGCAGATCCCGGAGCCCCGGCCGAATGTGCTCCCATCTTGGGAGCCCTAGTAGCAGCCGGGCAGCAGCGTTCTGCACCAACTGCAGTTTCCGGGTCCGGCACAAGGGTAGCCCCATGTAGAGGGCATTACAGTAGTCCAACCTCGAGGTGACGGTAGCATGAATCACTGTTGCTAGGTCGTCGCGTTCCAGGAACGGGGCCAACTGCCTCGCCCGCCTAAGGTGAAAAAAAGCGGACTTGGCAGTGGCTGCTATCTGAGCCTCCATCGTCAGAGAAGGCTCCAATAGCACCCCCAGGCTCTTGACCCTGCCCGACGCTGTCAGCGGCGCGCCGTCAAAAACTGGCAGGGGGATTTCCCTTCCCGGGCCGCAGCGACCCAAACAAAGGACCTCTGTCTTCGCCGGATTTTTGAAATGACTAATGGTTGAAGAATCAAATATGCCCATGCTACTAAAGCGGAAATACTATACTGAAATCAGTAGGACCTATTATGGGCATTAACATACTTTGCATCCTACCAGTCACACTTCCCTGTCTTCACTGCAGATGAAAATACCTCACTGTCATCAGTGCTTACAGTGCCTCAAGAAGCTGAAGTCCCATATTTCAACAGGTCGAGCTAAAAACATGAAATGCAGCTGACAGGGTAAAGATCAGTCAAGAGAAACCAAGCAAGATTACAGGGAAATCTTTTTTTCTTCTTAACTAACATATTTTTGTGTTCTACAAAACTACCTGCCTTAAGTCTAAGGAAGTACAGGTACAATATGTTTTAAATCAATCAGTTGTATTCTAACGATTCTATGTCATCATACTGAAGATATCTGTAAATGTTGGAAAAAATAATTTTTTGCATTCACCAATAAAATTGGTCATCACATACATCAGCTTTCAGTACTTGTCACTCTACGTAATTAATAGTGTCATCCTAAACAATTGTATCTCTCTAAGTGTACTGAAGTCAATGAATCTAGAAGGATCTTTGCTCAGGCTTGCTTGGAGGGGGGGGGGGAGGGGGGGACATCTGAGCTTTGGCTGAATTCTGGGGGAAATTAAGAGCTGAGGAAGTTACTGGGTCCACTGAGATAGGAAGCCAATATCTCTATTAAGTCCTGAAGGTTCCTGTGTCTTGAGTATTTTTGTGGTGACTGGTCTCTCGGCTTTGTTATGATAGATAGGAATGCTTCTTTCTTCAGGTGCATGCCATGCCAGAACCAAGAACTAGAATAAGTATGGTGCACTAACAGGTTCCCAAGCTACTTGCTTTTAAAAGAAGGCTAGAGGTGATATTTGTGCAACTTATTGCCATGTAAGTTAAGGTTCCCTTTGAGCAGCCTTGATTTCTCAGAAGTTTCTTTTAAAGCCCATCCTGGTTTCCAAAATTTTCTTACAGTGAAGTGTGACAGAATTCCTCACAGGTATTTCTTCGGTATGGCTGTGGTTCAGTATGCAACTCCTTTGCATGTGGAAAGTCCATGCCCCATCTCTGCTGTTTGGCACTAATGCATTCAATGCACTTGTTCTGTGCTGCAGTCCCTACAGAAAGCCCCCGTACCAATTTTAAATCTGAAAGATTCTCTAATTTGAACTAAGTTCTGTGCATTGCACTACTATTGCCACAGTAGTACTTGTTCTTCTATGTTCCTTGCAAGCTAGTACCCTCAGCAACTATGTTCCTTGCAAGCTAGTACCCTCAGCACAGCTGACTTGACTGTTGAGATTCTCTAGGAGAATCTGACTGCTGCCTGAGGTACGTTTTCCCACCATAGATGGTGCCACTAGAGTTGAACCCCTTGGTCCAATCCTTTTGGAAGTTGGCAGTTCTGTGGAGGAGAGGCATCAGAAGCAGCCCTGTAAATTTGGTGCCTCTCACTCAAACACTGTCCCCCAGAGTCACTTTCCCCACCATCATTACAGTGGGGAAAGTAATCAATTGCTTGCTTCCCATCATAGGGAAAAAGGAACACTCTTTGGGTGCCCCTAGAAATGGACCCCCTGGTCCAATTTTGTTGAAACTGGGGGGGTTCTGTGGAAGAGAGGCTCCTGCAGCTGCCTTGCAAATTTGGAGCCTCTGCCTCAAACCCCTCCCCTCAGCCACAATTCATTATACCCAGTTTTGCCATTGACTTGAATGGCCCATAGGGTATAATGGTGAATGGGGCGCCCTCTTGGGGTGCCCCTAGAATTGGACCCCCTGGTCCACTCTTTTTGAAACCTGGGGGTTCTGTGCAGGAGAGGCTCCTGCAACTGCCCTGCAAATTTGGGGCCCCTACTTCAAACTCCCTCCTTCCAGCCGCAATTCATTATACCGTATTTTGCTATTGACTTCAATGGCCAACAAGGTATAATAGAGCCTAATGGCCGCAAAATTTTGGCAGCTATTCATGGCTGCTGTATTTAGCAGCTGAATCAGATCAGAGAATCTGATTTGGCTCTACACCAGGGATGTCAAACATGCAGTTCGGGGACCAAATCAGGCCCCCCTAATTTGGAGGGCTCCTATCAGGCCCCCGAGCAACTGGTTGTCATCTACTTCCTTCTCCCTATAGCTTGCTTCCTTTCAAATAACAGCTTGCTTTGCAAGGCTTGTTCAATTGCAGAGGAGCTACAGAGCAAAACCTCTATTTTCTCCATTGGCTGAGAATCCTCCCTTGGGGAGGAAGGGGGGAGGCAGAGCTTGCTTTGCCAGGCTCTCTCAATTGCACAGCAGAGCTACTGAGTCAAGCCTCTCTTCCTTCTATTGGCTGAGGCTCCCCCACCCCAGTCCCCTGGGGAAGGAAGGAAAGAGCCAGAGCTTCCTTTGCCCGGTTCCCTGGATCCCATGGGAGAAATACAAAGAAAGCATCTTTAAGACCAATGAGTGCTAACATTTTAAGCATGTTTTAAGTTTAAAAAAAATATATATTTGTTTGTGTTCTTTATAAAATTTATCTCTCTGCTACCTAATCTTAAATGAGTACACACATGGCCCAGCCTGTCTTGGCTTGGCCCAACCCAACATGGCTGTCCCAACAAGGTCTCATTTATGTCAGATCTGGCCCTCATAACAAATGAGTTTGACAGCCCTGCTCTATATGGCCTGAATACAGCCAAATCAGCTATTTGGGGGGGGGGGGGGGGTTATTCTATTTGGCAAAACCCTAGTTCCTGTCAGGCTGCTCCTGTGCTTCCCGGCTATCTCTGGGACTCTACTTGGTGGGAGAGGAGCAGTCCTGACTGCATCCTCTTGCCCTGGGGTTGTAAAGCTTTAAACACCCCAGTTCACCCCACTTTGGTTCTGCCTCTGCCATTTCTCTCTTGTAAGGCCTGGTGAGCCAAGACTCTTCCACCTGGTCTTGGTATTGATAGCCCCATCATTGCTGATGTATGATCAGGCTGAAGGGAAGAACACCAGATGGGGCAAGACTCCAGCAAATAGCCTAGTGGAATCGCTCCTGCCAGGCCTGCCCACTTCTTTGGCACTGGGGAGCACAGAGTAGCATGGGAAGGAGGCAGTGCAGTGGACAGCAAATGGAGTGATAGAGCTGGGGTGGAGTTCTGGCTTCTGGATACTTTAGGATTCTTTACTGTGTGCATTTGAGGTTTTTTTAAATGATTACTGATCTGCTTGAAATTCTATCATCTAAGCCTTACCTTGATCTGTGGTTTCTTTCCTCCTTGTCCCCAGTTTGTTGAATTATGGGAGGAACTGCTTCCCTGAGAGCCTGTGTTCCAGACTCCTCCCTCTTCTTCCTCTTCCCAGCTGGAATGCCGTGTTCCAGATACTGGCCCATCATTTTCCCCCCAGCCATCTTGAGATGGTTTGTTACCTTTGAAAGAAAACAAAGTATTAGCAAAAGGAAACTAGATCAACAAACAACAACATATGGCAATGGCCAATGGTTTACATGTTGCTTGATTTTATGGATGCCTGCTTGGAAGCAAGTCACCCTCTGACCAACGAGGGCTTACCCCCAAGTAAATATGCATAAGACTGTAGCCTCAACCTCCTGTCACTGCACATTAATAAATACTAGCAAAAACTCTCCCAGTACTTATGCCCAAATATATAATTCTAGATGGCTGAATGTCAACCAGGCCTTCCATCACAATGAGAAATGCGACTTTATTCTAAGGAAATATAATTTCCCTTCAAGCACTATGTATCACCCAATTCAGCCATTTCACTCTATACTTAACATGCTTTCCAAAATTAATTTCCAGTTCACTAAAACAAGAACTGCAACATGCTTTGCAGTTTACCTCTCTCCTAACCATGGTACCACAAAAGCAACTAGTAATGCAATTCTAAGCAGGGTTTCAAGTCCAGTGAGTAGGCTTAGAAGGGTGTAAAACTCTATTTATGACTGCACTGTGAAACAATTATTTATGTCACCTTTTCAGCAAACCTGCTTATGGTAGCTTAAAAGTAAAACATGATAAAAATATGAGCAGATAAAAAATAGTTTTAAATTAGCAAACTATTACCACAGCATTAAAAAAAAACCCCAGCTTTTAAGTACAACATAAAACAAAACATGGAACAGCTTAAAATATCACAAAACAGGCTACAGCAGACAGTAAAGAAATTTTAAAAGATCAACCTCTAATTAAAAGCTTGGGTATAAAGGAATAGCTTGAGGTCTAAAAAATAATACAGTCATTGCCAGATTGGCCTGAAGGAGAAAGCCATTCCATAGGCAAGATACCACCACTGAAAAAGCAATCTCTGGTCACCAACTACATCACTTCTGAGAGGGAGTGACCCCTCAAGTACTGGAGTCCCAAGTCATTTAAGGCAGAGGTGTCAAACACATTTGTTACAAGGACCAGATCTGACATAAACGTCACTTTGTCGGGCAGGCCATGCATGCCACAAAATGTAAGTACTAGAAAAAAAGCAGGATGTTTGTGGGTGTGGGTGCATGTTTTGTAGGCCAGAACAGGAGTAGACAGATCTAGTAAGTAAAGGCACAAAAGGAAGAAATAACCCAGGAGATCAATGAAGAAACAGGGAGCTTCTTCCTTGCCTGCTCTCAGGAGACAGGAAAACAGAACTGAGGAGGATGGTGGGCACTCCCTCCCCACTGCAGACTGAAGTAAGAACCTACTTCCTGTTTCCAGGAACTGTGCATAGGTGAGTACCCAATCATCAATGTGTCCTCCTCTCTTCAAGTGAAAATGGTGTTTTTATTTTTTTTTAAACTAACTAGCAAGGAAGACCTATGTACAAGTCAAACTAGTCCAGAGAAAAACAGGTTGCTTACATGTAACTGATGTTCTTCAAGTGGTCATCTGTGCATTCACACCCTTGGGACTGACGGCACCTCCTCTGGGTATGTGCGGTGGAATTCCTGAGCATGCCCAGTGGCTGGTGCGAAAATCCTCACATTGGAGCTTTAGAATCATTGTCAGAGTCGGTGCAAGCACCATCAATCCCAAGGGTGTGAAGAACAGAGACCATGAAAATCCGTTACTATTTTACTCGAACCTGTAAACGTTATCCATACTTTGTGGATGGTTTATTGCTCTGTCAAAATTTACAGTATTTCACAAAAGCTACATACACTTCATCAGGACAGAAATCACAAAACACATAGATTTTATCCAAAGCTACACAGGATTGTTACAGAAATGAAACTTGAAAGTACTCACTAGGTTTTATGGCATTTGGTGCAGTGGAGGGTCCATTCCCCCAACTGGTAGAAGCCCCTGCATCATCTACTTCACCCCATCCAGGACTGGCTTCATTCGGTTCACCCCAGGCAGCTGTACCATTATCTGGAGCAGGAGGTGTGCTTTTGTTCCAGACTTCACACAGAAAGAGTTTTCATTATGTACAATTAATGTATTAAAATTGATTTCTAACACTTAATATAGCACTGGGATGGGGGTGGGGAAATCCTTACTTTTTTCCTATACAGCTAAGCTTATTCTGTTATTTCACACTTTAACACAGGGGTGTCAAACTAATTTGTTGAGGGCCAGATTTGACATAAATGAGTCCTTGTAGGGCTGGGCCACACATTTTATGTGTGTCATAAAATGTAATGCCAGGTAGCAGAGATATAAACTTTATAAAGGACACAAACACAACTAAAGATTTTTTAAAAAACTTAAAATAAAATATGATTAAAACATTAGCACTCATTGGTCTTAAAGGTGCTTTCTTTGTATCACTCCCATGGGATTCAGGGAGCTGGGCAAAGGAAGCTTTGGCTCTTTCCTTCTTTCTCCAGGGGACCAGGAGGGGGGGGGAACTTCCATCAATAGAAGGAAGAGAGGCTTGGCTCAGTAGTTCTGCTTGGCAAAGCAAGCTCTCCCTCTCCCCCCTTCCTCCCTAAGGGAGGAGCCTCAACCAATGGAGAAAGTAGAGGTTTTGCTCTGTAGTTCCTGTATGATTGAGCAAGCCTAGCAAAGCAAACTGTGATGCAGAAGGAAGCAAGAGAGGAAGAAGGAAGCAGATGACAGCCAGCTGCTCAGGGGCCTGATAGGAGCCCTCCAGGGGCCTGATTTGGCCCCGGGTCACGTTTGACACTGCTGCTTTAACACTGCTTCTGGCACTACTTGATTCTTAGCACTAGAAAACAACTCCCTTCCCCTGCCCCCTCCGCCCCCAATGCAACTTCTGGCAATTTGGACTAAAAGAATTTTAGTTGCATGTCATCAGGGTTTACAATTTGTTTTTTGTTTGATTGGTTTTATCAATTATAAATATATGTATCTATCATACTGCTGTACATCACCCAGAGCCCGGCACCAGCCAGGATAGGGTGATTCATTGAATAAATCAAAGCAAATCTCTCAAATAACAGTGTGACAAAATACTAGTATTACAGTGTCACACCCAATACATGTTTTCAGTTAATAATTAGCAGTTCAGAATACTGCAGGACAAGAAAAGATTTAGGTGAATGTTTCTTGTTAGATATAGCTGAACAAGATCAGAAAAATGGCTTCATAAGGGTGAAACAGCACGCTATGCTGCTGTCATTAATATACTGTTACTTGCCATATGCAAAGAAAACATGGATCTGGAATACTGGTGAGGGTAAAAGCTAGAGGTGTGGTTTTTGGGGGCAAAGCAGCCAAAAGGGAAAAGGGTTAAGCACTCCTTCCTTTCTCTAATGCCAACAGCCTCTGCAGAAGTTACAAGGAAATAGAAGCGGCTGCAGGAAGTTCATTACACAAATCCAATGTAACACAGTTTTCCTTTAAAGTACTCTTTATACAAAGCTATGCAAGCAGTTCACTCCAAATTTTGTCAGGATAATCTAGAGGCAAAATATACATGACCATACTTCCCCCTTCAAATGTCTAAGTAAAAAAAAACACACCAACTTTACAGGAAAACATGTTATCAATAATCTAATTTGTTCAACTATATTCACTGGGTAAAAGTTGGTCTGATATTAACAACGGCAGACTGACAAAATTATTATTACTGGCATCTTTTCAGAGAAGACAGCCATGAACTAAAAGCAGTGGGCTATACAAAGTAGTGGATTACATGTGGACTACATCCATGGGAAGTGTATACACATTTTCTGATCTGTTTAAAGCATATCTGCACAGGATGGGTTGCAGACCATGCACCACACACCAATAAGTCAAGGGATTCTGATAGCATATGATTTATTGTTTACTTCATTTATATGCTGCCTTTCTCCCCAATGGGGACCCAAAGCAGCTCACACTGTTTTCCTCTCTGCCATTCTATCCTCATAACAACCCTATGAAGTAGGTTAGGCTGAGTGTGTGACAAGCAGGAGCCCACTGGGGAGTGTGGTGCTTGAGCGCCAGTTCCCCAGCACTGAACTGACCAGGGAGGGAAGGGAGGGAGGAGGCAAACTAGGCATTTGACTAGGGAGGGGGGGGGAAGCCCAATTCGGCGCCCCCTACCTCCCAGCGCCCTAGTTTGCCTAGTGGCAGGGCCATCCCTGGTGACAGGCCCAAGGCCACCATGCAAGATTCCATGGCAGAGTGATGATTTGTGAACCTAGGTCTCCCAGATCCTAGTTCCACACTTCAGCCACTATGCCACTCTGGTTGGTTATGATACCAGCTCTGGACTGATACCTGGATGAAGGTGGGAGCAATACTGACATTAGAGCATTCTCTACCACAACATTCATGCTACAGTAGTTATAGAGAAATTTGAGCCTCCTCACTCATTTGGTTTCCACATCAGTTACACATACAGTTTAACTTATAAATGGTGAACATTCCAAAAAGAAAGCTGTAAGTATAGTTCTATAACTACAAGCAGTATAATTATTCAGTTCTTAAATCATATGTCAGAGAACAAGCACACAAAGCACTTGGGTCTATAGAACTGCTTGTTTTCATGACAAATTTAAATGATGCAGAACTAGCTAAAGATTTGGAAGTGTCTCCGTACTATATTTGGAACGCTAGTTAATACTCTACTGTTCACACTTTGTATTACAATGAAAAGCAAAATAAAACAGAATACCTGAGGTTGCCGATTTGCTAGTCCTTGGAGTAGGGAGGTTCTGTTCTCGTGGAGGTTGTCCACCTTGTGAGTTCTTGTCCCACAGGTTCACATTCTTGTAGTTGTAACTATTAGGGTCGCCCCATGCTGAAGTGCCATCATCAATATCCGTTTTCCGACTAATTGATTGGGGGGATGGTTCTTCCCAGCCACTAGGTTCCTCATCCTTTGAGGCAGTTGGCTGTGGCCCACTATTCCAGTTAGAATTTGGTGGCCTCCCATTACCTGGGGGCTGTGGAGGTGGGCCCCAGGAGCCAGGTGCCTCTGGCTGCTGATGGTGCTGTTGTTGCTGATTATTCCAGGAATTGGGTTGTCTACCAGTATCATTCCACGCTGGAGCTCTTTTATTATTATCCCACCCTCCTTTTGAAGAACAATTCACATTTGCACCATTACCCCAAGTCCCAATCTCATTTTGACTAGCTTCACCCCAACCCGACATTGACTTGTTTCCTGAACTTTCCCAATTACTATTTTTTGTTTGGTCAACTTCCTCTCCCCAGCCATTCTTCCCAGAAGACCACCCCTGATTAGGTGGCCGTCCATTCCATCCTGGATCCTTGCTTGAATTCTCATTCCAAGTTGTTGTCACCTTTTCATCGGGTCTTCCTCCTCCCCAGTTAGAACAATTGTTCTTATAGTCATTCCATCCTCCAGTGTTTTTGGGCTCTTTCCACTCTGTTGGAGTAGAGAGCTCCCCCCATCCAGACTTGATTTGATTGCTTTGGCTGGGTGCATCTCCCCAGCCCCCTGAGCTCTTTGTCTGTATGGCAGAATTCTCCCACCCCTCAGTTCCTTTATCAGCCTTTCCCTCAGGCCTTGGCATCTCTTCTATATCCCAAACAGTGTCCTGTTTGATCTGAGTTTGACCCCAGCCAGTATTTGAAAGCACTCGGGGATCCAAATCAGTCCTGCTCAGCAAAGTTTGCAAGACAGCCTGGCAATCAGGATGTGTAGGCCTGTATGATCTACGTCCAGAATTGTGACTGTCACTACTTCCTGCTTTGTGGTTGCTTCCAGTGCTTTGACCTCCAACTTCACTTCCTGTAGAGCTGGAAGATCTTCCCCAACAGGGAGCCTGGGAATTGCCTTGGTTTTCAGGAAGGGGGTGGCCCTTTTGATTGTCCCATGCTCCAGTGCTAGAATTTGGTTGGTTTGGACCACTCCATTCTCCAATCTTCAGTTCATCAGACCCAGACGGCTGTTTCCATTCTCCCTGAGACACCCCTGATGTCATTTTGTTCCCTTCACTCCATTTGCTTTCACTAGAGTGTTGAGGGCCAAAGGTCCAAGACCCATCACCCGTAGACCTGTTGCCATTATCCCAAGAATCATTTCTTGACCCATTTGATTTTTGAACAGAAGCTCCCTTCCATGAGTCCTCCCTATCTTTTCCATTGTTCCCATGATTTCCAGAATTGCTTTGACCAGAGACACTGTCTAGTCCAGAAGGCCCCCTTACTGTACCCCAAGATCCAACACTCCCAGTTTTTCTCTCTCCAGTGCTTTGTGAAGGGGCATCAGTGCTCCTGGAGGCGTTCCCAAAGCCCATTTCAAAGGACATTCCCTTATTCTCCATTGGGTTTGGTGAACTTAAGTTCAAAGAGTTAGTGTTTCCATTTTTTGGTCCATCAGTGTTGTGAATTTGAGCCTGCTCTCTGCCAGAGACAAAGTTAACACCCGCATTTTCCATCTTTGACTGCTGTTCCCTAGAAGTCTGACCTGCTGTACTAATCTGTGCATTGGAACTACCATTATCAGATTCTGAAATCCCTTTCCTTGAATTTCCCTCTTGAATCAGTGCTGGCCAAGCTGATGGGTTGCTATTTGGGTTAAAGTTGCTGAAGCCAGAGCTGGGGCCAATTCTGTCCTGCCCACTCAAGTTCCTCCAGCTTGCTAGACCATTGTTACTGTCTGCTGCAGGGTTGGAAGATTGAACAGATTTAGCCTTAGGGTCAGATTTCCAGGCCCCAAGATTACATTCGTTACCAGAGCTTACAGACTGGCACTGGTTTCCTTTTCCTTTGTTGCTAGTGGTGCTTCCTGGCAGAGTGCTCTTCTCCAAGCCAGGGTTCGAGGCACTGTTGTTGTCTGTGGTGTTTTCGGAAGAAGACTCAGTATCTTTGCTGGCAATACAAGGCCACTCTTCCATGTCAGACCCGTCTACAATCACCTTGTCCCAGACATGAGTTGGGTTGGCATTGTTGCAGTTGGAGGAGGCTCCAGGACCCCAAGTGGAATTTGCATAATTTGAAGCAGCAGCACCTCCAGTTGTTGAATCTGAAAATGAAACATGATCATAGTTATTCATAAGCACTTAAATGATCTCCAACAGAACAAACTACTGTTTCTATTCAGCATCTGACTGCTCATTTATAAGCTGTCATTTATATTTTAAATCGAATACACTGCCAGAAAATGTAGTAATGGCCACTAGTTTAGAATGCTTTTTGAACGGATTAGACAAATTCATGGAAGATTAATGGCTACTAGTCACTTCTACAGAATGGATATGAAATGGAACTTCAATGATTAATTAGTATGCTTTTGAATACATTCCTGGAGAAACAAATTGAAAAGGATTGATGCCTGCAACTGTACTTGAGAGCTTCCCAGAGGCATGTTAGAAAAAAGATGAACTCTTAGTCTGACCCAACAGGCTTCTTATAAGCTACATATTGCTTTTAATTTTGCATGAGTAATTAATACTGATGCTGAAAGAACCTTATTAACTGTTACTAAATTTCAAGAAAACTGCTGTATAATTTTAAAAAATCCTTCTAGCCAGGTATTAACTGCATCCACCAACTTTCAGACACAGCTGGCAAAGGATGGATAAAGTCTGGATAAAAAGCAACAATTAGTACTGGTCTCATACAGACAGCATCTTAAACCCAAGAGAAAATGTATAAAGAACTCTTAAAACACTGTAGAGTTGGCATACTGCATCCACCCACAGCTGTTTCATTTAGCTAACACAGCTATACACCAGCAACAAATAGACCTATCCTCCACTACTTTGTCTATTTTTAAAAAATCATCTAAGCCATCAATGCAGTTTTGTGGTCAAGAATTCTGTAACTATGCATTATATGAAGATGCACTTCATTTTGTCAAAACTAAATCTATTACAATCAGTTTCACTGGAAGATTTAATTTTGCCATAATTCGTTGAACTGAGTATGTGCAGTCAAAGGAATTAATCCTCTGAATACAGAAAAATTAACCAGAAATGCCCATACATTCTTGTCAGGCTTTTGGTTCTATTTATATAAAAAAGACACCCCAAATCCTATAAATTATCATAAACTCCAGCACAGATATATGCACACTATAAGCACTATTTTGTTTATTTTGTAACTATATTTGTATCAATTTCCAAGCTGATAAAATAATGCTAGCACTATAGTTGGCGCCAAAGAACCATTTAGTTCAGATCTCCCACAATTAAAGTAGGCAACCCCCCCCCCAACCATTAGGAATTAAAGATAAAGCTACATTTCTCACACAAAAAAACTAGATTCAATTCTAGTAGCATCTTAAGAGACCAAGAGAGTTTTCAGGATATTACCTTTTAAGAGTCAAAGTTTCCATCAGATATGAGTCTGAAAGAATATGCCCTGAAAATCTTGTTGGTTTCTAAGGTATTGCTGGACTTGTTCTACTGCAGCCTAATATGGCTATCCTCTGAAACTATCTTACACAAGAACCTCTAAATGGAAAATTACAACTACACATTTTACACTCCATTTGAGAACATCTGTTTTAACTACTAACCATTCTAAAATCTGTAAAATATTGAATTTATAATATCCTGGGGCATTAATTCATATGTGTACTGCTTAGATACTGAAGAAGGCTACATTCTTTCATACAACTAAAACACAATCCTTACCTGTCAGATGAGTTATCACCTGAGATAAGACAGTAAAAGTTATTATTTCCAAAAAGAGGATGTTTGAGAGAAAACACCTGACGAAGACCTGTCTCTGCACAGCATAAAATTTGTGTCACTCAGCAACTATTTTTACCCATGTAACAAAACCAACATGTTACCCATGTAACAAAAACAACAAAAATAACTAGTTGGCAACTAAATTTGTATAGATTTTACTATCATCAGCTGGCGCCCATTCAAGGCAAACACTGTTGTCTTGGAAACATCCATTAGTATAATCCCTGAAGAGATTAATACTTAGAAGAAACTCATTTACAGATATAAATGAGATAGTACATCATATGAGAATTCTTCATGAACAATATAAAACAATTTATTTTTACATATAGGAAAGCATATATTGAATTTTCTAATTATGACTGCTGTCATATATTGTTATGTGATTATGGCTACAATCCCAAGATGTTCCTGGGAAAAAATCCCACTGAATGACATGAGATTTACACTCAGTAGACCTGTTTAGGATTACTCTCTGAGTGCAATCTTATGCACACTTGCTTGGAAGTAAGCCCTACTGAAGATAGTGGGGCTTATTTCTTACACAGGATTGCATAGTTAGAATATGAATTCAGGGTGAGTCTATACAACAAAGCTCAGTTCAAACGTAATGTGAAATCAAAGTGTATTTTAACTATGGTAAGTTTGTAAAATTGGGTACTCAGACAATTAAGTCAAATCCTGAGTTGCCTTGACAAATGCAGGCTTCATTGCCACTGCTACCCCACAGAGACCCGCTTTGAACTGCAACCTGCATCACAAGGATATCCCATAAAACAAAACAGGATTAAGCCAGGATATCTACATTCATAGTGTTCAAAAAAAAAAAAAAATCAACCCCCACTTATCCAATGGCAAAGATGTTTTTAAGCCTGGCAAATGCCTTTTAAGCCAAAGGATATTTATTCATTCAAAACACTGTTATGCTGCCTTTCTACCCAAATCATTACCTACATGGCGATGAACACAAAAACATTCAAACAAAACTACAGTTAGATTATAAAATTTAATTAAAAACACAAACAACACAGCAGTAGAAGGAGGGCCAGTACTCTTATTGGAAGTATGCCAGACAAAAACAAAAACCTGCTGGCAAAAGCCACTGACAGAGGGAGATCGATTAATCTCTCTGGGGAGGGAGTTCCACAGTTTTGGTGCCACAACAGAGAAGGCCCTTACTCAGGTCACCATTCAGATAACCTCATACGGTGGGAGCAACTGAAACAGGACCTCCGAGGATGACCAGACTGAGCAAGTAGGTTCATATAGGAGAAAGCTGTTCTTAAGGTATGTTGGTCCCCAGCTGTACTGGCTTTAAAGATCAATACCAGCATCTTGAATTGAGCCCTGAAGCAAACTGGAAGCCAGTGTAGGTGGAACAAGACTGGAGTGATACAGTCCCTATGACTCACTCCAGTCAACACACAGTCTGCAACAGTCTGTACCAATTGTAGCTTCCAGACAATCTTCAAGGGCAGCCCCATATAGAGCGCATTGCAGTAATCAAATCGATCTGTTACAAGGGCATGCGCCACAGTGCCAAGACCTTTTCTGCCTGGGAAGACCCACAGCAGACTCGCCAGTCAAAGCAGCTGAAAGGCATCCCAGGCCACGACTGCCACCTGCTTATCCAACAGGAGGCCTGGGTCCAGGAGCACCCCCAAGATACAAACCAGCTCCTTTATGGGAAGTGCAACCCCATGCAGAACAATGGATAACCCATTTCCCATTTCAGCTGAGGCTTTTTTGTGTTTCAAAAGCAGATGAATTTGGCTAGTAGGTAAGAACAAAAAGGTCTTTTTAAAAGAGAAATCAAATTTGCTACTGATTTCTGACGAAAAATCTTTTCCAATTCAGCCAGGGAACTAACGGGAAGTTCAATCTAGCTACATTTATGTTTATCCAAAAGCAAGTGCCACTAGGTTTAATAGGTCTGACTTTCAGGCAAGTGTGCAAAGGACAGCAGCTTTGAGCAGACTGCATTTGTTTTATTTTATTAAAATACTTATATCCTGCCTGTTCTTGTAGCTCAAGGTGGCTTACAAGTAATAATTAAAACGTTTCAACAAAACCAAACATAACCCCAAATACCTGCACATCCCAAACAATACCTGCAGTTTATACGCAACTGAAAGTCCTAACACATAAAACAGCCTTGCAGCTGCTTCTTAACATTGCTAAAGACAGCTCCCCCTCACCATTTCAGGAAGTTGGCTCCACAAAGTGGAAGCTACAATGGAAAAGGCATGGAATCTAGTTGATGCTAGGCAAGCAACTTTAAGTAGGGGGACAGCCAGTCAGTGCCCGTCTGAGAACTGTAGTTACCACATGGAGACATATAGGAGTCAATCCTTTAGATATGTGGGTCCTAGGCTTTAAAGGGCTTTGAAGGTCATAACCAGCAACTTGAATTTGGACACAGAAAAAGTAGCAAGCAAAGTAGTTGTTTTAAGATGTGTGAGACACACTTGCATCAACTAGCCTGACAATAATCAGGCCACTGCATTCTGAACCAGCTGACCTTTCTGGGTTGTCTTCAAGGACATTCCAACATAAGGTGTATTATTGTAATTCAAACATGAGGCTGCAAAAGTGTGGACTAGCATTCTCAGATCAGCTGGGTCTACAAAAGGAGAAAGCTGGTGAACTAAATACAGCTGAAACACTACAGTATACTACCACTACACCAAGCTGCTTGTCAAAAAGCAAGGCTGGTTCCAAGAGCATTGAGTTATACTAAGACCATTGGTCCATCCAGCTCAGAAATGTCTACTCTAACTGGCAGTGGATTTCAAGGTCTCAGCCATGCTACCAGAGATCCTTTTATCTGGACATAGCAGTGTCTGAACTTGAGAACCTGCATGGAAAACGTGCTCCAGACTAAGCTATCCGTATTTATGACAAGTCCAAATACCATACAACATATATATTCTGTGGTCAAACCCCCTCCCCCCCTCCCGCAATATAAAGTAGTTGTGGACTGCACCATATTGCTTTCTTAACAATTTGGAGAGGGGAGGAAGGAATCCTGTCTCCACGAGAAAATGTATGTTACATAGTATGTGAGCTTGTTATAAAAATTATGTATTTAATACCAAAAACATTACGAATCTAAAACGGCAATTAGTTTCAAAATTAGTTTAAAAGTCAATACTGTTTCACATATTAATTGATTTAAGTAGGACTGAATAATGTAAGCAATGTCATTGGCATGTTTTAGTCTTCATTTAAATAACTGTTTCCCCTTTATTAACACAAGATAAAGTCCAACCAGCCTAAGAATTCTTATTGCTGCAGGCAATACTATACTGAGACTGATTTTCCTAGTGGAAAATAATAGTTGGCTAATATACCCTATCACGATATATGGATATCTGGGCCTTCACACAGCACTCGAAACCATGCTTTAACAGAGGTTAATAAACCAACTTTGAACTATATTTCCAAATGCTGGTTTGATTTAAAACAGTTAATGGAGTGGCCCACATTTTAACAATTCCACTAACCACTGTTAGTTGAAACCTTTTGTTTTGTGTGACAACTGAACCAAACCCAAGAAATGGATTGAGACCTCAACAGCACCCACCAAGTTCTAATGGAAAACAATGAAAAGACTCCAACCAAGTTAGAAAGAAGGAAAAAAACTGCACCATGCCTTATTCTGGAGTCACTAGTGTATGAAAGAGGGGCAGGCTTTGACTGCTTACATTCTTACTCATTTAAATTGATTTGGGGGGGGGGGGTGTTCCCCACCCCAGAAACTCAAGTCAGCAGTAGTAGATATGGACTACTCTTGATTACATCCCTGAGTGTGCCCTTTTACTTCATTCCACAGAACTTGAAAGTTGCCACTGGTCCTATCAGAAAACTACTGTGCTTGATGACATCCTTACGGAAGGAAAAAAATAATGTGCCCCCACACCTGGGCTCCACAGTATATAACTCCTTCATGTTCTTTCTCTCTTCCAACCCAAATGATGAAAGCTGGAACAAAAGTCAATCCTATGAAGCTTAATTTAGCACCCCTATCTCACTATCAAGCAAACCCATATTCAAAACAGGAGAAGTGGCAATGATAACAAAAGAAGCTCCACTAATATTGTGGAAATTCTTGATCTAGGCTCAATTCCCCCAAAATCCACAGTGACACGTTTACCATTCATCTAGCACAACCTTTTTATATACAATATTTAATGTTTGTCCAGCTCTAACCTTCCTCATCTAACATTCAGTTTGCAAGGCAGAGAAATGGTCAATGCCTTCAACATTGTAATAATGGGAGTAATTCAAAAGAATAGCTTATACACATTATTTTGCTAGCTATAATTAAAACAGTGATGTAAAACTTGGCTTTTTAAAGAAATTAGAGTGATATTTTGTCATGTTTTCTTTTGCTAGTTCTCTCCAACTAAAGCTTTCATACCGGTTGCAGTCCCACTGTCACATGGCAGCAGCACTCCCGTCACTGGTTGTGCGTTGTTTGGATTTGCTCCAGGTGCTGGAGAAGGAGGTGGCCCTACTCCACTCCCAAGGAGCATACAGGATGGTGGAGGGGGCTGCCCACGTTTCAGTAACACTTTGTGGTCCTGCTGGCAACGGAATCGCGGCGGCACCTCCCGAGGCATGTAGCGGGCGGCGCTTGGCGGTTGACCGTTCGGCACTGCCACCCTTTTGGCATTGTTGCCACCGTTGACTGGTGGCGATGGAGAGCTGCCAATTGGGCTGGCAGTCACTGGTTGGCTTAAACTTGGTTTTGTCGCTTCGGGCACTAAAAAAAGAAAAAGAAAGGTGTTCTGAGTTGTTAAAACAATTGTCTAAATCAAAACTACTGACCAAACTATATGGATGGTTATTCTTTAATGTATTGTCTTTTCGACATTATCTATGAATTCCCCCCATTTTAATAATAAACCATTGTTTTACCATTAAACTATGTTAGAATTACAAGGAAAAAGGCAATACTCCCTATCAAGGCATACAAAGTTTATCACAGGGCACTTTTCGATACCAGGAAAAACACCTACTTAATTTTACACTAGCATCAAATTAAAGTACACCAACTGCAGTGAAACAAAGATGGCTATAACGCCATCCAGGATCCAATGGTATTTAATCCAGAGTTCCTAGATATCCTTCTGGAAAAAGAGAAGGCTGTGAATGCAGACAGCCACCTTGGTGAACCCCCAATATCGAAGTGTACACAGTCATGCCCACAGGGTGTTATGGAGGAGCTCAACCTTCCCTAGCACTTTCTCCATGAATCTAAGCAACACAGAAGACAAAAACAAAGGGAGAAATTAAAGTTTGATAAAGGAACATCAAAAAAGGGAGAGATTAGAGGTAGTTTGCTTTTGTAAACAGGTGATCACTTGCTTACCTACGGCAAGTAAGAATCACATTCAGGCAGGGAGTACCTACAAAGTCTGGGTTTATGCTGAAATTGCTGTCATAGGTGTCTGTAGACAGGCAGGCTCTTAAGTTTTTTTTGTTTTTATCTTATTTAGAATGTTATGTCATTTCTGGTCACCACAACCATTATACTGCTATCTGAATTATCAGATCATAATGATCAAAGAATTTCCTGTCCTTTATCATAAACAGGTAGATATATTAGGTTAGAGCAGGGGTGGCCAACGGAGTTTTCCAGATGTTTTTTGCCTACAACTCCCATCAGACCCAGACAGCAAGGCCAATGGCTAGGGCTGATGGGAATTATAGGCAGAGCTACCGCTAACCACCCCTGGGTTAGAGGAACCTGAAATAGTGTTGAATATTCTTATCACCCTTTTAGATGTCTGTCTTATAATAATAATAATAATTTTTAATTTATATCCCGCCCTCCCCGCCGAAGCAGGCTCAGGGCGGCTTACATAACAACATAATATAAATACAATATTTCCAGTAATCAGATAATAAAGAAACAAATTACCCCATTAAAACATAAAAACAGAAATCAATAAAACAAATTTAAAACACAGATCAGTTTGGTGCTTCACATATAACATAGCTTGCATAAAGAAGGAATACTACTTCCACATTAAAAAACCAGCTGGAAGAGGACGGTCTTACAGGCCCGATGGAACTGGTTAATGTCCTGCAAGGCCCGCACCTCCTCTGGAGCTGGTTCCACCAACGGGGTGCTGTAACCGAGAAGGCCCTATCTCCTGTTGTTTTTAATTTGACCTCCTTCGGCCCAGGGATTGTCAGAATTTTGGGAGCTAGATCGAAGCACTCTCTGGGGAACATATGAGGAGAGACAGTCCCTAAGGGTACGCAGATCCTCGGCCATATAGGGCTTTAAAGGTAGTAACTAGCACCTTGTTCCGGATCTGGTACACAATTGGCAGCCAATGCAGTTCCCGCAGCCCAGGCCGTATATGTGCTCCCACTTAGGGAGCCCCATTACAGTCTGGCTGCTGCATTCTTCACTAGCTGCAGTTTCCGGGTCCGGCACAGGGGCAGCCCCATGTAGACAGCATTACAGTAGTCTAACCTCGAAGTGACCGTTGCATGGATCACTGTTGCCAGGTCATCGTGCTCCAGGAAGGGAGCCAACTGCCTCGCCTGTCTCAGATGAAAAAAGGCGGATTTAGCAGTGGCTGCTATCTGGGCCTCCATTGCCAAGGAAGGCTCCAGTAGTACCCCAGGCTCTTGACCCTGCACACTGTTTTCAGTGGTGCACCGTCAAAGACTGGTAGGGGAATTTCCCTTCCTAGACCACCCCGGCCCAGGCACAGGATCTCTGTCTTCATTGGATTCAACTTCAACCCACTTAGCCTGAGCCAGCCTGCCACGGCTTGCAGCACCTGGTCCAGATTTTTTGGGACCTCAGCAGGCCAGTTGTCCATCAGTAGATAAAGCTGGGTGTCATCAGCGTACTGGTGGCAACCCAGCCCATATCTCTGGGCGATCTGGGCAAGGGGGTGCATGTAGATGTTAAACAACATCGGGGAGAGCACTGCCCCCTGAGGCACCCCACAATTAAGTGGGTATCTCTGGGATAGCTCTCCTCCAATCGCCACTTTGTCCCCGACCGTCCAGGAAAGAGGAAAGCCATTGTAAGGCCAGCCCCTGAATCCCTGCATCGGCAAGGCGGCAGGTCAGTAATCAGTGGTCGACCGTATTGAACACAGCCGATAGGTCTAACAACAGCAGCACTGCTGAACCGCCTCGATCCAGATGCTGCTGGAGATCATCCATGAGGGCGACAAGCACTGTCTCCGTCCCATGGCCTGGGCGGAAGCCGGACTGGTATGAATCTAAGACGGAAGTGTCATCCAGGAAACTCTGCAGTTGTAACGCCACTGCCCTCTCAATGATTTTACCCAAAAAGGGTAAATTTGAGACCGGTCGGTAATGTGCCAATTCGGTCGGGTCTGATGTAATCTTTTTTAGGGGAAGACGGACCACTGCCTCTTTAAGAGGTGTTGGGAAACAGCCCTCCGAGAGGGATCTATTTACAATGTCCCGTATAGGACACCTAAGCTCCCTCTTAATACTCAAAGGAGACACTGGTTGCATTCACAGTAACACTACACTAAATAACATGTTTTGCAACTGAGCATTTGCTATTCTTAAACAGTAAAATCCAGTTGCAAAATACATTATTTAACATAGTGTGAATGCACCCCACTGTATGCCAACACAAAACACCCATAGATCTCACTTAATTCAGCCAGCAAAACAAACCAGGAAGAAATCTGAAGCACTAAAGGTGTAGAACAGAACAGAAATTTCTTCACAAGCGACAGTAGAAAATAACCCAATCAGATAAGTATTAGGACTGTTTGGTAACAAGGGAATTACAGGAGTATTGAAAGAAAACCCAGAAAATTGCATAAAAATTAAATGAATTATTTGAACTATGTCCCACAGAAGATGTGGGACAAATTCTAACATCTGACTAGAATTTTGTAAGGGTACATCTAATGAACTGTGTCAAATAAAGATAACAAAAGATGAAGTTGCAGATCTGACAAGCTAAAAAATAACAGTTAAGCAGACATCACTGCAATGAGTTCTCAAACGACCAGTTAAATCAGCTTGTGTGCTAAAGGACTGGCAATTAATCAACACATTCTCTCAGGAGAAGAGATGCAGGAAATTCCAAACCTATGATCCAAACCTATGGCCATATTAGCATACTGTAAAGCATTAATGAAGTCCTGCCTTAATAAACTTTTTGAGAAATTTAAATAGGACTTTCAAAAACCTTTTGACTATTAACTAGTTCACACACACACACACACACACACACGCACATATATATAGTATCCTGCCATCCCTGTGAATGGCTCAGGGTGACTAACAGCATATTAACATCATAAAGGATCATCATTATAACAATCTATTATAAAACAATATTAGTATAAAACAGTAAGCAATTATTAAAACCATAATATATAAAATTAACTTCTTTGGTGCTATATCTACTGATATGTATAAGATAAACAGAATGATGGAAGGCGTCCCATAGTTCTTCATGCATATCTATCACTTATGGTAGTATCAAATGATGATTTGTGTGCACCATCAATTAATATTTTCATACCACTGAAAGTCCGCTCAGGCAATATTATTTCAATGGAGGCACTTTACTTGCGTACAAGTCATCAAACGTAAACTAATCAACTGAGATTTGCATATATGTGTGACCCAAAGTCTTAAAAAATCCATATTATATAACTTGTTCATACATACTATGGAGTCAGAGATGGTTATCTTTGTAGATGATGCTAAATTATGCAAGAAGGTATAATGCCAGACAATCTAAAAAAGTTGGCAAAGGCTATTTCAAACTGGGTAATGGATAGCAAGTGTGATTTAAAGTTGGTGGAATGAAAACAGGAAGTTCTGTATCAGATTTATTAAGAAAGAAATAAAAAAATAATTTCAAAAATTGTTATATTAAAAATATATATATTGTAGTAATTATGCTTTTGAATTTATCCAAAGCCTGGAATAAAGTGAGGAGCTGACACCATCTTCCTATTTAATTCTCGGAATGAGCCTGAGGTCTCCAGGATAGGTTTAATCAGGAACTGAAATAACAGTTGAAAACTATGCTAAGCCAAAATTTGAGGAACCTTGTGTATGTGAATTATATTCAGGAGCTCACACAGTGTTTATCTTTTATTCTAGAACCATATTTCAGTAATCCAAATGGTTGTAGAACAAGTTTCAAAGAAAACTAAGCAGAGGGACGGTGGCTCAGTGGTAGAGCATCTGCTTGGGAAGCAGAAGGTCCCAGGGTTCAATCCCTGGCATCTCCAAAAAAGGGTCCAGGCAAATAGGTGTGAAAAACCTCAGCTTGAGACCCTGGAGAGCCGCTGCCAGTCTGAGAAGACAATACTGACTTTGGTGGACCAAAGGTCTGATTCAGTATAAGGCAGCTTCATATGTTCATATATATGTTCATCAACACATATCAATTATAAGACAAACAAATCCATTTTTAAATTATGATAACTCTATAATATAGGAGGGCCTGTGCCTAAATAAAGAAATTTCAGTGTGGATTGTGACTCCAGCAAAACATGTCTAAATGTATAGATCAGAATAACGATGAACCAGTCTGGACTTCGTGAACTGATACTCAGGGAAGGTGCCTTCCCCAAACATTTACCAAATCTGTAGCTGGTTTGGTTGTTTGGGGCCTGCCATTTAAACTGAGCAGTGCAGGGTCCATCAGATGGCTGTTAGGTTTAAATGGTCGGTGGACCTGGTCAGCTGTTAGGTTTAAATGGTTGCGAGCCATTAAAACCCACAGTTTTGTGTCCCCCCCCCCTTTGAAGGGAGAGAAGTAAAACCAATGGATTAAATGGCTGCCACATTAAACCCCTTGATTTTGTTCCCCCTCTCCCAAAGTAGAAGGAAACAAAACTGACAGGTTAAATAGCTGCCAACCATTTGAACCTTCCCAGGCATCTTGCCCTTTTCCCCAGCCCCAATAAGCCATGGCTGAGAGAAAGGTGAAAAGGAAGTCCCTTTGAGGGTAGCCCCTGCCCCCTTTCTCCCTGCGGCGACTCACCACAGTTGGACTGGCTTGGGTGGGGCCTTTTTGGGTGAGTTTGGGGGCTGCCCTGAACCTCAAACCACTTTTGGGGAGGGTTCATGCTCATCCCCAGGTCAGAAATCACATTAAATGTATTTATTTTCCATTATAGCACAACTTTTATCAGTCAATTAACAACTTCCATTAATTCCCCAAATTAGAGCTGGGGCTTCTCCCCCACTTTTGCTGGACTCTTAAATCAAGTAAAAATGCAGGCATCTGACTAGCAGAATGATATTTAGAGCCTGGTAAAGTGAAACTGCACCACTGCTTCGGTAAAGTGAAACTGCTTTGTAACAGACTAACCTATGATATTTATGCAATAGTTTTTTGTTCCATGTTCCATATACAGTTAGTTTTTCCCCCCATGCTCTGGCTATTGCAATGCTACCTCATATCAGTAGAGTAGGATAATCTTTTCCCTAATAATGGTAGAGAATTTTTTGTTAAGGCCTATTCAAGGGCCAAAATAAGTTTTTATAATTACAGAAAAATAAAAGTCTCTTACCTTTGGTTTTTTGATCTGTGACCTGTAAGTTAAATGATAAGAAAAATAAAAGAGATGCAGATTTCTTATGGTTAAGTTTAGCCTGTTTTCAAGGTGAAATTATTCATAAAGGAAAAGATGAACTTTTTAGGCATATGCAAATTTTTAACAAACTTGCCCCAAACTCATTTATTCTTACTGGAGGATGACAAAAACACAATAGAGTGAGCCTTGATTATTTCTTTGGTTCAATCCAAACCATGGTTTGGAGGTTCAAGAGTATGCTGCATGTTCATGCACATCTTTGTCCACTCTCATTTTCAGACTCCCTCCTTCATTTCCACATCACTCTAAGTGCAATATGCCAAGCCGTTTGAATTGGGCAACTACGTTAACATTAATGTCCAAGCCACAGTTTGAAGGAGGTTTGCAAATCATGGTCTGACTAGCACTAACAATATTTTGCCTAGTTTGGTCAAAGGAAACCAGGAGTTGGAGCCAGGAATTAGAATATGAGAGGAGAATCATGCAAGCTTGTTCCTGGTCATCCAAGCCATGATTTAGACTTCTGTTGTCTCAAGCTGGCCCAGCACTCCATGTTGCAGAATACTTTCCAATTGTCATGTACAAGCTGGTATCTAAATGTATTCTAATCTTTGATCTAAAGTTTAGCATATGCATAATTATTTAAATAAGCCCTTGGAGGAAGACAACATCTATTATGATTATTCAGGTCCCAAGTAGCAAAAGGTGCAGTATCTTCCCAGTGTTCACACCCTCAGGAAAGGGAATTATAGAAATTCAGCTTTTAAATATATAATGTGTGTAAGAAAGGGAATAACTACATTTTTTAAAAAGTCCTACAAATCAGAACTGTACTCTTAAACTGTAAATTGTTTTATATGAACTGAAATAAAGTTTCAATATGCTGAACTTTTTGTTCAACCTTTACTGACAATTTCAGACACAGATGAATTGCAACTGAACTAAAATGTAATGGCTTGAGTTTGCACTATTATTATGTAAGATTTCCAATTACTGTACAGTCAAATGTGCCTCCAGTAGATCCCCTGACATTCTACGTTTTGGAACATGAAGCTATATAATTCTGAACCTGTCAGTCCCAAGCACTTCCACATAATAAAGTGAAATCCCTAAGATCATCATGTGTCATGCTTCCGGATACCTCCCAAAAGAATCTGCTGAGCCAGTGCCTAATTCTGGTTGCTGCAGAGTTGCAGTCTATAATAATGAAAGTACAATGTGAATTTGTTGTTTGCATCAACCTAACCAAATCTCTCTAGTACAATGAGAACACACAGCGAAACAATTCTTTCTTCTTCCAACTGTGTAAAACAAAACAGAATATACTCTTGTATCTGAAATAGGGCTGCCCAGTAACATCAATGCTGAGAGCATTTTATTCACCGAGCCCTAGAAGAGTTAGCAAAGCTCATTAGTTTTGCCAGTGATCATCTGAAATACATGACAGGCAGATTCCAATCCAAAGCAGCATGCAAGCAGCACTTCAAAAGCTACAAGGAGACTAGCAATTTAAATCCAAATATAACCATTCAAAAGGCCACACCAAGCACAAGAATTAATATGTTCCGGTCAAGTTCCTGTTCCTCAAACGCTTTAACCAGAAGGTTCATTTGGCTTCTTCTGGGTTCATTCCTCCTTTTCAGGGAGGAAAACATGGCACATTAGTTAGGCCAGTTGTTCTCTAACTGTGAGTCTGGATTCAAAAGTGGGTCACAACTTTCTTGTATGCAGGATACATGGCCAAGAGGGAGCAGAGAGAACAGTACAAGCTGCAATAAGACCTTGGGAAGCTCAATGGCAAATCTGAGTTTGCTACTCCATAATGTGAGAAATGTCCATGAACTAAATAATCTATGTATTTACAAGTACTGAACATGAAAAGTACAGCAAACTATGTCTGTATTCACTAAAAAGATTCCTGTGTTCTGATTTGGAAAAGGAGAAACTACTGTGGAGTTACTTTACAAGTAAAAGGAAGCTGGAAAGGGGGCAATAAAGGGCAAGCAGAATCATCAATGGGATAAAACATTTCTACTAAGAAGAAAGGCTAAAGTGTTTGAAGATAGGTAGTTCAGAATTCTATTATGGCCTGGGGGATTCAGAGGTTGAAGAATTATGAATTATTCTGAAATTCATTCACTGGAAGGAGCATGGGAGAGAGAGTTTAAAAATAAAATTTCTTTCTCTGACATTATTAGAATTCAAAGACCACCCAATGAAACTGATGGTCAGTAGAGTTAGGAGTGACAAAGAAAGTATTTCACACAATGCATGATGAACATGGAATTCACTAACAAGTGGTGGCTGCCACTGGCTTTAAAAGGGGATTCAGAAAATTCATGAAGGCCATAATAGTATATCACCTGTATGTTCAAAGGCATTATATGTCTCTGAATACCAGATGCTGAGGAAGAACAGGGAGGCCTATTTCTGTCAGCCTTGCTTTAGTGTCCCCTGGAGACACCTGGCTTGCCATAGTCAGGAAAAAACATGGCACAT
This sequence comes from Heteronotia binoei, assembly GCF_032191835.1. NCBI lineage: Eukaryota > Metazoa > Chordata > Lepidosauria > Squamata > Gekkonidae > Heteronotia > Heteronotia binoei. Next base: position 81,315,069 of record NC_083230.1, read on the forward strand.
TAGCGAGAACCCTGATTAATTAAAAGACTCTTAAAAAAAAAAAAAAACACCCTGTCTTTGAGGGACAATGTAAAACTTTGTAAAACTTTATAAAACATCAGCTGTTGTTCGTTAGCTGCAGCAGCTTCTGTGTCAGAAAACAAAAGGAGAAGCTTATTAACTGATTAAACAGCCAGAGTTTGGGAGAGACGAAACAGCTGCACCAAAATTAAAAGTGAAGTGATAAGATGAGACTGTTTAAAAACAATTATAACAAGGCAAGATGGAACCCTGATCTAAATCAGCAAGGCCTTTATGCTCCCACTAAGGGAGTAATATGATGTCTTCACAGGTTCACAGCAAAAGCTGTAACTGTACACTCTTAGAATATTTTGACAGGATAGCCAAGCTGCAATGGGACTCAAGACAATGATCAGCAGTAATGTTACATTTGCTCCCAAGCATTATAAAAGGTAGCTTTGGTAATGCCCTAATGGCAGCTAAATATTTGATCTCTATTATTAGTGAGAACAGAGAATGATGAACATAAAGAACTATCAAATACATATACAAGGGAGGTCTAGAACCTGTGCAACCACCATCCAACACTGTGGTTGTGATAGTAATTATCTATGGACCAGTATGCTGAGTTATATAGTATAAATCACCCCAATTGTTTCACAAATTTGGTAAGAAATCTGATAGGCCCTCTCTATCTTATGAGATTGTCATCAGTTCCACTACATTTGACAGGCTGCTGTACCTGCATATTATTAGGGCTGAGGATCTATAAAGAACTATTCTTCAATAGTTTTAATTCAGAAGGCCAAAAAATTATTCCTCTGATGAATCTGCAGAAATTTGGCCCCTCCCCTTGGATTCATGTGAAAATGCTTTCTAAAGAAAAACCTTGACACCAGTAAAGAAAACTAATTTATATAACAAGAAGTGTCCTTTATTTTAATCCATTTCCTTTTTGTCTAATCACCACTATTCCCCATTGACTTCACCAGATATACACATTAAATTCTCCCCAGAGGTTCTTCTTCAAGCATATTAGCATCATAAAAGCAGTAAAAACATTCTAATACAGCACTAATTCATATCTGAAAATAAAACTTAAACTGCAAGCACAATGCTTATAAGTAACACCCTACTAATCTAAAGGATTTGCCTTTATAATGTTCTTGTACAGTGCCCTCTGGAAGCACTTACAGAAATGCTTAACCTGCTGAGGAAACACATGCTCTGGTCAGTGTCTCCCACGCTTTGCAACTTTTTAAAAAATCACTGAAATAATATGTCATTGTTTATGCAGGACCTGTCCCTCCCCCCCATAGAATTCTCAAATGTTACTTAGTTGCTGAATACTTCCAAAGAACAGTTTGAAGCAGTAATTTTCTGCTGCTATGCTGGTAGCATAGTTACATCTCAGTGACAGCAATAAAATGATTTTGTAACCAACCTGAAACTAGTGGACAGCAGTGATGCACATATTTCACTACATTTTCTACAGCTCTTGTAACCATATGCCAACAAACATGACAAAACTACTATGTAACAAACTGAAAATTATTAACATTCTTGTATGTACATAGAATCCTTGAACAACTAATACCTTCCCCTGGACTGTATTTAGTGTAACAGTTTAAGCAGGCTACAGCTAACATCTTTGAATTTAAACACAGTAACCCTCTCAGATCTACCTAAATATTTATAATACTTAAAACTGCTAAGTGTAATTTCATTCAAGCTATTACTAAGAACTGGATCCCAAATTATTCTGGAATACATTTTTATGGACAATGACAAATTCTGCATTTTCATATATCAAAGAAAGATAAAGACCATTAACTTCTTGATCTCAGCCTGGGGACCCCTCCAAACAGGTTATATCCATGTACTCAATGAAGAAATTTGTGACTGGTACAATGAGTCCAGTGTTTATAAACGCAGACGGCATTCTAGGAACATGCAATATCCTAAAATGTTTGTAAGCTTGATTTAATTGGCTATTTACCTATATGTCCAAGAAAAGCAGGAACTGCTACCAAATTAGTGCTTAAGTGGGAAACTATGCAGAATGAACCAGTTCCAAGTGCAGTGGGATCTGAATTGACTCAGGTTTAAAATGGCTGGCATAACTGCATGCACAAGTCAGTATACTTCTTCCTATTCTAGCATCCAAGAACTAGTAGGACTTTTTGACTAGCAGAGAAGGAAGCTGATGTGTACATGCAGCATCCTGGGGAAGGTAGGAGAGCAAACACTAGCAAGATAACAGAAAACAATCACCTTTTGAAGTATGCGCTGATGTTTGTATCATTCAACATAAACAAATGAATGCCCTTAAATTTGGCAGTCAAACATTTGGCCTACCTTCTGAGTAGATTCTTTCTTCTTCTTATCCTCTTTCTTTCTTTTCTTGTCTTCCATTAACTGTTCTTCCTTTTCTTGCTCCTTCTCTCTATTAAAAGTTTAAAATACAGAATTATATACTCATTTGCACATTTTTATTCCACCTAAAAGACATACAACCCCATGACACCAGATATATTATATTCTATAAAACACCAAACAACATTTTAATTAATTAAAGCATTAACCACTGAGATCTGAAATCAAACTATGAGCATATTTTTGAGTGTACCTAAAAAGTGGCCCTAAACTGAACATCACAGAAACCTAAATCCAAAGAAAGTACCAATATGCAGGATCATGCCCCTGGAAGTTTCTTATGCTAACATCTCACCAGTTCTATTAGTTAAAGATGCAAAATACTTTTAAGTATGGATACTTTTTCCTTGTAGGGTTTAAAAACAACAACTATATTGACTAAAATACTGACACTTCAAAGCTTGCAATTTAGGCAGTCACTAGTTAGCTGTCCCTATCTTGGACACTTAAAAAAAACTTTTCTGAGCTGCTGCATACTTTGCCAACATGTGCCTTAGAATTCATAATGTATTGTGCAAGATCCAAGGTTACAGTCCTGTGACAGTGTAGGCAATTGTATTTTGCTACTTTACAAGTTGAAGACAGAGCAAAGATTAAGTTTGCAGACTAACTGCAAGCATCATCAGCTGATTGTGTGCTAACCAATTTACAATGTTACTTAAAGACAAGGTCATCTAATGCTATGCCGCTATATTAAAAAGCCAAGACCAAGACTGAGGCTTGGATCTACAGATGCTTCAGCAGATGCTGATTTCTCCCATATTCTTTTCTGCGTAGTAGTTCCTTTTACCTCCAAAAAGTTGACTCCTAGGATCATGGATCCATGTGAACAAGCAGCCATGAGGGTTGGGGGTAGATGTAGTAATGAAGAAAAAAAGGAATGCCTTTCATAACTGCAGGTCTGCTGATGGAAACGGAGGGAGAAAGGGCGATTTTACTCCCTTCCTCTGCCATCACTATTGCCCACTCAATTGCAAGACTGCTTGCCCACAGGGGTCCCACAGCCCCAAGAATACCCTTTCTGGAGGTCAAAAATGATTGCAGGGGGAAATCTACATTCCCTCTGCTGACACTGAATCCAAGTCCTATTAATTTAAGAATAATCTCCATGAATTAAACATGTTTTCTGCTCTATAAGTAGCAGACATGCTGTAATGCTTAGACTATTTTGAAATTTTATATAGCACCCAGCTATATTTATTCAGTGTGATCCAGGACTTTTTAAATACAAAAAGCCCAGCAGGAACTCATCTGCATATTAGGCCACACCCCCTGACATCACCATTGATTCACACGGGGCTTTTTTATAGGAAAAGCTCAGCAAGAACTCATTTGCATATTAGGCCATACCCCCTGACACCAAGCCAGCTGGAACTGTGTTCCTTTGCATTCCTGCTCAAAAAAGCCCTGGTGTGATCAAATGATAAACTGCTTGATCACATATCTAAAATGACTAATCACAGTTGAACACAGTTGAAATGTCTCCATTACCAACATTAGGCCCTAGCTTGCTCATCTGTTTTTACTTTTGGCCCTTAGCAGCCCTCACCTGCTGCTGGAAGAATACATCATAGTCACAATGTTTCTGAGTGCGGAGACTGATAACTTTATAGCAGTAAACAACGACAACATAGCCTGACTATGGGATACTCCTCAGATATACAAGAATATATTGAGAAATTACAAACACACACTTTGAATCCAAACAGCCCACTCAATTGTGACTTTTGTTTCTAGATCCCTCAAAGTTGTATACTACCTTTCACTACCACCAACTAAAATATCACAAAACAGTGCAAGCTTTTGAATGTTTTAGAACTCTTCATCAGAATGCATTCAATATGGCTACACAATCTCTGCCCATCTATAAAGAAATGCCAGAAATATGTGTGTAAAGAAAAACATTCAAAATAGGCTCTCTCTTTTCTGTTTTAGATGTACTGTTACTTTTTCCTTGCTGAGTGACTAAAACTTATTCATTTTATAGTAACCATAGAACCTTTATATGGAACACACCAATTATACAGGATCTGAATGCGTTTACTGCCTACTGTTCTTACTTGCATTGCTCTGACTGACAAGAAATATAGAGACATAATGTTTCTAGAAATTTCAAGCCATGGAGAAAACATTTTTGCCTGTTCCCCATCCCCAGAAAAAAAAAATCAAAAGTTTTGGAAAAAACTTGAGATGCAAAAATTACTTTCTATCAGATCTAAATTTCTTTTATTGACTGCCAGATAAATTACATAAGCTATAACTCAGCACATAAAAGTGCATTAGTTTGAATATTTCTTGAATTTTAAGTATAAATATCTTCATTTTCTGTAAGATTTTTTTCTTTTTTTCTATAATAAATAAGATTTTTTAGAAAGAGTTGCAAACTGCCACACCTTACGCTACTGTAGCACATGTATTTTTAATGTTTGCCATTGGAGAGATATGGGGAAAAGGCTGATGAAAACAAATCTGAGGGTAAAAAACAAACCCCAGTAAAACAGAAGGAAGTTTATTCTTTGAACAGAAATTCCAAGAGTCACGACAGATAGAACTACCAGTATGTCTGAATATTAAGCTAAAGATTGTAACACTGAGAATATTGAACTTTAAAATAATGTTTTATCATTTTTGTAGAAAAAGTCCAGCAGGAACTCATCTGCATATTAGGCCACACCCCTTGACACCAAGCCAGTTGAAACTGCATTTCTGAGTACTCCTGCTCAAGAAAAGCCAAGGACATATTAGAGCACATTAATTGTTGACATTATTTACATTTAAATGAAGTCTACAGTACAATTTTTCCTAGCACTTCACAAATTTCCCAAATTTTCTATTGAAAATACTGAGAAAAATCCTCAAGGCTTTTTCACATTGTAGATTTCAAATGTGCAAAAGCTTGCCTGAGTTAACATTTATTCATTCTAACAGAAAAAAGTGATCCATTTCCTGAAAATGTGCCCCTAAATTTTCCTAATGGAAAAATTGGGGGGAAAGTCTTTGGAAACAGGTTCTCCCCTGCCCCATTTTTCCATAGGCCTTCACATCTACAAAGGAATGGAAATGTGATATTTGTGTCAGAAACTCCCAGGGGATATAGAATGAACAGTTACAATTTCTCCAAGTTAAAAAAGAGTACATTCTGATATTTGAGAAAAACTCTTCAAAGCCACTTTGGCTCCCCATTGGTGGGTGATTCCTACCCTTCATTCAGGGAGGTAGGAACAAACTCTTTCTGCTTCCTGTCTCCTTGTGGAAGTTGCCATCTCCCTGGCTCTGACAACTTCAAAAGCAATTATCAACTACCTAAACTAAGAACAGATCAACACTCTAGAACTAACCAGAGAGAAGAAATTAGTAACAGCAAGGTAAAATAACAATACAACAGGAAGTGGCCCTGCTGACAGAAAAATGACAATGGCTTTGGGAGGGACAAGATGTCCTCCTTTCCTCAGAGGAGAAGGACCCTTCACAGTAAGTATCCAGTGGTCTGTTCTCCCTCTGAGGTGGAGGACATCTCAGTGGGACCTCCCAAAGCAGTGTCCTCATTTTCTGGGTGGGTTATCATCATCTGCTTCTAGAATATGCTGGAATACTCATCTGCCAAAAGCACCATCAGCTTATTTGAAAATGTTCCTTTTGTACTGGTCTTAGGAATGTAGAAATCATTGACCAGGCAGCCATCTTGCATACCTCTTCAACTGTAGCATGCCTGTCAAAGGCTGCATTGGTTGTGGCACTTGAAGAGAATAAGTAGTAATTTTTGTTGGTATTTCTATTTTTTTTAACTTTATAGGCTTCAATAATGCAAACCATGAGGGTACTACTGATGGCTGTTTTTGACACCTTTGGCTTAAAGGTGGGGGGTCAAGTCCTTATCTTTATGGATGGGACACACAGTTTAGGATTGACTTACAATGCTCCCAACTCACACGCGCTCCTTGCTGATGTGATTGCTATAAGAAATAAGACTTCCATTCTTGGCTACTTAAGGGGGGGTCTCTTTAATAGGCTCGAAGAGGTGTCTAGTAAGGGCAGACAGCACAAAGTTTAATTCCCTGTAGTTGTGGTGGATCTTTTAGGGCAGTGCCCTTGATAATCTGATGAATGTGCACGTGCTTGAAGAGACTGAGACCCTGGAAATGTGGGAGCACCATCATCAGGACTGTGACCTAACATCTAGTGTAGAAGCTTTTAGACCATTGACATGGGTATCTTGTAAGAAGGACAGGTCAGATTTTATCTTTGGTTTTAAAAGACTGACCCCCTTTCTTCTGCTCCATCTGACAAATGCCTTCCAAGACATATTACACATTTTATTAGTAAATTGTTTTCTGGAGGCAAGCATGGTGTTTATCACTTCCAAAGAGTAACCTAGCCACTCAATCTCCAGGCAGTTAAATGTAGCCACTTTGGATGTGGATGCCATACCAGCCCTTGCCGAATCATGTCCAGTGACACTGAAATCTCTGATGGTGATTGAGTCTCCAGTTCCTGAAGAGCAGAAAAATATGGTTGCCTAAACCAATATGGTGCTACTGAAATTTCTGCCTTCGGTTCCTAGATATTCCTGATTAATTTGGGAAGAACTGGAGTAGGTATATAGGCAAACTGTAGACCACGTAACCACTGAGAGGTCAAGGCATTGGTGTTTCAGGATGGTAGGATCTGATGAAGTAATGGTTCACCTGGTGGTTGTCTGGAGAAGCAAATAAGTTCACCAGAGGAAGGCCAAAGTAGTACATGATCAACTGGAAGAGATCTTTCTTCAGGGATCATTCCCCTTCCCAAATGGTCTTTCCGCTGACCCAGTACACCTGGATATTTATTGAGCCCTTTATATTCTCCGCCTTGATTGATGCCAGGTTCTTTTCTGCCCAAACTAAAATCTTGATTGACTTTTTGTGGAATGCTGAAGACCTGGATCCTTCTTGTTTGTTGAGGAAAGTTTTGTCAGACACATTGTCTATTCTGATAGGCATGTGTTGACTGGTTACATGAGGCTTGGAGGGTGGCAAGGCTACATGTATTGGCTAAAGTTCTAGGAGTTTCACAGGGAAGCTCATTTAATTTTTGCCCACTGACCCTGTAATGGGGAGGGAGGGGGTCTTCTAGGATCATTCCCCACCTGGGGAACAGGCTAGGACCATGAAGATCTGCTTTACCTCTAGAATACAATATTTTTTCCCTGTAGAAGATTGAGCGTTCTTGTCCACCAGTTCAAACTAGTTTTAACTGTCAATGGAAATTTGATGGAGAGATCCTCTTGTTCATAATTTGGGACTGAAAAAACCTCAGAGACTGTTGTAATGGTCCTGTATGTAGCTGACACCATTCGACAGTGTTGATGCTCAAAATTAATAAGCCCATCATCTTGAGAGTGTCATCAGTGATGTAGACTTGCTCTAGATGATTGCTTGAGATATTGCCCTAATTTTCTTTGCTTTTGTTTCTGTTAGGAACAGACAATTGCACAATGTGTCCAACATGATGCCCAGATGTTCTAGTCTCTGTGTGGGATGTAGAGAACGTTTCTGTAAGCTCAACAGAAATCCATAAGACTGTAGACAATGGATAGCGTGTCTGTGTCTTGTTACTTGGACGCGGAGCTTTACCTGATCAACAAGTCATCTAAACAGGGGTGCGTGTGAATGCCTTGCTCCCTTAACTTTATGACTGGGTTGATCAAAATCTTCATGAACACTCTTGGGACTGTAGAGAGACCAAATGGCAGGACTCTGAACTATAGGTGATAATCTGTGGGAAAGAACTGAAGGAATCTTCTATGCCTGGAAAGGATCTGAATGTGAAGGCATCCTTCCAGTAGGTCTACTGGAGTCAGATACTACTCTGGTTGAAAGTTCTCTGTGATAGATCTCAGAGTCTCCATCCTGAATTGCCTCAACTTGATCATAGAATCATAGATTTGGAAGGAACCTCGAGGGTCATCTAGTCTAACACCCTGCACAATGCAGAAACTTCACAAATACCTCCCACACACACATACAACAGCAGTGACCCTTGCTCCATGCTCAGAAGATGGGAAAAACCTCCAGGATCCCTTGCCAAACTGGCCTGGAGAAAAACTGCTGACTGACCCCAAAGTGGCAATCAGTATTTTCCTGGGCATGTAAGAAAGGACCATGAGAAGTAAGCACTGATGCAACCCTTCGTGACCTCCTTCTCATGATCTACCTATTTCACATAATCAGCACTGCTGTCAGATGGCTATCTAGCCTCTCAAAGGAAGGAAAGCCCACCACCTCCCAAGGAAGCCTATTCCACTGAGCAACTGCTCTGTCAGGAAATTCTTCCTAATGTTTAGCCAGAAACTCTTTTGATTTAATTTCAACCTGTTGATACATCTGTTGAGGTATTTCAGGCCTAATACTGCCCTCCAATCTCTTCCTAGCTGCCTTAGTAGGCCAGCTAGGTCTCTTTTTGGATGAAACTGGTCATTCAGTATTTCCCTGTTTGGGAGGAAAAGTACAGCAGGAGGAACTGGATAGGGACCTGAGTCTGTTGCCTTCATTCTGACAAATATGAACCGAGATCATTCATGCTTAGCTTCTGAGATCTGACAAGACTGGGCTAGCCTGGGCTATCCAGATCTGGGTATACAGTCCTACAAATCTATATATTACGGCAGGAAATGGAATGTTTATGACTTCCAAACATTAACCCAAGTCTCAAGTTCCACAAAACATGTACTTAAAACACCCGAGCTTCTGAATGCAATCTGTATTTTATTAATAAAATGACACAATGTTCTCATAAAGTAAATGGAGCTTTAGAGACTTCATATGCCTAATTTGCACTACATACACTATTTCCCCTAGATACAGAAGATTTTAAGAGAGATGCTCACATGTTGGAACTAAAGTCAGCCTGGAGAAATGCTTCACTGTAGCATGACAGCAACTGGGCACCAAGGAAAACCTTTCAGTCTGAGGATCTCATATAATGTCAGAAGGTTAGCCCTGTATTGGTCAAAGTACAAAAGTTACTTGCCCAAGTCTGAGAGCTCAATTTTAGAAAATTCTCTCTCCCTTTTTTAGTTAAACAATCAATACAGAAGAGAAATTCTGAGGGAGGCAAAGATGGATCCCAACAACACAATTCAAACAAAAAACCCTTTATTATTAAGCAGTAGTGAAGTTTGTGTGCAGGTTGTAAGCTGATAATGAGAGGAAATGTGTAACGGGGAACAGAATATGAAGTTCTGAGGGACCCCCCCCCCTTTATTTGAATTAGCGATCACAAATACTTTCTATTAGCTCAACCAACCTCACAGGCTGTGGTGAAAATTAAAATGACAAAGTGTCTTCTAAAGGTGCCACCCTGCAAATGGGTAAGATCAGCTACTGCCTGTTCTTGTGACCGTCAATGGTGGCTTCCATCTTGTAGAGACTAAATAATGAAGTAAAATTTGTGGTAGAGTATGAGCTTTCCTGAGTCACTGCTCAATTCTGAAGAAGCCTGCACTGACTCATGAAAACTCATACCCTGCCACAAATTCTGTTAACTTTACAGTGCCTCTGGACTCTTGCTCTTTTCTACTGCTACAGACTAACATGGCTGCCCATCTAGATAATCCACTGATCAGGGCAGCCACTCATATAATTCAGGCATCCCAACTAAATCACCCTTTGCCTTAACTGATGCGTTTTCTACTTTCTTCTCTTCCATATGACTAAATGCAGTCATTCTGTGCCCCCTCTACATTACCTTTAGCAAAGACCCAAAACATAACCAATTGGATTGCACACCAATTGTAAAAGCCCAAAGAAAAACAAAACAGGATCAAAATAGTATCCTAGCAAGGGAGAATCAGGTTTGATACGATCCTCAAGGATTCCTCCTCCATCACTGAAATCACTGGACAGGGAGTAACCCTCTTCTTCTCACTCTCCTTGTGCTACTTCACAGCCTCTCCAGTTGTGCTGAACTGCAAGGATCAGGCAACATATTAAAAATTTGTCTCTACTCTGCCTTTTTAAATGTCTTCTTCCTTCACACATTTCACCCCTTCACTGCAATGCTGCTGATAGCCAACACCACCTGCCCTCTCACCCTCACACTCTGGGAAAACAGTATGCTAATACCATGAAAGGAGGTGTGATGGACAGCAGGCAACTGCATGCTTGGAAGCAATACTTGGATGAGAGGGAGTTAGCTGGTATGGTTGACAGCTAATGGAATTCACTCTGATTGGGGGAAATTCTGCTGTCAAAAGGAAAGACAATTGGAGAGTGTAAGAATCAGAGAGTGGTTGCTTTTGAGAGTCTCTGTAATGTGAGGAGAGCCTACTCCTGAAGCAGAGTCTAGTTCAGAGCCAGAGTGGTGTGACTTTGAAACCAGAAGAGGGCTCTGGTCAGAGACAATTCCCAACTAGTTAAATAGTCTGTGTGAAAAACACACCACACACTTGATCACAGCCAAAAGGCCGAGAAATGATGTGTGTGAAAAACAAAGAAACACACATTTTGAGAGGGCATTGTAGTTCTCCAGTTCTAAACTTAAGGTCCGGTGTACAAAGACTGTTTGTCTGGAAGAGAAGGATTTGGCAAAGGGTTTAGAGGTGGCCTTGAAAGGCCCTAAACAAGCCAAAAGACAGAATTCTTGCCAGAGGAAAAGGGGGTCTAATAGAGAGACTTTAGTCTTAACAAAAGGGACACAGCAGAGTACACACAAGACTGTGTGATTACAATGTGTAAAGGGTAACCTCTAAGACAAAACATTTTAACATCTGAAATACCTGTAGGGGAAGCTAAACAGTTTTATATCCATAACCATCTCTGGTGAAGTCAGTTTTCTAAAATACAGCTCTGTGTTTATATTTAAATTTCTGCCTACATAATCCAAAACAAAAAAACCCGATGTAAATATTGACCTCCTTCCCTGTCCGTGTGTTTAAATAAACCAAAATTAATTTAAATCTTTACCATGCCATTTTCTGAAGGGTAAATTTTGATGACTGAAGCAACAGACAAGGTGATCATTTTAGAGGGGAGATTACAGGAGGGTTATGACTTTCTGGACTGACCTGAGGAAGGAATATCTAGTGTAACTGGAAAAGCTTCACCTAGGACCCTTCTATAATTTGTTTGTTGCTTACACCAGACATATGAAACTAGACTTTCCCAATCCATATTAGAGCACTGCATACTGTGAGCCCATGAATAAACTTTTCCAGGATTGATATAACTGCTAGAGAGAAGGGAAGATGAAAAATATCAGTAATCATGACTATTTTCCACTGACAGTTCATGGGATCTACCTTTTGAATAAATGAGCTTGTGTTTGTATGGACAGTGAAAGCCACACAGCAGGGACATTCACAGATAAAGTATGGCCTTCTGTATTCTCAGGGCTTCTACAGGTATGCAGAAAATATGGACTGTGAATTAAACAAAAAGAGAAAAAAAAACCTTTGAACAGCTTCAGGATCATAACATGCCAAGGGAAATCAAGTGTCTTGGGGGTGGGGAGCTTATTTATGCAAGCCCCTGATAGCACAAAAAATCCTGGAGAGGGAGAGCTGGTGGACAGATTTCTAAATTGTGAGTCACCCCTCCCCTCAAATCCTCATGGACCCCTGGCTTTTAAAGATCTCATTGCTTACCAGTATGCTTTTAACTGTTATAGCAATCAGTCTGTAATACATACTTGTTCAGGATATATGCATCCTCCCTTGAATCCCAGTAATAACATTGGTTTGAACCCTATAAATCAGTTTTGCTAGCAATGGAGCCTTATGCTGGTAGAATGAGCCTTGCTCCAATGAAACAGTAGTAGTACACTAGCAGAAGGTTCATTCCAGAGGAGGATGATTCCAGCAGTAGTGAAACATATTTATAGGATCCAACCCACAACGTTATATGTAGGTACAGCTGTAGCCAGAGTTCTGCTGCTGTTAATCTTTGACTGTCTTTTTTGTGATTCTGCAAAGCTATAACATGCTTTTATCTAAGTAAGTAGGCCACCTTTTTGTGGGGTAGGAAAACTTTTCAATCAAGCTACAATCCAAATTGCTTGATATGCAACAGAGGTACTCAAAGATTTTATGGTGCTAACAACACTATGGAATCCTATCAGCTAACTCCAATCCTGGCTCAATTATTGCTAATAACTTCAGAGGTGAAATTACAAGCCACATCTGAAGCCAGCCACACAGCGTACTGAACACCCATAAACTTTCCTATGTAGTAATTTTAGAATCACAGAATCGTAGAGTTGAAATAGACCTCCAGGGTCATCTAGTCCAACCCCCTGCACAATGCAGGAAACTCACAAATACCTCCCCCTAAATCCACAGGATCTTCATTGCTGTCAAAGCAAAGCAAAGTTTATTTAAAAAGAGTCATAAGACCAGCATACAAAATAAGATAATACACAGTCTAAGAACATGGCAATAGGCAGTTACAGCCATAATTCCTAAAATTCTGGAGTGAACTAATCCTTCACTAATAACTCAACTTACAGTACGATCTACGCTTTTTAATTACCAGATAACAATACCTAACCTTGCGTGAGATTCATTGCTGTCAGATGGTCATCTAGCCTCCGTTTAAAAACCTCCAATGAAGGAGAGCCCACCACCTTTCGAGGAAGCCTGTTCCACCGAGGAATCGTTCCAATGGTCAGGAAGTTCCTTCTAATGTTGAGCTGGAAACTTTTTTGATTTAATTTCAACCCATTGGTTCTGGTCCTACCTTCTGGGGCCACAGAAAACAATTCCACACCATCCTCTATACGACACCCCTTCAAGTACTTGAAGATGGTGATCATATCACCTCTCAGCCGCCTCCTCTCCAGGCTAAACATCCCCAGCTCCTTCAACCTTTCTTCATAGGACTTTGTCTCCAGATCCCTCACCATCTTCGTCGCCCTCATCTGAATCCATTCCAGCTTGTCTATATCCTTCTTAAAATGAGGTGCCCAAAACTGAACACAATACTCCAGGGTTAGGTCTTACCAGACCAGAGTAAATCAATACCATCACTTCACGTGATCTGGACACTATACTCCTGTTGATACAGCCCAAAATTGCATTTGCCTTTTTAGCCACCACATCACACTGTTGACTCATGTTCAGCGTGTGATCCACTAAGACCAAGATCCTTTTTGCTCATACTACTACTGACAAGTCTCCCCCATCCTATAACCATGCATTGGATTTTTCCGACCTAAATGCAGAACTTTACATTTATCTCTGTTAAAATTCATTGTATTGATTTTAGCCCAGTTTCCCAACCTGTCAAGGTCATCATGTATCCCAGGGGTGGCCAACAGTAGCTCTCCAGATGTTTTTGCCTACAACTCCCATCAGCCCCAGCCAGCATTGCCAATGGCTGGGGCTGATGGGAGTTGTAGGTAAAAAAAAAACATCTGGAGAGCTACCATTGGCCACCACTGCTGTATCCTGTTTCTGTCTTCTATTTATTTATTTATTTTTATTTATTCTATGACTTATATCCCGCCCTTCCCATAAAATGGCTCAGGGCGGCTCACAACAAACGATAAAACAATAAACAGAGTGCAAAGTTATTACATTTAAAAAAGTCGAAGCGTTTAAAACCTAAAAACCTTAAAATCTTAACATTAAAACTATACAGTATATTTCACTGAAGTCTGATAAGCTACATTTATCTAGTCAGGCGTAGGCTAACCGGAAGAGGCTTGTCTTACAGGCCCTGCGGAACTGAGTAAGATCCCGCAGGGCCCTCACCTCTTCCGGCAGCTGGTTCCACCATGTGGGGGCCATTGTAGAAAAGGCCCTGTCTCTGGTTGTCTTGAGACGGACTTCTTTGGGCCCGGGGATGGTGAGAAGGTTTTGCATCCCAGACCTCAGTACTCTCTGGGGAACGTGTGGGGAGAGACGGTCCTTCAGGTAGGCAGGTCCCAGGCCATATAGGGCTTTAAAGGTAATGACCAGCACCTTGTACTGGACTCGGTATATTATTGGAAGCCAGTGCAGAGCCTGAAGACCCGGCCGAATGTGCCCCCACCTTGGGAGGCCCAATAACAGCCGGGCCGCGGCATTCTGCACCAGCTGCAATTTCCGGGTCCGGCTCAGGGGCAGCCCCATGTAGAGGGCATTGCAGTAATCCAACCTCGAGGTGACCGTAGCATGGATCACTGTTGCTAGGTCGTCGCGGTCCAGGAAGGGGGCCAACTGCCTTGCCCATCTAAGATGAAAAAATGCGGACTTGGCAGTGGTTGCTATCTGAGCCTCCATCTTTAGGGACGGCTCCAGTAGCACCCCCAGGCTTTTGACCCTGTCCGCTGCCGTCAGCGGCGCACCGTCAAAAACCGGCAGGGGGATTCCAGCCCCCCCCGGTCCACGACGGCTCAAACAAAGGACCTCTGTCTTCGCAGGATTCAGTCTCAGTCCACTCAGTCTGAGCCACTCAGCCACGGCCTGTAATGCCTGATCTAGGTTTTCTGGGGCGCAGACCGGTTGACCGTCCATAAGTAGATGGAGCTGGGTGTCATCAGCATACTGGTGACACCCCAGCCCATACCTTCGGGCAATCTGGGCAAGAGGTCGCATATAGATGTTAAATAACATTGGGGAGAGAACCGCTCCCTGGGGCACTCCACAATTAAGTGTGTGCCTCCGGGATAGCTCTCCCCCATTGTGACCCTTTGTCCCCGACCTTCGAGGAAAGAGGAAAGCCACTGCAGGGCCAGCCCCTGAATCCCCGCGTCAGCGAGGCGGCAAGTCAGTAACCGATGGTCAACCGTATCGAATGCCGCTGATAGGTCCAACAGCATCAGCACTGCCGAGCCACCCCGATCCAGATCCAAATCTATTGTATTTGCAACCCCTCCCAATTTAGTATCATTGGCAAATTTAATAAGCATTCTCTCTATTCCTTCATCCAAATCATTTTTGAAAGTATTCAGTTAATTCTCGAAGAAGAGTTACTTTGTGGGCATACTGGATAGCAAAGAAAGAGTATAATTTGACTTCCTCCATCCACACTAGTTCTCTTGCAAAGACTACAAACATATGATTCTGGCAGCTGAGTGATGCTAATATCTGTAATATCTCACAGTATCTCACAGTAATATCTCACAGTATCTGAAGGATTTTTCCCTGTGCCTATTTTGGTTCAGGAACAGTGAATGTAAAATGATTATTTTTAAACTAACAAAACTGCAAAGTAAACAAAGGAACTATTGTTCTTAGCTAGACCACAATGCCTCACAGCTTGGGCTCTTGCATTTATTTGTTCCTTTTAAGGAGCAATCTGTTAAAGTTAATGAATTTGCACATACTGTGACCCCAAATGCAGTCCCTATCCAAGGCATCTATCAATATGCGAAATCTTTTATTTTCTTCTTTGTTACATGCAAAGGCAGGAAATCCTTAAGTGCTTGAGTTCCAGCAAGGAAATCTATGTTTCTAAACTAGTGTTGCAGAGATGGAAAGGTGCCCAGGAATCTAATTTCTCACTATTTATTGCCCCCCTCCCCAATGTAGTTATGGAAGAGAGGGGGAAGACAGAAGGTCAGACAGCTTGTAACCTAATTAGCATAGCCCCTATTTAAGCCTTTCAGGTCATTTGTTTTAAAGAAAACTCAACACTTTGTATTTCTTACCATAATGCAGAGCTCTTATTCAAAGAACTAAGTCTTGCAACTTTTCCTCTATAAATGAGAGGGGGAAATGCTAATTTTTCTAAAGCTACAGAATAGTTTTCCCGGGAAAGTAACCAAAAATGAATCTTAATGAGAGACACACTAAAAAAAAAATAAATTGGAATCTATTTTTATTTGATACAACTTGAATAGCTGTCTAAAGTTATCACTGCAGAATTATAATACATCCATTCATAACTGCTACAAAAACAGTAATAAATGCAAAAGTGCATACTTGCCATGGAAAGCAATAAGTATACAGTTAAAATAATGAAAAGTTTGAAAAAAAATGTAAACTTGAAATCAATGTAATTTATATGTTTATACTACAGTCAACTCCAAAGAACTCATAGCTATTCTTTATATCATCTATGAGAGAAAGGTAGAGGTATCACTTCCTTCAAAACAAAAAAAAAGGAGAAAGTAAACTGTTTTCACTATATGCTGCCTAGTAGGAAAACTGCTAAAGAAATTGACTTTTAAACATACAATAGATGTGAGCTCAGCCTCTTCTGCCCTGGATTCTTCCTATGCCAAAGAAATTATCACTCTAATACATGCTGTCTTGACCCATACTTGTCTCGCCACAACTTTTCTTTTTTCTCCAAATCAGCAAGTACATTATTTAATATGAACTTGTTTGCAAAGCAGATTTCAGGCTTGTGGGATGTTACTTTCTCTTTTGCCAGAGTTGAGGAATTTACCAGCAGGCTGCAGCTGCAAAATGTTTCTTTTAGGAGTCAAAATCAGTCAGGAACACCTGTACAAGTACAGATGCACATTTGAATTGCTCTATATCAGGATTCCAACTTTGAATTCTAATGCTATACAAAGTTATGGTCACAGGTAGGCAATTATACTACCAATTCAAATGTCAGGAATATGGGGGATTGAGCAAAATTATCAATAAATTTTAAATAACATTTTCTACTGAGTCAGGAGTTTGAGGAGATCCAACACAGTTAATCTTGGATCTGCTGGTGGATCATGATCTACTTTCTAACCACCCTTGACTTAATGTTCTCAGAGCATGCCCTCTTCAGTATATGCCACTGAATGGCAACCAGATCCAGGAACTTCTTTGTTATGGCACACTATCAGTAGAATTCTCTGCACTGTCTTTACTCTAAGCATGCTCACTCAAATTTCAGGAAAATAGTAAAGACATTTTAGAAATAGTCAGCTGATCCGTCAAGCAATCATGCCTTGAAACTAGTTTAGTATGTGTCTGCTACAAGTTGTGTCCAACATTTTTGGGTTTTTTTTTAAAGTTACATTTGAGTCTAATATTAACATACATTTATAATTGGTTTTAATGTTTACTTGCCTAAAACACAAGATAAAATGCTCAAGTAAATACAAATAAAAAGCAACGTGTGAGCTTTAGTTGTAAGAAGTTATGATCCACTATTTCCCTAAAGTTCCTTAATCTTTCTGCTAAAGTCATCTTGCAATTTGTAAGTGTAGACAGCAGAAAAGTAGAGTGCCTGACCATTCTATGAAATGGTCATCTAATCTGCTAAAATAAAGAGAGCAAGACAGAAGCTTTTAGGGAGGCTGGCAAGTAAAATGCAGGACAGTACACAGGAGCACTGTACATATCCTACTAAAACTGGAGTCCACATCACAAAAACAGCTTGCATTACAAGTGTTTTAGTTAGCCCACAACATTTTCATTTAGCACATTCACATTTATACAAAGCCTGTAATGTGAAGATAGCACACTTGTGGGTAGCATTTGTGTACAGGGGTTGCACTGTAAATAGCTTTCTATAATATATCCAACCTGTAAAGAAAACATTAAAAAGTAAACAGCAAACCACTGAAACAAGGTTTGAGTAGAAAGTAAAAATCCAATGCAAAATTAAAATGTCAATATCTGAGTTATAAAGCGGAGCACAATAAAGGCAGAAATAAGAGTGCCCAATTTTTGAGCAATGAATGAGTCAAGGTTTTAAGCATTAACTACTTTATATGCAACTTTGGCCAAATAGGTGTTTTCTCCACCCCGGCTTAAAAATAGCTTTCCCCAGACTAAACGGCATCATTATAAACATACATATAATTTCTAAAAATTATTCTACCCAAGAGCTTTAATTAAAGGTTATCAATAAATGTATCTTTTCAAAGTAGAACTTAATCCTATGAGAAAAAACCCTAAATCCTATGCACACTTACTCAGAACTCCAAGCATTCTTTAAATAATTTCTACTAAGGAGCATGTACTTCACAAACTAGCAATGAAAGGGCAAGATTTAAGGATAGTATTTCATATGGCACAAATGACAAAAGTTGAATTATTTCAGTGAAAGTGTTCTGGATAGTGCTGACAGTGAAGCTGTCAAAACAGAAAGCCTAATTTGGAAACAATTCAAGCATGAACTACAATTTTCACCACTGGGGGGGGTGGGGAGCTAAGAAGCATATTTTCATCACGTTTTACAGGAACAGAAATGGACACAGAGAACATATGAACATATGAAGCTGCCTTATACTGAATCAGACCCTTGGTCCATCAAAGTCAGTATTGTCTTCTCAGACTGGCAGCGGCTCTCCAGGGTCTCAAGCTGAGGTTTTTCACACCTATTTGCCTGGACCCTTTTTTTGAGATGCCAGGGATTGAACCTGGGACCTTCTGCTTCCCAAGCAGATGCTTTAACACTGAGCCACCGTCCCTCCCAAATGAGAATAGGAGATATAGCAAATAGGACATATAGCAAAGCCAAAATTGGTGCCTACATCGGACTGAAAGGTGACATTGTTTGCAGATAGGAAAGTACACACTAGGGATGTGCATTCGGTTCGGCCAAACCGTATTTACAGCCGAATCACCACTGATTCGGCTGTATACGGAATAGGCTGAAGCCGATCCCCATAGGCGCCCATTACATGGCAGCTGAATATGGCTCGCCGTATGCTTCCGAATAGCTATTCGGAAGTATACGGCTGTCAATTCAAAAGGCGGGTGTGGAGAAACGCCATCTCAGTTGGGAGGGAACATGAAACTGCTAAGCAGGCTTTGGCCTAGCCTCCCTCCAACCCCCCCTCCCTTCCAGAGCCAAACCAGCAACTCTAGGGGGAAAGCCTCCTAGAGCGGCAGGAAGTTCTTTTGTCCTTTGCATTTGAGTTAACCAGGAAGAAAGGCAGTCCTCAGCTGGCGCTCAAAGGAGGAGGTTGTGAGCATGGGGGCTCCTGACTGTGGGATAGACCTACTCAGGAAAAGGAGGCCCCTAGGCAGTCAGACCAAGTAAGTCATCCACAAAGCAGGGCAAGTTTAGACCAGGGACAGTAGGATGCGTGTATAACCACCTTTTCTTTGTCATGGCGGGTGCTGTGCTGTGCTAACCTTTTACATGCAACTGCTTTTGTTTTGTTCTTCTTTTCTTTTCTTTTTCTCTTTTAATTAAATATTTTTTTACTGTTTTGAATGCTGGCAGTCAAACTCTGTACCACATAGATCCCCAACAGTTTTAGACCACGCTGCTTTAAGAAGGGGGCCCCGGGGAAGGGAGAAGGCATGCAGTTGGGTAAGGTGCCAATCCTCCAGGGGTTCCCCAAAGAAGTGCTGTGGTCTCTGTGACACCCAAGTACAGGGTGGCAGAGGACCTTGAGGCCTGGCCTCATAGCTGGAGAGGGGGATTGGGAGTCCTGTTCCTCTCAATCTGAACCCCTAGACTGAGCAGGTGGTGGCAGTGAGCCCAAGTGGCCGGAGGAGAAATAGCTCCCTCCAGGAGTTGGCGACTCAATAGGGAGTTGACGGGACCGGGTCTGAAGGCAGAATCGGGCCGGTTCCGTCAGGGTGAAGGGTTTTTTTTTTTTGGGGGGGGGGGTTGGCAAAGTTCCTGTATTGTTAAAGTTGAGGGTTTTTTTTACTGTTTTAAAAGTATTCAGTGTTTGATTTGTTGCTGCTGTGTTGTGCTGCTGCTGTTACTTTTATCTTCAGGTTATTGGGGGGGGGTGCTGTTTGGCCTAATTTTCATTGTTTAAAAGGCCACTTTTGTCCCCCTTTTCCTAGTTCTGGTTTTAGGGGTGGGGGTGTTGTTGTTGACTGATTTGGCCTGAGCTTTCTTGTTGGTGAAAAGGCCACTTTTCTAACACTTGGCCTTTTGTGATTCTGCTGGTTTTGTTTTGGTTTTTTTAAATTACCTCTGGTTGGTGTGGGGGTTGGCGAGGGTGTGTGTGGGCTGGGTCACTTTCTTGTTTTTATAGAGTAGATTGTGTGTTCTGTGGCAGGGAAGCTGGCACCTGGGTGAGAGACCCAGAGCCAGCAGGCTTGTTGTGGTTGGCCAGCTCTCCCCGTGTTGTTTGGGGCAGGGCTGGAGAGCTGGCATCTGTAGATTGTGTGTTCTGTGGCAAGGAAGCTGGCACCTGGGTGAGAGACCCAGAGCCAGCAGGCTTGTTGTGGTTGGCCAGCTCTCCCCATGTTGTTTGGGGCAGGGCTGGAGAGCTGGCATCTGTAGATTTTGTGTTCTGTGGCAGGGAAGCTGGCACCTGGGTGAGAGACCCAGAACCAGCAAGCTTGTTGTGGCTGGCCAGCTCTCCCTGTGTTGTTTGGGGCAGGGCTGGAGAGCTGGCATCTGGGTTTGCTGCAGCCAGGTCTGCCTCAAACCCCCTGCCCCCTCAGTAGCCTCTAATTATGCCCTATGTTGCCATTGATGTCAATGGCCCATAGGGTATAATGATGGAATAGGGGCACCCTCTTTGGGTGCCCCTGGAATGGGATCCCCTGGCCCAATCTTTTTGGGACTTGGGGGGGGGGGGGGTTGGAGGGGAGAGTCCCCTGCAGGTCCCCTGCAAATTTGGGGGCTCTCCCTCAAACCCCCTCCCCTCCAGGCAGCTTCAAATATACCCTATTTGCCATTGATTTCAATGGCCCATAGGGTATAATAGGGCCGTATATTCGGAAATAGCCGCGCATCTACCGTATATGAGGCTATTCCGAATGTGGTATTCAGCAGTATACGGGGATTCCGAATTTTTTTCCCCCGTATACTTCCGAATCCGTGTAATGCCGAATTTTTTTTTTTGCACACCCCTACACACCCAGAGGAAAATGTTTTCAGATACAGTAGGTTTGAGAAGGCAACAAAGCAAAATGAAGTATCAGAAAGACAATTTACAAGATAGAATTGAGGGGAAAGATAAAATGAAGGTAGAGTTTATCAATATATACAGAGTATTGTAAGAATAGGACAAGGAAAAGCAAGACATGTATGACTATGTTAAGATAAAGGGATTAATAATTATTGGAGAGAAGGGATGGGGCAAAAGTCAGTAGTAGTCAGGAGAGAACACAGTCAAGGGAGCACATGGAGAAATTAGTCAAGGACAGAGCAGTCAATTCATGAAGTGAGAAAAGTCACAGTGAAAAGCATATAACACTGAAACCATAAAATGAACAAGGCAAAGTTTTGAGCGGAAAGCATGAAGGGAGTGATAGTATATGTCTCAACAGCGCTTCACAAAGACAGAGAAGAGGTGCTAAGTGTTCCTAGAACTCTAATGGATTAGGGATGTACAAGTGGGTACTTGCAAGAACTTGCAGGGGCCATCTCATTTTCCCCTTCCCCCACTACTTCCTCTTTCCTGAAAGTCCCCATTAGCCTTTCATCTTTCCACCCACCAGTCAATCAATTTTTATTTGTCCCCATCTTAAGTTTTCTTTCCCTCCACCATGCCTCTAACCAAGAAAACTATGGCTGCGCTCAGTTGGGCAGCAGAGGACACCTCATTTTCCCCTGTACTCCTTCCCCAAATTATTTCCCTTCTCCTGGCAAACCTCATATCCTCCCCTTCACACCTTTTATCTGACCCCTCCTTAAGCTATATTATTTCATTTTTACTCTGCCTTTGTCCACAATGGAAACCCAAAGGAGATTATATCAGTCTCTTCCCTTCAGTTTTATCCTCACAATAACTCTGTAAAGTAAGTTACACAGAGAATGAGTGACTGACCCAAGGTCACCCAGTAAGCTTCCATGGCAGAGTGGGAACTCAAACCCGAGTCACTACACCAGCTTACTCTTGATCACCACACCACACTGGCTTTTGTGGAATAGCTGCTGTTGAACAGTAACAAGCAGCTGAACCTGGGTAAGTCATGTAGATCTCATGATAGCAAGTTGCCTGGTGGTTGCTGCTGGCCCTGATAAGTCCTCTCTCAAAATAATAATAATAATAATATTTAATTTGTATCCCAACAATTAAAACAATGCATATTATAAGTATATACATATTATAAATCATACTACTATAAAATTAATCATTTTGTAATTAAAAACCTTCTAAGATAAAGGGATGCTAAAATCTTGATGTTATGCATCATACAGTTTTTCCGTGGCGACGGTATTCCTTCAACAGTAAACTTGATTGCTGTGAAATTAAGTAAAAGCCAGCTGGAAAAGAGCAGTCTTGCAGGCCCTGCGGAACTGGGCAAGGCTCACACCTCTTGTGGCAGTTGGTTCCACCGGTGGGGGCTGAAATCGAGAAGGCCCATTCTCTGGTGACTTTCAGTTTGGCCTCCTTCAGCCCAGGAATTGCCAAAAGATTTTGAGAACCAGATCGCAGTACCCTCTGGGAAATATATGAGGAGAGGTCCTTGGCTATATAGGGCTTTAAAGGTAATAACCAGTACCTTGTAATGAATCCAGTATACTATTGGCAGCCAGTGCAGTTCCTCCAGCCCCGGCTGTATGTTGTCCCATCTAGGGAGCCCCGATAACAGCCTGGCCGCTGCATTCTGCACTAGCTGTAGTTTCCAGGCTTGGCACAGGGGCAGCCCCATGTAGAGGGTATTACAGTAGCCCAACCTCGAGGTGACCGTCGCATGAATCACTGTTACTAAGTCGCTGTGCTCCAGGAAGGGGACCAACTACCTCACCCGCCTAAGATGGAAAAAAGCAGATTTAGCAGTGGCTGCTATCTGGGCCTCCATTGACAGAGCAGGCTCCAGCAGAACCCCCAAGCTCTTGACCTTGCGCGCCATTTGCAATGGCGTACCGTCAAATGCTGGTAGGGGGATTCCCTGCCCAGACTGCTGAGACTCAGGCAAAGGTCCTCTGTCTTCGATGGGTTCAACTTCAACCTACTCAGCCTTAGCCAACCTGCCATAGCTTGCAATGCCAGGTCTAGGTTTTTTTGGACACCGTCAGGCCGTCCATCCATCAGTAGATAGAATTGGGTGTCATCAGCATATTGGTGACAACCTAACCCATACCTCCAGGCAATCTGGGCAAGGGGGCACATGTAGATGTTGAATAACATCAGTAGATAAGAGTTGGGTGTCATCAGCATATTGGTGACAACCTAACCCATACCTCCAGGCAATCTGGGCAAGGGGGCGCATGTAGATGTTGAATAACATCAGTAGATAGGGTGTCATCAGCATATTGGTGACAACCTAACCCATACCTCCAGGCAATCTGGGCAAGGGGGCGCATGTAGATGTTGAATAACATCGGGGAGAGCACCGCCCCGCCGTGGCACCCCACAATTAAGCGGGTGCCTCCGGAACAGTTCATCCCCAATCGCCACCCTTTGTCCCTAACCATCAAGGAAAGAGGAAAGCCATTGCAAGGCCAACCCCTGGATCCTCATGTTGGTGAGGCAGCGGGTCAGCAACTGATGGTCAACCATATCAAACGCAGTCAATAGGTCTAACAACATCAGTACTGCTGAGCTGCCTTGATCCAGATGCCACTGGAGGTCATCCACCAGGGCAACCAGCACTGTCTCTGTCCCATGACCTGGGCGAAAGCCAGACTGGTGGGGATCTAAAATGGAAGCGTCATCCAGAAAACTCTGCAACTGTAACGCTACTGCTCTCTCAATAATTTTACCCACAAAGGGTAAATTCGAGACCGGCTGATAATATGCTGGATCTGATGTAGCTTTTTTCAGCAGAGGGCCAAAACAGCCCTGGAAAGGACTCTCCCCACTGCCTTTTACTGAAATAAAGCAAAGCTTCAGGGCTGGCAATACTGAGTAGCTACCTAGCAACAGCCACTGAGGTTGTCTGTTCCTAAAATGTTGCTTCTAATTTGGGGAGGTTAACCCCCAATGTGTGTTTGTTTCTTACAAGATTTCACACTTTTCTGAAAACATGGGGTGTTTTTCAGGTTTGTAGAAAGATCTGTGTTTGTCTGCTCATGGCTCCAGTCTCTGGATTTAAGTATCCAAAGATTTGGCCATGCTGAGAATTAAGACACTGAAAAGTGGTGACCCACGCATGGAGATACCCCCAAGCCCACCCAACCCCAGATTCAACACCTTGGCAGTTGCTACACCTATAGGTCCCCTCCCCCAATCCTAGTTCCACTATGATACTGGTGATGGCAGACCCCTCCAGTCTGCCTGACCTCAGCTTTGCTGCCTCATTGGCTCAGCAGCAGTGGAGGAATAGGAGCTTTGTCTGCACTTGTGCAGACAATGCTCTTGTATTTGGGGTATTTAAACACCTGTGGTTCCCCACCCCCCTCAGTTTTCAAATGTTTCTATAAACTTGGGGGGGCTCCCCTTAGTTTGCAAAAGAATCTGCCTTCTATCACTGTGGTCCTGATCCATGGATTTAAATATCCCACAGACAAGGCCACACTTTGTTATTAGAATATATGATAGTAGAGTTCAACAAGATTTACTCCCAAGCATGAATTCACAGAAATGAAATCAAAGCTACACTAAGATCTCTTACAGCGCAATCCTAAGGGGAGGGGGGAGGCTGAAAGTATTTTGGGAGCAAACTAACCACTACATCGACAGAAGTCGGAGTTACGACGGCGCAAGTCCACTTATGTTCAAGCAGGGCAGCAGCGCCTCAGCCCTGCGCCCGAACAGAAGTATGGCAGAGAGGCATATGACAGCTCAAGGGGGCAGAATCAGGGGCATGCCCCGGCTTAGTCGGTTCCATAAGAACTTTGGGTCCTGACAAGCCCTTCCCAAGCAGCGTAAAGTTGCACCACGGAAAATGCTGGGGTGCCCCATAGACACCCATTGAAACAGAAAATAAAATCCGCCGCCACGATAGCTTGCAAACTCCTTAGGGAGCCATGTAATTGCCTTGCCTATCCCCTCACACCCAGGGCTGGTTGAGTCCCCTCCCCAACACCCAACCGCCACACTTCCGCCCCGGTTCCACACAACTCTTTAGGTAGGGTAGGGCGCACAGCACGGGACTCTGCCATGGAACTCCATGCTGTGTGGTCTTAGGGAGAGGGTAGCAGCACTTGGTGGAGGGAGCTGCACAGAGAAGGCACGTAGGCAGTACAATGTGAGCTATTTGACTAGCAAGGAGAAGAGCGAAGTTTCTACTCTGTGGCTAACCATTCCTATTACCAAGCCCCAACAGGTGTCTGGCCTCCGGAGTGTTCACATATGCATGAGTAAGAGCGGTTGTGCACCCTTACGTTGCCCCCCCCTCCCCTCGCTCAAGGCTGGGCAGATTGCCAGCATCTCTGGCACAGAAATCTGGCAGCGCACTGGGAAATGTGGTGTTTGCCCTAGCCCCTGCATGCCACTGGAGGATCCCCCCTTGTCTGCCCTTTGCCTCATTCTCACTCCTGGCGTGGCAATGGGCGGCGGGGGGGGGGGGGGGGGCGCGGTCTGGCAGCTGCTCCATTGCCTGTGGTGAGGCAGGTCAGCAACTGTTCCTTTAAGAGAGTCCCTGGCTTTGACACAGCCCCATGCTGCAGCTGCCGTGGCTGTCAAATTACAAGCGAGCCAGGAACGCTTTAACCCAGAACAGGTGGGTGTGCATTGGCTAGTTCCATCATATACTGCGGGACTGTTTGTTTCC
Source organism: Heteronotia binoei (assembly GCF_032191835.1). Taxonomy (NCBI): domain Eukaryota; kingdom Metazoa; phylum Chordata; class Lepidosauria; order Squamata; family Gekkonidae; genus Heteronotia; species Heteronotia binoei. The sequence continues at coordinate 81,340,942 of NC_083230.1, forward strand.
CCTCCACACCTCTGCTGCCCCGTCAGCATGGCACCTCCCCATCTGCCAGTGCCATGACACCCCTTCCTGAGTGCAATGGGTCTCTTTCTATGTTTTGCAGGTGCGAATTCAACAAAGAGACTTCTGTGTGTGGCACTTCAAACCTGTCCCCCCACTCAATCAGCTGTTCCTTCCCTCCCCCTCCAACTGGAGCCTGCTCTGTAAGATTTTCTAACGTCCACCTGGGATGCTATTCTGCTTGGTTGCAGCACAATAAACGCTTAGATGTGCAACTGTGTTGTCTCTTCTGCTGGGCTTCTGCTTCTCTCCTCTCTGCCCGCACCACCCCCTCGCCATTCTGTCAGTGGGCTCCCCAGGGAATGTCTTGGAGAGTGGCCTTGCTTGTTTCATGGGGAGGGGAGGAAACTAAGAGCCACCCTGCTGCCATGGGGCTGGACAGAGGAGGGGGGGTCTTTGCCCCACACATCCCATGGGAGGGAGGGTGGCCTTGCACTGGATGCCACACCTCAGCCTGGCTGGTCCAACAGCCTGCACAACACCACAGAGCTGTTGTGCTTATCACACGATTTGGGGGGGGGGGCTAATGGAGTGGATGCATGGCTGGTCTCACACTCTGAGGTCTGCAGCCCCCCGGGGGAGGAGTTCCATGCACACAGCAGGGGGCATCACAGCGACACAGGGGATCTCTGAGTCCCTGTGTGTGTGTGGGGGGGGTGTCTGTTGGACTTTTTACCTCTACCTCTAGGATATAAATCTACCTCTAGGATATAAATCTTCTCCAGGAAGGCATACATTAGGTGGTGCAGATGCAAGGGCTATGACCCAGTACAGTCAAACTAACCGCAAGTGGGCCCCTTCCAGGATGGATTATCCTAGGGTCTAAGACCTCATGCTGTCCTAAAGCCCATCTTGCCTCTGGTGGAAGAGGATCAAGTTTGATATCCAAGGTTCAAGTGGTTTCTAGAGAAGGCTGCCCTAACTCATCCACCATTCTCCCTTGGAAGAACAGAGAGACTCAGATGAGTGGAAACTTCCCTCCACTTTTTCCAGGAGTTTCCCTATCTCCCCTTCAGTCTTCTCTTCCTGTCAATGGAGCAAGCAGCCTTTTAGAAAGCTCTGAGTGCTTTTGGTGTTGGACTTCCCTTTCGAAGTCCAGCATCTTGATTTCCAGCATTTATTTTCAGCGATCTTTACTATCTGGCAAAGCCATTAAGGCAATACACTTGGCTCAGCAAAACTGTCCTAATTTGATGCCTAGTGTTGCCTAGAGGGCAGAGAGAAGCCTACCTAAGATATGTCTCAGGATCCCTGCTGTCCATCTGATTGGGTGAAGAGGTTTTGGAGGGACAACTAGCCCAAGAGGTGTGGGACCTGGGAGGAAAGCATACAAGGCCTGGCCTGGAAAAGCTAAAGAGAGAAAGGTTCTATCTGGAAAAGGCTGCAGGAGAGAAGGCAGTTGGAGAGAGAGATCCCTCACCAAAAGAGAGGTGGTGAGTTTTGGCAACAGAACAGGGAATGTCTAGTCCAGGGGTGCTGAATTCATTTGTTACAAGGGCCAGATCTGACATAAATGGGACTTTGTGGGGCCGGGCCATGTGTATCATAAAAAGGTAATAGAAGGTAGTGGAGATATAAACTTTATAAAGGACATAGACAAACACAAAGTTTTTGTTTAAAAAAACCCTTAAAATAAAACATGCTTAAAACACTTGTACAATATTTTGTTTATTTAACAGTCTTTGATAGCTGACAAGTCTTGCTATGGGAAATCTCAGCCGATAGAAGGAAGAAAGACTTGGTTCAGTAGCTCTGCTGTGTGATTGAGAGAGCGTGACAAAGCAAACTCTCCCTCCCTTCCTTAGGGAGGAGCCTCAGTCAATGGAGAAAATAGAGGCTTTGCTCCATAGCTCCTGTGTGATTGAGCAAGCCTGGCAAAGCAAGTCATGATGCAAAAGGAAGCAAGAGTGGGAGAAGGAAGCAGATGACAACCAGTTGCTTGGGGGCCTGATAGGACTCCTCTGGGGACCTGATTGAAACCTTGACCACATGTTTGACACTGGTCTAGTCAGGTACATCTGGGTTCTAATTTATTTACACCCACATCTACTGTTTTCTTATTTCACTGTTTTTATTTTATTTATTTATTTACTTTAGATTTACATGCTGCCCACTCCACAAGCAGACTCTGTTGTATTATATGTTTTATTACCCACTTATTGTTTGAGCCCTGTAAATAAACTTGTTTAACTGCCTGGGTCCTCACATCTCCTTGGCATAGGAAAAAGGTTTTGCTAAAATAGAAGATATAGGGATTGCTGAGTGCTCTGGGCCCTCCCATACAAACCCCTACCAGAGTGGTGGCAGCAACAGAAGGCCCTTCCTGTTCCTCTGCTGTGTGACAAAAGCCCAGGGGAGTTGCAGCGCTGCTTAGAAGCAGCAGCGGACCTGGAAATGGGGCAGTAGGCAGGATCTTCCAACACTGAGCTAAAAGAGGTACCGTGTGCCTGACTGAGCTCTAAGGGCCTTAAATTGTGATAGCTCTCCCTGTATCAGTACCCTCTTCCTCAGAGAGTGAACAGGATTAGGAACAAGGTGGTGGTGTGTGCCAGAGTAGTGGTGCACATTCTTCCTACCAAACTGCGACCATTCCTTTTTTGCCTGTGGTGGGGCTGAGAAAGGGTGTAACAAACTAGAAGAGAGCGCTAACCCCCTCCCCCAAGGAAACAGTGGTTGGAATCTTCTATAATAGGGGCTTTAGACACTAAGGATCATAGCAGCCATAAGTAACATTGCCTTCCCTTTTGCACCCCTACTGAAACAATTCAGTAGAATTAAGCAGGACAAGGAGCTGCCCCACAGAATAAGAGGGAAACAGGATGCATCCAAGATCTTCACCAAGGCTACAAGAAAGCAAGCATAAACCATTATGTGTTACTCATTCACCAACTTTTGACCGAGAAGGCTGTGGTTCCTGGATCTGGTGAGCGTGGTCAAAGGGGAGCCTTGGACTCTTCCAATTTCAGCAGACCTCCTGCAGCAAGTGTCAACTGTTCATCAGGATCCAGAGTCTCAAGTTAACCACCTTGAACTAGAGCTGCACAACTCTCAGACAAGATGATTCAGACCGTTCTAGCTGCCAGATGCACATCTACTACTGGAATCTATGGTATTATGTGGACAGTCTTCCAGCACTAGTGCATTGGATAGTTTGAAACCTGCTCTAAAGGATATATTTCTTTCCTTACAGATTGGTCTAGACAAGGGTCTACACCTTAAACATTAAAGAGGCAACTGGCAGCTCTAGCCACTGTCCTATGAGTGTGAGGATCACCAAATCTCTTCACATCCGCCAATTAAGAGATTTTTGAAGGGAGCATCTCTCTCCCATCTTCCTAAAATACAGAAATTTACAACTTGGAAGCTTAACCTAGCCCTTAAGGCCCTGATTTGAGATCAGTTTGAATGGCTTCATGAAGTTTCTTCAAAAGCAATTATGTTAGATAAGTTTTTCCTGGTCTTGTGACTTCAGCCTGTAGGATCTCAGAAATAGGAACCTCTCAATCAGAAAGGAATTGTTCATGTTCCATCATGATAAGGTGGTTTTGCAAATTAGGTCCTACCTTCTTGACCACGGTTAACTCCATGTTACACAGAACTGATGCCTTCCTACCTTTTGTCCTAATCTGTTGCACCAAAAAGAAGGAATGGCATATTCTTGATGTTCATAGGGCCCTTCAAAATATATATATATATATAACTAAGCAATGGCGAAGGCTGGACTCACTCTTTGTGTCATTTGGTCACTCCAATAAAGGTAAGAGGATAACCAAGACTAAGTTGAGTCGGTGGTTGAAGCAATGCATCCTGTTAGCCTACAAGGCAGCAAGATCTCTCCCCTCCATCAGGGCATTACAGCCCACCCCATTAAGAATGCAACCACTTCAATAGCCCTGGAAGCCAGAGCTTCCACAGAGAACATATGTAGAGAGGCTAGGCTACATGGTCCAATCCTTCTACCTTCATTTGCCACTACAGGGTAGACAAGTGGGTATCTTCGGATGTAGCCTTGGCTGCCAATTGCAGCAGCAGATAGTGCAAGAGGATTAAGTGTATTTATTTTACCCACCTTGGAGACAGTATACTTTGTTACATCCCCACTCATCCAAATCTCCTCATCCTTCCAAGGGTGAATTGCACATTGGTAATTACTGTGAAGGTCTATTCCAGGGGTGGCCAACGGTAGCTCTCCAGATGTTTTTCGCCTACAACTCCCATCAGCCCCAGCCAGCATAGCCAATGGCTGGGGCTGATAGGAGTTGTAGGCGAAAAACATCTGGAAAGCTACCGTTGGCCACCCCTGGTCTATTCTTTTTGGAACTGATAAGGAGACTTGGGCCCCACTCACCCCTCCAAAAACGGAAAATGAAAGGCGTTATAGACTATCAGGTAATCATCTATTACCCCCAACCTGGTTTCAGCAAGACGAGGCGGTTGCGTTTCAAGCCATCAGGGCAGGAACGGATTGAACTGAGTGGGTTGGGGGATTCTAGGACCCAGCAAAGCTCCCGTTGGAGGAGCATTGCTAGCAGAAGGGGTCTTGGGGAGAGGCACGGGGGAACTTCTAAGTTCCTGGCTTTTCTACCCTCCCCATCACGCACCATTAGGTGAGAAAGTCTCAGCTACCGGAGACAGAGGTGAAGGTGGAGGGCGTTTGGTGAAAGTAAATTAAAGTAACCCAAAAACGGAAGACTAAGAGGAGACAAAAAGGGGAAAAAAAAGGACAGTATATACCTGAAGTAAGGCACTTTTTGTTTTGACTGCAAATTGGGCTTGGCTTGGTGACGTATGTGGAGAGTGGCTGAGAGAACTACTTTGAGAAAACTACTTTGTGGCTGGCAAGAGGAGCAGAGGAACAAAGTTGGAGGAAGGAGGTGGGCAGTGGCAGCAGCAGTGGATTTGGCGCCGAAGGAACAAACTAACTTTTTCTTTCCCTGTCTCATCTCCTCTCCGTGGCTAACAAATACCATAATTGGTATTTTTCTTTCTTTTTGAAGTATTCTACTTTTTTCTTGTTAAAGAACACTAAAATGTGATTTAAAACACTGTATCTCTAGCCGAAGGGCATGGAAAAGAGAGGAGACGGAAAGTGATAACCCTGTTAGTGCAGATGAATATTTGGAGCTACAAGAGTGGAAAAACCTTGAGTTAGAAAGTAAATTTCTTGAAACTTGCCTAAAACTAAAGACTCATTCAAAACATTGCGTGTAAATATTGCTACATGTAGTGGAGATTGGATGGGAGAAAATGTATAATGTTAAAGAAGATTTGATTTGTACTAAAGGGATTAGGTGGACTATTCTTTTGGACTGAGAATTGTAGAAAACAGTGAATAGTTCATTAAAAGACTGTGTTCAATCAATATAATATAAGTAAATTTGGAAGAAGAAATTTAAACACTAGAAAGACAAAAAGGGGGCAAAACGGACAAAAGAAGAGGAAGGAAGGGGAAACAGAAGGACTGAAGAAGAGAGAGAGGAAAAGCAAGGAATTTAATGTTGTTTGTCTATAACTGTATAATTTACAAAAGTGTGTGAATGTGTGTGGGTCTATGTAAAAGTGTATGGCTAATGAGAAAGGATTCGGATGGAGAATGAATGAAGAAGTGAGTGTATGTAGTCTGTAAGAAGTAGTGAGTGGAGTGTTTGAAGGGGTTAAGTGCTGCAAGAGGAAGGCAAATAATGAATAATTATTGAAATAAATTGAACATGAACCATTATTGCTTGGGGAACAAATTGATTTAGACTAGTTGGTAAGGGGATACTAAATCTCTGTATTGGTGTCTTCATTCTATATTAGTATAAGATAATTTGGAATTCTCCTGCTTAACTTAAAGATAGAGGGAATCATGTTGTTGCACGATGCTCTCAAAAGACTTTTTTATGGGGGCATTAAATCAGATGCAGAACAATTTAATGGAACAAGATAGGGGGATTAAAATTTAAGCTTGATGGATTAGAAAATGGATTGAAGGACATAAAAACGGATACGACAAAGTTGACGCAAAATTCTATTGATACAAAACAAATACTAAAGGAGCAAGGTACAGGAGACTTTGAAATTAAACAGGAAGAAACACAGAATAGGATTACTAGATCAGACATGGATATGGTAAAATATACTTCAAGATTTTTAAGCATATTAGAAGAAATAAATGAAGATTTATCTTGTTCAGTAGCAGAAACATTGGCCCCTATGCTGGATGGTTCACTTAGAGAAATACATTTAAGAAACATAAGGAAACAGATCAAAGCTGCAGTTTGGAGAAGGGAAAGGGAGCAACTTATTAGATCTAGAGGTCAGAAAAAATAAAATAATGAAAGAAATATTATGGATAATTAGGCATTTAATTCCAAAATCAAGAGAGATTTTAAATAACCGAGAGAAATTGGTGTAAACGGAAGAAATACCAAAAATGGAGGATTTATCAGGATAGTATGGAATTTATCAAAATTAGATAATTGGATGGTGCTGCTGAATGGAATGCCAAAGCAAATAGTTAGATTAGTGGGGCAGGTCATATACACGGTTAAAGGAGTATGGAAATAATATGGTATTATGTAAGATTCGAGCGTCAACGATAAAACATCTTCAATGAGTTTTCCTTGAGTGTAAGTGAAAAGGATAAATGGGTTTAATTTGTAATGCAGTAGTGAAGGTGAATGTATTAAATGGTAAATAGAAATAATGGAATTTGAATGTATATATAACAGTGAAAACACTGCCTTTGATCTCTGTTTTAATAATAGTATTTTTGTTTGGTTACGGGCTTGTACACAATATATTAATTCAATAAACTATATAAAAAAAGATGTTATCCTTGATCAGGTAACTGACAGTTGTTGTTCTGCTTACTACATGGGCCATGGAACCTATGGAAGTTTCTGGACTGAAGGGGAGATGTTCTCCTCCAGAACAAGAAATCAGGATGTGCTGCCACCAGTTCCCCAGTCATCTGCGACTCCACATCAGTTCCAAGGAGAATGGACCTTCATGGTAAGTATCAGTGCATCATTTCCCATCATGGAGACCACACGAAAGGTGCAATCACGCAAGCAAGTTGGCCTGACATAGCCACCCTGTCCAGAGGGCTTGCCTCGCGGCCTGCTTCCGGCCTCTTGCCGGCTGCCACCATCGACGGGAGAGTTGCCAGGAGATGCCCCGCAAGCCTCCAGCTCGAGGGCCAACGAGTCCAGCATCGAAGAGGTCTCCAGCGGCTGGCTGGAGAGCTCTCGGATGCCCTCTGGCACCGCAGGCGTTGTCAGTGGTCAACCGCACACAGCTGGGCTTAATAAAAGTGGGTAAGTTCTGCTGGGAGGGGGCGGGGGTCGTGAGGGATGAGATTTAAAGGGAACCATTTAAGCACACCAGGGAGGAAGAGCTTGGTGTTGTAGGTTTGGACGGTACAGAAGCGAGAACGGAACGAACAACAGGAGCAAGAGCGGTCAGAGGTGCCGAGGTGACATTAACCTTCAACCTCCCCCGCTCAGTCTGAGGCGTGCCTGGTTCCTGGTTTAATCTGTCCTGGAGCGGTCGCCCAAACCCTCCCAGGTTCCAACAGAGGGAAAACCTGACACACCCTTTCCCTCCGGATTAGAGTGCAATCAAATGGGCACATCTGACTCCCATGCCCCACTCATTCTTACCTTGCACTAAAATGACTCCCACCTCAGCAAAGCATTTCCATGGCGGGTTTCTGGGCATCTAATCAACCAGGCTTGCCCACGGAAATGCATGAGCCATGTGATCATTCCACTGTTTCCAGCTTATCCTTTCCCCATCCCCAAACCTAATTCCAACATGCACTGTAGCACCTCCATAGAACACAGCCAGGGTATGTTATGTGCACTTGTCTGCTTCTGCACATGCACAGTGGGAATGGGGGGGGGGGGGAGAAACAAACCCAACCATGAGTCCATGGTTGTGGTGCGTTAGGGACATAGATGACCAACCATGGGCCCACAGCACCATGATGCTGGCTTATTGGGTGCTGTATGGTGGACATAAATTGCCCCAAACTCAAACCAGCTGATTTAAAGCCCAGATGCTGCCACAGCAACCTGCCCATCTGGCCGCGCTTGATTCAAGCACTTCTCCGAAGGGAAGTTTGATAACATTGCTTACTCTCTGTCATTTTCTTACTGGCAGTAACTTCAGCCAAAAATGTGTAGGAACTGTCCATAGCCTACAGCATCTGTTTTCCCCGCAAGGTCAAAATGGTTCTGTATACTGATCACACATTTATGCCAAAAGTCTGTTTGGTCTTCTATCAATCTACCCTCCTTCTACCCTAAACTTTCTTATTCAAAGGAAAATAACTGGCACTGTATATCAGGTGTATTGCATCTACATCAGATGCATTGTTCCTTTCAGAGAATCAGAGAAGCTATACTAGTATTAGGAATTGTTTGAACCAAGGTCGACTGCTGACCAGTGCTTTGAAAATTTATACTATTTGGGATGGCTATATCTGAAGATTCTCCAATCTGAATTTGAGAATCGAAATATTGAGATCTGTTATCAACATATGCTGACATTCATCTTTGCTGACAACCTACTGAGGATCTGCAGTAAGAAGGAATGCCTCTTTGCACCACTTGATGGCTTGGAGGAATTTTGCCGCCTGATGGCATAAGGAATTAACCATACTGGACTTGCTTTCTTTCAGTGTTCAAACTTGAGTTTAGCCATATAGTACCGTGTTAAAGCTGTAACAGTGTCCGGTGTTGTGGTCTGTTGCATATTATTTCCAATCCTGTTTTTTGTACCTTGTACCGGCAGCAATACCTTTTTGCGTATATTATAAGGTTGGATCATATTATACACCTCTGTTAAGATTTCTAATACTTGTTTGTGCTACACAGATGGTTTTCTCATTAATCTCTCAGTCAGAAAAGCAGCTACTTCTGCAGCTTTCAACATCAGAACTTCAATTTCCTATATATATGTAAAGCTTCATATGGATTTGAAGTTCTACCTTTCTCAGACATCATAAAATAGATACTGTTGCCTAAGCTGATGCATTTAGGTGATGAGTCCTCTTCAGCAAGTAGTCTAATTCCTCTGCTTTTCTGACTGGGTCACTGCAAGTGAAAACGGAACACTGGACTTACTATGAAGATTCCATTTACTTGAAGAGAAGACACTCTGGACCTACCATATTTTGGGGGGAGTGATCAAGGACAGTCCAGTTGTTTCTCTTGTTAACTGTTCATCTTTGAATGCACTGTTCCAGTTTACACCTGTGTCCATTTCCTGCTACTATGTTTTTTTCACATAAGATTATCCCCCCTGTGTGCTAAGCTCTATTTCTGAGTGCCTTCTGCTACACAGCCACAGTTCATTTTTAATAGGCCACACTCTGTGACTAGCTACATTAACTACTGAAGTCTCTGAACTGAGAATGGTGAGCAATTCCTCTCCATTGAAGACAGAATGAAGAACACATTTCCTGTCTCCAGGGAGTGTGGTTTGTAAAGTACCGATTGTAAGAGAGTTCTCTTACAGTACAGTATTTAAGATGCCTACATTTCCCCATGAAAGTAGTAAGACCCTTGAGAGAATCAGGCTAAGGGGAAGGGACATGACACAAGCACCAAAGAAAGCTTGGCAAGGAGGAACCTGAGCCCTAGACATCTGATGGCTCAGGGCTCCAAGTCAGGATGCCTTTGCCCAGAAATGAGGGATGTACATACAGAAGAGGCCTGACTCTTCTGCACCCCAGCAACTGCCTGCATTCCAATTAAGTGCAGAGTGTATTCTTTTCATTGGTATGCTGCTGATAGGTCATGTAAAAAATTAAATAAAGTTGGCCATTTAATTATCAGATTTAACTGTGTTAGCTCCCCTTATTCCAGTTCTCCCTGCAATTAAAGCTGCTGAGCTCTTGCTTCCTTAGCCACAATCCATGCTGTTCACACACAAGAGTCATATAGCTAGAAGATGAAGCAGGATATAACTGAATTTAAATTGTAAGAATGACTGCCGCAAGCAGAACTGAACCCATGTCCTCTCATAATATAACAAGATTTAAGAAGAGAATAGTGCAGAAAATTCCAGATTTCAGAGAAACTAGTTCCATCTCCCTGAAGTTCAGACTATCTAAAGTACTTTCTGCACTTCATTAACTGAAAAAAGCACCAGCTAATGAAAGCTGACTTAAAATATTACAAAGATATTCTGAACACACTTGCAGGATTTTGTACTTGGATCCAGTATTATGTATATCCAGTCTTAGTAATGGCTTCAGAATGAGCAACTAGGTTTTTAGTGAAATTATCTTACTGGCACTGCCAGCTTGTATACTGCTTGACAGTCTTTGTTTTTATATAATTAATACAGTATTTATACAGGTTTTAAACAGCATCTAGTGAAAAAGACAAAAAACTTTTTCTAGTGTTAAAGTCAGAAGGCAGCAGGAAAAGAGGTAGACCAAACATGAAATGGATTGACTCAATAAAAGAAGCTGTACCTCTCAGTTGGCAAGACCTGAACAAGGCATTTAGTTTGAGTATATTTAGGATATTGCACTGAGGAATTCATGTTCAGGGGTCCAAGCTCATAGTACATAGATACACTTGGCCTGTATATCATTTTGATGTGTTTGTTAAACTGAGAGATGAGCAGTTAAAACTTGTATGGAGAGTATTCACAATTCCATGATCTAAAAACAAAATACTGACTAATCCTGCAGCCCCTGCTTGTACAGTTACAACCCTCTGAAACAAACCTTTGCTAATTCTGCACCATCATGTCAACACTATTCTCCTTAACCTATGGTGGACTTAATGCAGTATATCATAGGTGCTGGGCTAAATGGGTCACTGCAGCTATACCACCATCTTTCAGGTACTGCAGAGCTGTACTTCTAAAATGTGGCATTTCCATTATCTGGTTGTATAGTGCTCAATATTCTGAGAATTCAAAGCTCACAAAGATTACTAAACTCTATCTATTGATGGGTGGTCAGTCCGACTGTACCCCGGAAAATCTAGACCTGGCTCTTCAAGCTGTAGCATCTTGGCTCAGGCTGAGTCGGTTGAAGCTGAATCCAACGAAGACGGAGGTTCTCTACCTGAGCCGGGATGGGAGATCCCTCTGTCAGCTCTTGACGGGGTGTCACTAATACCAGCCCCTAAGGTCATGAGCTTGGGTGTGCTCCTCGAGTCCTCTCTTACAATGGAGGCCCAAGTAGCAGCCATTACTAGATTTGCCTTTTTTCATCTTTGGCGGGTGCAGCAGTTGGCCCCTTTCCTGGAGCACGATGACTTCCCAATGGTTATCCATGCTACAGTCACCTCAAGAATACATCACTGTAATGCTCTCTACATGGGGCTACCCTTGGCACTGACTCGGAAACTACAGCTAGTGCAGAATGCTGCGGCATGGCTGTTAATGGGGCTCCCCCAGTGGGAGCACATTCGGCCACTGCTGAGAGAGCTGCACTGGCTACCTATTGTGTTCCGAGTCCATTTCAAGATGTTGGTATTGACTTTAAAGCCCTCTATGGTCAGGGGCCTGTCTATCTGCGGGACTGCCTTTCTTCACATGTTCCCCAGAGAGCACTGTGTTCAGGGACAAAAAAATCTATTGTCCATTCCTGGACCAAAGGAGGCTACGTTGCGGCTGACATGAGCTAGGCCCTTCTCGGTGGCAGCACCAGAATTGTGGAATGCTCTCCTGGAGGCCATAAGGGTCCTGTGGGATCTTTCTACTTTCCACAGGGCCTGTAAGACCGAACTGTTTCGACAGGCCTTTGAGATCTAACCGGGAGAGAGCTGCCACCCTACATCATTACAGAGTACTATATGATCACCGCTTATATTATATTGTAGTGATACAGCACCATGAAATGTTTTTTAAAAAGTAATTATCTTTTATTGGTTTTACTCTGTAAAAATGAATGTTGTTAACTGTCCTGAGCTTGCGGAGAGGGCGGGATAGAAATTTAAAGTAATAAATAATAATACTACTCTCAGTAGCCATTGGCCTCTCATTTTCCAATAAGGCTGAGACACCTCTTTTAACCCCACTCCAATATTTTCCCTCAGCATGAAGCACATTCACATGTTTATTAACTAAGGTGGAAAACTAATTGTTACAGGTTATGCCATTTGCTCCCTGCTTTTCTGCCATTAAGAATAGCACTCAAGGTACTCTGTATACTAGAAAGGCAAAAGCTAAAGTGTTAATTTGCCAAATTTAAAATGTTCTAGAATACTCTACAAATGAAATCCTGGATATACTTAAGAGTGCTTTAGCATAAAATATTGGTATAAAAGATTTAGCAACCAAAGCAGAGATAACATAGCTACATGTCAGGAACCTGATGTTATCTGCTGGATAACAAACCAACAGTAATAATTAATGATGCAGGTGAATTTGCATGGGAACTGGAAGTTCGAGATACTGATGACTGATGTAGCTTCTCCTGGACATGGTGATACAAAAGTGACACTTCAAGCTACTCAGGGCACAGACTTCATTCATCATGCATCCACAGGGAAGTGTTTTAAATACTGAGTAATCTATTTCAGGACAAGAGGTTATCCACTGAAGCTGCAAATGTCATAACAGGCTCAAAATAAGGAGACTTATTACAATGTGTGCCAATGTACCTTCCTCTTTTCTTCAAATACAAATCACAATTAAGGTTTCCTAATTTGAAACAAACTCCAGTTCCCCATGACACATGAACACAGGCTCCAATCAGTTTGTTTACTCCAGTTTCAGCTTGTGGCAAATAACTCTGATTCAGTCAGGAATCTGTATTCATTTGTCATGGGAAACCAGGAATCCTTAAGTGGTGGTGGGGAGTACCATGCATGCAAAGCAAGGCAACAAGCTTTTATTGTCACCTTCCTTGAATTCTAGTCAGGAGAAAAGTGCCTTGTAATTTTAAATAAAATTATAAAGTGCTTGCTCAGAACCTCATAAAATGCATTAACATTTTCAGTTTTTTAGCTACTCTGGTGCAAATATGGGAAAGCACAATAAACTAGATTTTTAATGCAAGTCAGTGGGGTAAAAGAAGCTGGTGGTTAAAGGTTTGATTAAACCAAGCACAAGAATGGGACCTTGTGTGCACAACATCCTGTTTCAAAATCATATGAATGAGGATGATTCAAGCACTCATAAACACAGTATCTTTCATGAAGATGTCAACAGCACTGAACAGATTGTTTCAAACATGCTGCTAAGGAAGTATCTGAATCAGCTGCTTTACATACATTTCAGCCTAACATTAACATAGCTTGGAAACTTCATCACAGACTGTTGGGGAAATTACAGTGCAGGACTCCCATTCTGCCCCCCCCCCCCTGGGCTCAGTAAGGGAGGGGAATGGGAGTCCTGTGCTCTTAATTTTCCCAACAAACCCAGGCCTCCCATGTGGCAGGTGAGAATTCTACCACTGAACCACCACCACCACCACCAATAATAATAATAATAATAATAATAATAATAATAATAATAATAATAATAATAATAATAATAATAATAATAATAATAATAATAATAATAATAATATATTGGATTTATATTCCGCCCTCCACTCCGAAGAGTCTCAGAGTGGCTCGCAATCTCCTTTATCTTCCTCCCCCACAACAGACACCCTGTGAGGTGGGTGGGACTGGAGAGGGCTCTCCCAGCAGCTGCCCTTTCAAGGACAACCTCTGCCAGAGCTATGGCTGACCCAAGGCCATGCCAGCAGGTGCAAGTGGAGGAGTGGGGAATCAAACCCGGTTCTCCCAGATAAGAGTACACACACTTAACCACTACACCAAACTGGCTCTCCATTTAGATGCTGACTGTAACACAGGTCCACTGGAAGAATACACCGCATGTTCCATTTAGGGACCACTTTGACCCTGTTTCCATTATGTATGTTGACAAACTCCTGGGATCTGTGAAGGCCACTGCTTCTGCCCTGGATCCTTGCCTATCCTGGCTTCTAAAATCACAAAAAGACCACATTAACAAATCCTTAGTATCTCTTATAAAATTAATCAATAACTCAGGGCACCTTCCCTTAACCACTCAAAGAGGCGGATACCTGGCCACTACTTTAAAAAAAATCCCTTAAGAAAACTCTAATCTGCCCTTCCTAGGCAAACTGGTGGACCCTTCTCAGTCTGGTTTCAAACAGGGCTATGGGACTGAGACGGCTCTGCAGGCTTTAGTTGATGACCTCCATCTAACTGCAGACAAAGGTCAGACCTCCCCTGTTACTCCTGCTGGATATATCTGCTGCCTTTACACAGGACCATGCAATCTTGTTAAGGGTTCTGGAGGCAGAGGTAAGCTGGACTAGTTCAAATCATTCTTCACAGCCCAGACTTCAAAGGTTGCCACTGGAGACAAATTATCATCAGCGTGGTACCTACCACCCTATGGAGTCCCACAGGGCATAATTCTATCCCTCATGTTCTTCAATTTTTTTAAAGCCCTTAGACCAAATCATTCACAGTTTTTAAGCTGGTTGTCATCAATATGTAGACAGTACACAAGTACATATATCCTTATCCAAACATCCTCATGAAGCAGTAGCGAACTTAAATCATTGCCTGGCAACTGAGGTTAAATGGTTAAGAAGAGTGAAGAAACTGAAACTCAGTGCTGAAAATACGTTAGTAATGCTGGATGGGAATGTGAAGGTCTTGAAATATATGATGTTTCCCACTTTCAATGTTGTTCAGTTAACCCTTGCCCACTCATTTAAGAGCCTCGGGGTTATTTTGGTCCCAACATCACTGCTGCAGAAATGTTGGAAGAGTTGCAAAAAAGGCACTGTCTAGCTTAAAAATGGCCCCTCACCTTGAGAAAGCTGATCTGGCCACCTGGATCCAGTAACAGTGACTACTATAATACACTGTAGATTGTATCCCCTCAAAATCAATTTGGATACTTCTGCAGGTGCCAAACCTGCAGTCACAAGTGAGAAAGACTGACTGTAAATAATGTAAATGTGAGGAAAGATCTCTCCATTCCACAGTAGGCTGATTTGCAGGGCAGAGAAAGGCAGGATTCCTTCTCTTGCCACATGCCTTACTCCTAAAAGAAACCTACTCACAGTTAATATTACTTGGTCTGCTCAGACATCCTGAGGAACACTGGTGAGGATGAGCATTTCATTACAGCAGCATTCATTTTAATAGAAAACCTGAGCGCTTTAGGCACTGAAGCAATTCCTTCCTTAAATAAGAGAGGTATATTCTGGAATATGAATTGTCTGCCCAAAAACAGACTTAGGATGTTGTGAACTCCTTGAGAGAAAGGGTAGGGGAGAAAATCCATTGTGATTACTCGCATCTCCAGTAGGGGCACAGAAACTGCTATTTTTTTACATCCATTTTTATACCAAAAGGACCATCAAATCCACCTACAGGTAAATAATCTAAGAGAACAGGGGGATCACAGAGCAGCAGATACATGTTTGGCAGGATGGATAAAATTAGAAGATTGTACCTGAACTTTAAAAAAAAAAAAGTCTCTAGTCTGAAGCACAAGTTTTTGTGAACCAGAAACAACATGCTATGCTTTAAGATGCCACAAGGCTGCTCTTTGGCTGCCCCACAACAACTCTGGAATAAGTTTAAAGTAAAAATCCAAATATATACATAAATAGGTCTCACTCGTATAATCCTCATTTACACCCCAGTCAAAATTAATACTATCATAAAATCCCAATATAAAAAATATAAAATTAGAAGATTGTACCTGAACTTTTTAAAAAAAAAAGTCTCTAGTCTGAAGCACAAGTTTTTGTGAACCAGAAACAACATGCTATGCTTTAAGATGCCACAAGGCTGCTCTTCGGCTGCCCCACAACAACTCTGGAATAAGTTTAAAGTAAAAATCCAAATATATACATAAATAGGTCTCACTCGTATAATCCTCATTTACACCCCAGTCAAAATTAATACTATCATAAAATCCCAATATAATTAAAACCAAGAGTAGTGGAAAAACTATCAGCTGACAAATTATAACCACATAACCATGGAATGGAACTAACAACCTCCAGCAGGAAATGCCACAGGTATTTGTGACTAGGATGCCACTTAGGAGGTTTTGCCTACTGCCTAAACACCATTAAAGAAGATATTAAGTGCACTTCAACAGGTATATATCCCAGAGTCCATTATTTCCCTCTGGTCATCTTCCATTTCTTGACAACTGTACTCAGGAAAAGGAATTCTAATTCTGTCCATTATGAATGTAGGAGACAGTGGTGCTTAAAACTCAATTCTGGAATATTAAACAAACTGAGCTAAAAGTCCTAGGCTGCGGGAACTGCACTGGCTGCCAATTGCGTACCGAGTCCATTACAAGGTGCTGGTTATTACCTTTAAAGCCCTATATGGCCGAGGACCTGTCTACCTTAGGGACCGTCTCTCTCCATATGTTCCCCAGAGGGCACTGAGATCTAGTTCACAAAATCTTCTGAAAATCCCTGGGCCAAAGGAGGCTAAGTTAAAAACAACAAGGGAGCAGGCCTTCTCGATAATGGCACCCCAATGGTGGAACCAGCTGCCAGAGGAGGTGCGGGCCCTGCGAGATTTCAACCAGTTCCATAGAGCTTGTAAAACCGCCCTCTTTCAACTAGCCTTTTAAGTTGAACTTAGCAGTAACATCACGCCATCTTTATATATACTGAGTTTGTAGCACTGTTAAGTTTTTAGGCTATTTATGTAATTTAATTAATGTATGAACAGTTTTATATTGTTATTGTTTGATTTTATTGTTGTTGCATCATGGTATGTACCATGTCCTGTAAGCTGCCCTGAGCCTGCCTCGGCGGGGAGGGCGAGGTATAAATAAAAATTTATTATTATTATTAAAAGCTGCAAAAATAACCAATGAATAAAAATATCCAGCTTCTGAATTTAAGCATTACAACTAACAGTCATGTACTATATTTATTACTATCAACTTCCTAGTAGACTCCAGTACTATCAGAGGGAGCTGCTGCCACTCAAAGGTCCAGAGTGGTGCATCAGTTAAGAGTGTTGAACTAGGATCTGGGAGAACCAGGTTTGAATCCCCACTCTGCAAAAGAAGCTTGCTGAGTGATGTTGGGCCAGTAACACACTCTCAGCATTACCTATCTCACAGGATTGTTGCTGATAAAGATGGGGTATAAATGAAGTAAATAAATAAAATTGTAATCCATATGGATGATCTTGTACATCTATTTTACATTGTCTAGCTACCGGAGCAGTATGTATTTACGTTCTCAAGTTAAAAATAATTATGACCTTCTTAACCAAACACTAATACCAGTGTACAGAAACACTGTTTGGTGTACTGCTTACCAACCTTGCTTTTAGAAAGTTCTGAACATTTACAGCTCAACCTTAGCATGTTTATTAGGGATGAAGTCCACTATGTTCCACGGAGCTTGTTTTCAAACAAATGCTCATTCAAGACATACATGGATTTCAAAATGTGAAAGTCCCTTTTTCAATCTGTCCACCCTGGTCATTTACAAGCTTTCCCCAGCACATGTTAACCTGCAACATTCACCATATTTCCTGAGCCCCCGAAAGGCAACCATTATTTAAAAATGATTAACTGCATAATCTTAATAGAATAAAACAGAATTACAAGACAAAAACCACATAAACTACAATATACCTTTCACCTGTTAACCCCTTGAAACTCAGGAAATGTTGCATTGTTTCTTAACTGCAAAAGGTCAATAATGTACATTTATTGCAACCAAAGTGCTAAAGAGTCTTGCAGTACCTTAAATATTAACAACTTTATTGTGGCATAGGCTTTTGTTAGAGCTCACTGTCAGATGCATGAAGTATTCCATTCAGCTGGCAGATAAATTTATGCACAAAGCTGCAAACAGCAATGAAGGGAAGATTACAACAGGTTAGAAAGCCCACCTTCCCATGCCAACATAAGGTACACAAGATTACAGCATTTTTTTCAAGTAGGTCACCCACAAGATGTGTTTATACACACATATGTATCTACACAAGCATATACACATGCACAAGATGAATAAAGCCATTTTCACTCAGATTCACAAAGGTCAATTTTCTGTGTAATACCACATTGCCCAGCACTATTTAAAGAAACGAAAATCTTTTTTTAAAAAAAGATGTTATTTAGTTACGCTAAGTCAAAAAGCTGGTGGAACAGGACAATTTTTTCTTAATTTGTGCTGTAAAAATGCAATGGTAAATTCATGAAAGCAAGCTAAAATAAAGGGTATACCATATTAAAATATTTCTGGCAATTTATCACATCACAAAAATTCTGATTAGCTACATTGCTTTACTAGAGAACCACAAAATAAACAGACCCACAAAACCTTTCAGAGAGAGAAATACATGAGAATCAAAATGTACATTGTCCAACTCAATTCCACCCCACAGAGAGGTGCATTACATCACATTCTCACAATGCAGGGGGAAGGGCTTGCCCATAGAAAGCAAGCTTTACAATGATCTCCCGCTGCTGTTCTGCTTCCTTTGGAGGGACATACGGCTTCATTCTAAAGGAACAGCATCTGAAATCCAGACAATATATCATCTTTATTCAGCGGTGTTATTTAACAACCTAACGAATCCAACCAACAGAATCAGATTGATCTTTCACATCTCAATAGAAGGGCAGATTTTTAAAACTTAAAAGTAATTAGGGGGGTGCACTACTACAGAAAGAACATTATTATAGCAGATTGCAATTTCTAAACTAGATTATTCAGGCTGCCTCTTTTGAACTCTAAATGCCATGTTTACTGGGTATGACCATTTGGTTCAAGTTGCAATTCAAATGAAATGCATCTGGTTACATGGAAAGGGGGAGGGGAAGCAGTGGGGGGGGGAGGATACACCCGGGCACAAGAGAATGTGCACCAATATACATTTTACATGGTTGAATCCAAACCATAGAAATCTTCCAGAATCCCAAATGGCCTTGAAAAAGACACTGACCTCAAAGGATGTAATGCTGTATTTTTTAGCTCTCAATCTCTATCAACTATCTGCTACTACAAAAATATACATCTCCCCCTTCTCTGTCCAGTCCTAGCAGCAAGAAAGAATGCAAGCCCATTTAATTTATGCTAATTTTTGCAGCAGATTTAAAAGCCTGAAGACTGTGTACAGGACACAATGTGAAAAGAACTTTAGGAATTAAATGAAGATTTTAATATATACAAGTATTTTAAACTAGTTTGCATCCAAGCAATTTAAAATACATTTAAATCCTCTGAAAAACATGCCACGTATTTCTCATCCATTTTTTCCCTAAACCCTAACGACTGATTTAGATTAAAGCGATTCAGAATTCCTTATGCGAAGCCATGCATCCTTGCTGCAACATCTGATGAAACGGTCAAATAAACGTACCAAAAAAAAGGTTTTAAAAGATCACAGATATAAAATTACTAACCTCATAAAGTGCAACAGTGCTTAAAATCCAGCAAGTTGAGGCATACAAGGTAAAAATGGAAGTGAAGAGATCCCGAATTATTTTGCTATTTTTTTTTTAATTTTCTCAGTTTGAAATGTTCAAAAACCAGCAGAGACTCCGTCGGCCATTTTGACTTGAACTCGCTCTCTCCCTCGCGCGCGCGCGCACACACACACACTCCCTCTCGCTCGCTTTCCCCCTCCGTCTCTATAAAGGAAGCAGGTTTTTGTGACCTTCAAACAGAGGCAGGTCATGTGACTCGGGACGCTGTCAATCAGAGGGGGGGGGGGGGTTGGAAAGCTGTAACCTTAAAGAGATCACAGCTTTTCTTTAAACAAGAAGCGTTTCTGCTCTTCAATCGCTAATCTGTGCAAGCTACAACAAAGCTTTTTCCCATTATTTCTCAGTTAAATGTATAAGTGTATTCTACATTTTAAAATAAAAAATCTAGCAAAACTTTCAAAGTTCTTGGAATTATACTAGTTGAATTCTCAACGTCACAGTTTTCTCCCAGTGAACTTAATTTTCTCCACTTTTCTTATTTTCCACTTTAAAATCTAGGATATACCAAAATTAACAAGAAGAAGGGGCAGGGAAAGACAAAGGAAATAGGGTTTTTCTTTATTTAAATACCAACAGGAGGTATCTTTACACCCATATAATATACATTGGAATGTAACCTTTCAATTGCACTAAAATTTGTCCCTTACAGGGATGGATGTGTGTGTGTGTAGTCATCTGTCTGTCTGCCTAAATTTACAAACTCTGTATCTGGACTGAAATATGAAGTAATCAGTACCAATATTTGAATACTGAAGTACAAGATACTAAAAAGTTAATTATAAAATTAGTTTTGTAAGAGAAAGCAGCTTCAAAAATTCTGCTTTACAGAGTCTAATGGTTACCTTATACAGATAATTTGTCTAGTAGCCTTTTCATTTAATGTCCAAATCAAGCAAACCTGTACCACAACTACCTTTAGCACCATACCCAAAAGGTAAGGCCAAATCAAGATCCAATACCGAGCCTTTGGGTCAAGCACTGTATTTGCTTTGCTACACCAACCCCATTTGATGTGCCAACAAGCTGGTTTTATTCATGAATAAAAAGGACATTCGTGTTGTTTCCAGCTCTGATCATGTATAATTTCTGCAACTCAAAAAATGCTATGCATAGAACCATAATTTAGCTATGGATTAACACTGAATAGCCAGGGTTCTTGAAAGCAAGCACCTTTGTTCTACTCAACTTTACCACCCCTCCCTGGCACTGGACAGAATGCTGAATTTGGACCTGGGAAATGAACTGAAAATCACACTTATGGTGGCTTTGGGTCAATCACTGCCTCTCAAGCATAACTTCTTCCGTAGGGCTGATATGCAAGTAAAGCAGAAACCACCTTCACAATATACTATCACAAACTCTCAGAGAAAGGAGAAAATGTAATATGCTCCAAATACCACATTTTCCCTGAATTTACAACCTACTGCTAATGGTATACAATGGCCTCCAGTAACCAAGAGGAGTCAAAAATGGTGACAGCATTGGTGATACTATAAGAAAAGAGTGTTAAACATGCAGCCCGCGGGCTGGATCTGGCCCCTGCAGGGCTACAGTCAGGCCTGCAAACAGACCTCCAACCAGGTCTACTACTTTCTGTTCCTCCCCCGTTTCCAGAATCAGAGCTGACTTTTGCTCAATCCCTCCTATTTCCTGCTTTGCAGAGGCAAGAAAAAAACTGAGCCTCCCTTCCCTCAATTGGCTGAAGGTTCCTCCTCCTTTGGGGAGGGAGGGAGAAGGAAAAGAGAGAGAAAGAAAGAGTGAGATAGTTCTGTGGCACTTTTAAGAAGGCCAACAACATTTTACTTCAGGTATTAACTGGAATGAAAGAGCCCTGTGGCGCAGAGTGGTAAAGCTACAGGACTGCAGTCTGAGCTCTCTGCTCATCACCTGAGTTTGATCCTGGTGGAAGCTGGGTTCAGGTAGCTGGCTCAAGGTTGATTCAGCCTTTCATCCTTCTGAGGTTGGTAAAATGAGTACCCAGCTTGCTAGGAGGAAAGTGTAGATGACTGGGGAAGGCAATGGCAAACCACCCCACAAATAGTCTGCCGTGAAAACGTGATGCGACATCACCCCAGAGTTGGAAACAACTGGTGCTTGCACAGGGGACTACCTTTACCTTTTTATAAACTGGAATAAGCAGGAGGGGGGAGAATGTCCAATAGCACTTGGAAAGATCCCCCTTTGCAGTTCTAAATGATGGGGAGGGAGAAAAAACGTAGAGCATGCCTTGTATTCTTTATTAGTGGAACAGACCTAGAATCCAGTAGCCCCTTAATGACTAACAAAATTTGTGGCAGGGCATGAGTTTTCATGAGTCACTGCTCACTGTTTCAGATACAGCTAGAATGTGAGTCAATCTATCCTTGTATCTTGGATAGTGTACAGGGCTTTTTTGTAGCAGGAACTCCTTTGCATATTAGGCCACGCCTCCCTGATGTAGCCTATCCTCCAAGAGCCTACAATAGGCCATGTAATAAAAGCCCTGTGAGCTCTTTGAGAATTGGCTACATCCAGCAGCAGCTCGAGGCGGAACAGCACCCTAGACAGGGCACCCCGCCCCCTCCGAAAAAGGCAGGGGGCAGCTGTGCACCTTTGCTGCGGAGTGCGCTGTGAGGCTGCCCTAGCTCCACCCCTGCATCTGATGAAGCTGGCAGATTGATGGGCAGCCCCGCAGTGTGCTCTGCAGTGCAGGTGCATGGTTCCCCTGCAGCTGCTTTCACTGGTATTTCCCTCGCCAGAGAGGTGAGGGCGGGTGGGAGGGCCATTCCAGTGCCCTCCTGGGACTCCCACTGGTACCCTTGCCAGGGCCACGCCACTGACAGCTGCCTGGCTGCCTAGTGAAAGGGCTGCAACTGGCTGCATCAGGGGTGTGTGGCCTAATATGCAAGGCAGTTCCTGCTCTAAAAAAAGCCCTGGTGAAGTGATTTCAGACACCAAATGACAATAGCAGGCATTGGTCATGAGAGAAGAAACCTAGGTCTCAGTTAAATTCAGTACGATGCACTGTCCTGAGCTTTGTTACAAGCTGCAAGCCAGCAGTCTTTCTTACCTCCCTTTGAAATTCCTTTGTAAGAGAACTGCTGCTCCTAAGGCAGCAACTGAATGTCCTGGAAGATTAAAATGTTCCCCCATTGGTTTTTGAATGTTGTGTTTTCTAACATCAGTAGAAAGAGCAAGAGTTCAGTAGCACCTTTAACAAAAATTCGTGGTAGGGTATGAGTCACTGCTCACTTGTTCAGGCTTATTTCTATTTATGCTTTGCATCCTCCTGGACCAAACTGAGACCTAGGTTTCCTGTGTCATTACCAATGCTGATATCTTCATGTCTACTATCTATATGACACCTAATCTAATCATGCCTGCTATTACCATTCAGCATCTGAAATAATCTGTATAAGGTTTATATATTTGCTACCTCGTGTTACATTTTATGGCACACATGCCCCAGCCTGACAAAGTGACATTTATGGCAGATCCAACCCTCATAACAAATGAGTTCAACACCTCTAGTTAAGATGTTCATGCCTTTATCCAGAACTATTTATTATGCAACATCACCCTGAGCCTGCTTGGCGGGGGAGGGCGGGATATAAATAAAATTTTACTTACTTACTTACTTACCTTCAACTTTCAAGTACTGCAATTCAGCCTTCTCTCCAAGATCTTCTACTCTTCTCCCACATTACTACATGTACCTTCAAAAGCTTTCAAAGCTGTTGCTATTCATATAAAATTGCCCACTCTTTCAGAGTGCCTCATTTTATAATACTCCATAAAGTTGTCTGCTAATAGTAACTACACTAACTTTTCTACTACAGAAACTCCAAGTGGCATGGTCAGATCTTTTTGCTCTGAAGGCCTGGTTGAGTATCCCAGCCCACCCCTGTCTAGGCAGCGAGTGGTTTATGCTCACCCACGGAGACTAATGGACCCATCTGGGTTCCAGAATGCTCTGCAGGATCCAGTTCCCCCTGGTGATTCATTAGATGAGCTGATCGAGAGGTAGAATTCCCATCTCTGTGAAGATATTGATGAAATAGCCCCCCAAAGTCCTCTTCACTCCCGTTTAAACTATCTCCCTGGTACACTCCAGAACTCAGGCAGATGAAATGGCAGCTTAGACAACTAGAGCAAATTTGTCAACACACTCTCAATGAAGCTGCAAGAACATCTTACAGGTCATTTATGAACTCCTATGAGATGGCAGTGAAGGGTATTAAGAAAGAGTCCTATACAGCTTCCAGTGCATCCACTAGTTCTCACCCAGCACAATTGTTTAGGGCAGGGGTGGGGAACCTTTTTCTGCCAAGGGCCATTTGGATATTTATAACATCATTTGTGGGCCATACAAAATTATCAATTTAAAAAACAGTGCTGTGCTGAGTGAGAACGATTCAGGCAGGCAAAATTTATGTAAATAATTGTTTTTCTATTTGAAGTCAAGTGGGGGAGAGCCTAATTCAGCACATATACACCCCGGCCTGCTGCCCTAGGCAAATGCCTAGGTCTAGGCATATTAGACCACATCCCGTAATATTAGCATATCAGGCCACACACTCATTAGCATATTAGGCCACACCATCTGGGATAATCACGTGCAAATTAAACTGATGGTAGCTGGCTCCCACCCCCCATCCCTCCCTCCCTTTATGTAGAAACTGCAGCCACTCCCAGCAGACCTTAAAGGCATCCACATACCCCAGCAGCAGTCCTTCCACAATGCCCACCACTCAGGTTCCAGAGAGGAGGGAGGGAGGGAGGGAGGGAGGGAGGGAGGGAGGAAGGGAGGAAGGAAGGAAGGAAGGAAGGAAGGAAGGAAGGAAGGAAGGAAGGAAGGAAGGAAGGAAGGAAGGAAGGAAGGAAGGAAGGAAGGAAGGAAGGAAGGAAGGAAGGAAGGAAGGAAGGAAGGAAGGAAGGAAGGAAGGAAGGAAGGAAGGAAGGAAGACAGACATGGGGGGGAAGAAAGGAAAATGAAATGGAGGCAAGAAAGGGTAAGAAAGAAATGGGGAAGAGAAAGAAAGGGGAAGAAAGAAATGGGGGAAGAAAAATAAAGAAATGGGGGGAGAAGCGAGAATAAAGGAAAATGAAGAAATAGGAATAAAGGGGGTAACAGAGATATAAGAAGAAGAAGATAGAAGATATTGGATTTATATCCCGCCCTCCACTCCAAAGAGTCTCAGAGCGGCTCACAATCTCCTTTACCTTCCTCCCCCACAACAGACACCCTGTGAGGTGGGTGGGGCTGGAGAGGGCTCTCACAGCAGCTGCCCTTTCAAGGACAACCTCTGCCAGGGCTATGGCTGACCCAAGGCCATGCTAGTAGGTGCAAGTGGAGAAGTGGGGAATCAAACCCGGTTCTCCCAGATAAGAGTCCGCACACTTAACCACTACACCAAACCGGCTCTCCAGTTATAATGTGAGGTAGCAGAGATATAAACTTTTATAAAGGACACAAACACAATTAAAGATATTCTGTTTTAACAGACATGCTTAAAATGGTCACAATATTTTATTTAAAAGGGAAAGGTGGGGAAATAGTGTAATTTGTCAATGAAATTTTTAAAAACAAAACATTAAGAAAAAACACAAGGATCACAGCAGAACCTAAAAATATAAAATACTCTGAGCCTGGGGAAACAATGAAGTAGCATTGCAAACTTCTCCCCCTGCCACTCTGGGGTCTCTCTCGACTTGGCTTCGCGAACGAAAATTTAAGAAGGGTGCAATAGTCCACGTCTGCTGCAGGCTCGCTGGTGGCTGACAAGACCAATGCGGGACAGGCAGGTCCAGCCACAGTGGCTGCAGGGAAAAGTCTGATTTAGGGTTGGTGCTGTAGCAGTGCAATTCTTCCTCAATCTCCTTTTGTCCTCAAGACCAGCTATGCATGCGTTCTCAAAGGAAGAGACAGCCTGGTGGATGGTGTGTCTCCATGCTTTGCGATCTGAGGCTAGGTCAGACCACTGGTGATGGTTGATGCGACAGGTGCCAAGGGATTTCTTCAAGGAGTCCTTGTACCTCTTCTTTGGTGCCCCTCTATTTCGATGGCCGGTGGAGAGTTCGCCATACAGGGCAATCTTGGGAAGGCGGTGGTTTTCCATCCTAGAAATATGGCCTGCCCAGCGCAGCTGCGTCTTCAGCAGCAGTGCCTCGATACTGGTAACCTCCGCCCTCTTGAGGACTTCAGTGTTGGTCACAAAGTCACTCCAGTGGATGTTGAGGATGGTGCGAAGGCAGCGCTGATGAAAGCGCTCGAGGAGTCGCAGGTGATGACGGTATAAAACCCACGATTCGGAGCCGTAGATGAGGGTTGTCATCACAAACGCTTTGTAAACATTGATCTTTGTGCCTTTTTTCAGATGCTTGTTGCTCCACACTCTTTTGTGCAGTCGGCCAAATGCACGGTTTGCCTTTGCCAGCCTGTTGTCAATCTCCTTGTCGATCTTGGCATCTGAGGAGATGATGCACCCCAGGTAGCTGAACTGCTGGACTGTCTTCAGAACTGATTCACCCACAGTGATGCAGGGAGGGTGATAATCTTCCTGGGGTGCAGGCTGGTGGAGAACTTCTGTCTTCTTCAGACTAACTTCTAGGCCGAATAGCTTGGCAGCCTCTGCAAAGCAGGATGTCATATGCTGCAGAGCTGATACCGAGTGGGAGACGAGTGCAGCATCATCAGCAAACAGTAGCTCTCGGATGAGTTTTTCCATCGTCTTGGAGTGGGCCTTTAGTCGTCTCAGGTTGAACAGGCTGCCATCGGTGCGATAGCGGATGTAGACACCATCGTCATCATCTAGATCTACTGCGGCTCTTTGAAGCATCATGCTAAAGAAGATCGTAAAGAGAGTTGGCGCGAGAACGCAGCCTTGCTTTACACCTGTGCCTATTGGGAAGGGCTCCGAGAGGTCGTTGCAGTGTCTGACTTGGCCTCGCTGGTCTTCATGGGTGGGTGGGCTCCCTCTGGGTATCCTACCCCCCCAGGGAAAGTGTATGCGCAATACATAGCCTCTCCTCTCCCGGTGTAGTGAACGCCGCGTGGTCACTGTCTGGCTATGCCTGGCAGATGGTCACTGCAATGGCCTCTCCTGCATTACTGCATCCGTAGCAACACCTTCTCGCTGGTCCCCCCCGTTTTTCACAGAGTTTGCTACGTCATGGTACTCTGGGGTCTACTCAGATTGTTAATGGCTCTCCAGTGTAATATGCCCTTTTGGTTGTGGGTTTCCAGGTTAGAGTACTCACTAAGTCAGGTCCATTGAGCCAAGACAAGCTGGCTCAAAGCATCAACCCTTTATTTGCAATGGCACAACTCCAGGGAGCATGAGCTTCAGCTGGCTTTAGGAACACTGAAAGTGAAACTGATCTCCACTCCATTGAAACACACTGCAGCACAGACAAAAGTTACAAGGAAAACACGGAGAGTTTTTGTGCTATCCATCTGGCCACGGAGACCTTTATGGAAAATCTATTCTACATTTTCCTTGCATTTTTGCTTCCTGCTGTGAAGATGAAGCAGAAAGAGCAGGGAACTTCATCAGCCTTGGGTGAGGGTGAGGATAGGAGGAGGGATTAAAGAGCCCTGGGGGCCTGATTAAAGCCCTGGGAGGGACGGTTCTGGCCCGTGGGCCAAACATTTGACACCCCTGTTTTAGATACTTTATTCTATTGTTTACACATCATCACAGTTCTAATCCTTCCAAAAAGCTTCTGATGATTAAGGAAGAGTTGTATAATTTCACTTGCATTCAAAATAAAAACTAGACACCATCATACAATTGACCATAAAGCTCCACTTCATTCTCCAAAGGCACAGCTATCCAAGCACCAGCTTCACTCTTGATCACACTGAAGAAAATTATGAGGTTTCATTTGATCAAGCTAGACATCATAAAATGGATGTATGGGGCCTACATCTGTTACGGGGAGTACAGTTTATCCTCAGTCATTTATGTCCCATATCTGATAATAGTTACCCAAAAGTTTTATTTACTTAAGCTACAGCCCCACCCAGCAGAAGGTTTAGGACATAAATTCTCATTAACAAATTATAATCAAAGAAAATTTAAGAATTATCACCTAGCTGCTATATTTATTCTAACTGCCAAAATCCAGCCCAAATAACACCTAACACCACTTCTGAATGCTGCTTAAGTTCACAATTGTGGCAGGATTGGGGGTAGTGATGATGGTTTCATAAGTAAAGGAGAGGGGGAAAACCACAAAGTACACATTTGCTGCCTGTTAATTTCGGATTGTAAAAGACAAAGAGGAGGGGACCAGTCCTAAAACACTTTAGAACAGGGGTGTCAAACTCATTTGTTAGGAGAGCCAGATTTGAAATAAATGAGACCTTGTTGGGCCGGGCAATGTGTGTCATAAAATGTAATGCCAGGTAGCAGACATATAAACTTTATAAAGGGCACAGAGAAACACAATTAATTTTCTTTGCTTAAAATAAAACATGCTTAAAACATTAGCATGCTTGCAATATTTTGTTTTACAGTCTCTGATGTCACCTCTTGCTATGAATTATTGCATCAAAAACTGCAATGTCTGTGCTGTACCAGTCTTGAATATGTTGTTCAGGTATTGTTCAGGTGTACATTGCAAACCTACTTTTGATTTATTGACATTCATTACAGAGATCTCATGGTCAATGCTTTGAGTCTAAGACCTAGAGGAAAACATGAAGCAGCCGGGCATTGGGAGCTTTTGTACAGAAGTTGCTTCATGTGCTAGTCAAGAACATGTGAAGGCACCATGGCACAGACTGAGGGCTATGTGCTTGTCTACAAAACCATAGTCTTCCCAAGAAAAATAACTACAACTCCTATGTGGCAGTGCAAGAACAGAGAGACAGCCATATATAGTGGTCAGTATCAGCCTACTATCTGGGAAGTCTAAGTTCAAGATCACCAATCAAAGGAAAATGTGAAAGAAAAATCATGGGAAATTTGCTAAGGAAACCTGGGCTGGACTCATCCCGGCTTGCTATTGCTCTTCTAAATAGTTCACATGCTTGCCTATTGAGAAAGACTGAAGAGCAAGAATATAGGAAAAAGAGGAGGGGAACTCAAGTTGAACCCATAACAAGCCCACTCACACTCTCTCTGTAGCAAGGTAAAAATCTTATACCTTCAATAATTAAAAGTGCTTTCTTTGTATCTCTCCCAATGGTGGAGACTGGGCAAAGGAAGCTCTGGTTCTTCCCTTCCTTCCCCAAGGGCTGAGGAGAGGAAGGAGTCTCAGCCATTAAGT